>NW_022195183.1:0-504268 GCF_008641045.1 Pistacia vera | reverse complement strand
CATTATTTAAATGACGTATTCGTGTATATGCATTTTAAATAATGAATCATTATTGTATGAATAATGTAGTAATAATAAAATACCAAAAACAACATTATTATATATTGGTGAATATATTTTAAAAAGAACTAAAAAATCATTATTTAAATGACGTATTCGTGTATATGCATTTTAAATAATGAATCATTATTGTATGAATAATATAGTAATAAATAAATAAGTAATCTTACAAATTAAAATCTAATATTAAAATTGGACATAGGCAACAGACTTCAGAAAATTTAATTGTATCATTATAATTACCAAAATACCCTTTGCCCCAAAATGACAAAAATGCCCCTACTCCAAATCTTCTTTGACTTGTCTTTTACATGTGTGACCTGTAGGCTGCTTATCATATCGTCAGAGGGTAATATCGCAACTGACACTCAATCAATTGTCTCATAACACATGGACCCAGATTAGCCTTTAGTCAAGCATCAACGTCACCCGATAGATTCGGAATCAGTGTATCAGCTACCTATCAATGGTATGATTACTGTATAATCAAATCCTTTCATCATCCATTATCTCATCAAGGTTTGAAGTACAAAAGTAATGTCAACTTCAAATATGCTACCTTGATATGTTTGTATTCGATAATTCAAACTAACGACTTAATCGAACTTGAGCACTGACTCTATTCCACTGTGACTATAGTTTTGCAGTCGTTGTCATTTACCAAATTACCCAACGAGATAATTCTCCTGTAATCAAGAGTAATGAATCCTGTACCAATCCACTATAGTCATAGTGTACTTCTTAATGTAGCTAATCACTTCTATATTGATAACCCTAAATAGGACTACGTTAGGCCAACGTAAAATTACATCGATATTTACACATGGCGCTCTGGTTATCTCAAGTCTAACGATCACATATAGTCATATACCACCAACCGTTAGAGGATGTATTCCATAAACATATGGAATCCTTTATTTGGTCATGTCCAGTGAACTTGCCAACTGCAAGCACCCATGCATCACACCAAGTTGTCACCAACCGACTTTAACATGCAATTACTATCTTTCGATAGGGTCTTTCAACACTAGATAGCCATACCGTATTATCTGTGTCTTTACTTCAAGATAATACTAGGCCTACGAAGGATTTCTAGAATGACCATCTAATTTGAACATAGGGTCCTTACAATCAAGATTTAAAGCACTTGATACCCTCGTCACGATTCTACAATTCTAAGGATATATATTATAACATATCCGAAATACGGTTTACATAATATAGTCAAATTGCCTTTTATTAAGATCAACATGTTGTTACAAGCAGTCAAACACTACAATTTGATTAGCTCTAAGGCACCTCCCCTAACACGGTGGCTACGACCGACAATCCAAGGAAACACACAAACAACAAACTCCAATCCAGATCAATCCAAACTCCCAACAATCAAACAAAACCAAATAACAGTCTCCCAACAATCAAACAAAACCAAACAAACTCCCCACAATCAAGAACATGTCGACGAGTATGGGTAGGTGGGTGTCGCAACTCAATCAGTTGAGAGGGCTATAAGGTGTTGTTGGAGGTGCATGGGATGGCCAAGGTGATGGGGTTTGGGTGTGTTTATGGGCGGTAGAGTAGCTAAGGTGCGGCTGGTCGTAGTCACATGGTGCGTGACGCAAAGAAGAAACACAGGGCATCTCTTTCAGGTGACAACGTCGTGGTGGTTCTCTTACCCAATGGTTTGGCATTGTTTTGTCAGTTCAACCCCAGGTCAATCCTAGCGAATGACTAAAACAAGGCTTAGAGTGTCCTCAGACAGGAGAAAGGGCTTATTCCTAGGCATGTGCATGTTCCTTGCTTTGACCCAACTCGAATGGGGCGAAAGATTCCCCGAATTGATTAGGGACAAGGACAGGCCCGGGCCAAAGCAGTCCCTAAATTCAAGATTGGGTCGGGGATGAAATTTGATACAAAAGTTGTTATATTTAATTTTTTTAATGACATGATATTATGTTATTTTGATGCAATTTATATATTCTCATTTTAATTAAAATCTAATTGCATCTAATTGTCATTAATAGCCATACTTAAAAATTTTAGTTAGGTTTAATCGTTTAATCCTATATTAATTTGAATAGTTGAAAACCAATCAATGAAGCCAATAACTACGAAGAACAAATTAATTGCTTAAATCGACATTCAAAATTGTTCTAAATTAAATTTACCAATTAATTAGAAGAAGGAAGAGGAACTTTATGTGATATTCAAAAAATTCATACATTGTATTATAAAGATGAAGAGACATAATAAATTGTATTATGTAACAAGACACAATTTGGTAATTTACTGATGTAAAAGAAAAACAAATTTGTCAAGAAATTACCACTTTAATAATTAATTGTTTCACATTATTAATTGATCAAATTCAAATGTGATTACAATAATATAATTTTAGGAAGATTGAGTGAAACCATATACAAATGTGTAATAATTAATAATAGAAAAATTGTCTATATTAAATATAATAAGCTAAATATGCAAATATAAATTACTTGATATATATGTAAATGACTAAATGTTAATATATATGTTATATTATTGATAGATAATAACATATTTTTTATTCAAATAACTTGTAAATGTTAATAACATAAATACATAATACATATGTATTAAGACATTTAAATTAATTAATAATAAATTATGGTAGTTATTTATATATAATTTATCTTAAATTATCTTTTATAATTTGATAAGAGATTTAAAAAAAATTATATCTTAAATAGAAATAATCTATCGTTTATAAAATAGACATAATGTATCATTTCATAAGAGACGTATTTTTTGACAATTTGATAAGACTTAAGAGACTTAAAGAAAATAGTTGGATGTCTTTTATATTTTTTGCGGAGAGTTTAGGGATTCCCCAAAATCCCCATTCGGGGATTGGGTCAGATTCGAGGAATCCACTTGGGCCTTCGGGTTGGTCTTGGGGATAACTCGACCTTGACCCGGCCCGTGCACATCCCTACCAATTCTCGGTTGGACCGGTTGAATCGGCTAGTTCGATCCGGGTTTTAAAACACACCAGCATCCAAAAATGTTTAAAACTTAACAAAAACACCCCGACTCATCCCAAGCCACTACCGATCGCCTAATACCATCGTTGGCGAAGGCAACAATGGCTGTAACAATGCATAACTGGCCAAATTTGGCTGAAAATGGCCAGATCTAGCTGTTGTCTAAGGCCAAAGTGTAAGTAAGTGATCAGGTTCGCGCAGCGGAACAAGTGTAATATTAAAAATGAAAAGATGACTTACTCGAACCAAGATCCAGGTACAGATTATAACTTTTTTCATGCATAAACTAAAACATAAAAATAAAATCTGTTTAAATCAATTCCATACAAGGATTTAGTTCATACCGACGTTTGGAGGCTCCTCCGAATATCTTTGACTTCACTTATGAATACTGTTCACTGACTATTCATCAGATACTGTTCACTAAACTGTTCATCGGATACTGTTCACCAACACTGTTCACTAATCGATCCAATGTAGGATCGCACTCAATGAAATCCACAGAAAGATAATCCAAAGAACCGCCAATTGTTTTGCTAGAACAATTGCCGACATCAAGAATCAAGAACAATCAAAAGGAAAAATTTATTTTCACTCAAAGAGTGAAAACGTGACATAGAGAGAGAGAGATAGGGTGGCTAGGGTTTTGTTTTTATAAAAAGTATTAATTGTGTTTTAATTAAGTTGCTCTTATATAGTGCAACTAATTAAAACCCTATTCTAATAAGGAATACTAATAGGCACCAACCCAAGTTTATCCTTGCAACCAAACACCATGTAATTGGTATTTTAAATTAATTAATTATTATTATTATTAAAATCAATTAATATGTATATAATAATATATTAACATTTAATTAATAATAACAATTCATTTAAATATATGCATACATATATTTAAATATAATCTCACGTATTTAATTTTAATATCAAATTAAATACAGGCAACAACCTCAATAAATTTAATTGCACTGCGAGATTATCAAAACACCCTTTCATCCTAAAAGACAAAAATACCCTTCTCATGAAATGATTCTTAAATTATCTTCTAAGTATGTGACCCATAGGCTCCTCATCATATCGGTAGTGTGTGGTATTGCGATTAAAACCAATTAATCATCTCACTATACACAGACCAAGATTGGCTTCTAGCAAGGCATCATGGCCACCTGATAGATTCGGATTCAGCGAAACCGCGGCCTGTCAACGGTATGGTTACCGTGCAATCAAATCCTTTCATCAACTATTATCTCATCTAGACTGAGGTATAAAAATAGTGTCAACCTCAGATATCCTCGACATGTTTGTATTCAATTACTGGACCAATGACAGGAATATCAAATTGGATTGAGTAACAACTCAATCCCACTGTGGCCACAGATTTAGTGTCATTGCCATTTACTGAATTACCCAGTGAGATAACTTCTTCCGTATCCAAAGTGATGAATCCTTTATCGATCCACCATAGTCTCGATACACTTTTCAATGTAGCCAATCACTACCGTATTGATAGCTCTGAATAGAACTACGTTGGACTAGTGTCAAACCACACCAATTGGTGCACAAGGCGCTCCGGTGATCTCAAGTCTAAGGATCACATATTCACATGCACCACCATTCGTTAGAGGATTTATTCCATAGACACTAGGGTTATCATCCATATGGAATCCTCTGGTGGGTCTGTCTAGTGAACTTGCCTTTAGCATGCACTCATGCGTTGCACCAGGTTGTCGGCAAATAAGCTTGACAAGTGAAATCAGTCACTGTCTTTTGATAAAGTTGTTCAACACTATGATAATATTATTGTATTATTTGTGTCTTTGGTCAGAATAATACTAGGGCTACGGACATTTCTAGAATGGCTACCATATGTGATCATAGGGTTCTCATTATCAAGATTTGAAACACTTGATACCCTCGTCACGGTTCTGCCACCTTAAGGACATATATCAATACATATAATATGATTTACGTGATATAGTGGATAATGCCTTTCATTGATTAATAAACATTATTACAAATAGTCAATTCTATAATTATTGATTGGCTCTAGGGTACCTACTCCAACACAAAGTTCTGGCTACTGACAACCAGATGTACGGCGATGGAAACAGCTAGATTTGGCCACCACCCTTTGGTAATTTTTTTTAAAATCCAAGGATATTTATGTCCTAAAAATTTTGTACATAAGGATAAAATAGTCTATTAGTATTTTTTGTAAATTATTTTTAAAATAAGGGCATTATTATCCAAAAATTTTAATAGTTACGGGAAAAATGTAACAAAAATAAGATTACCACATAATCTTAAAATACCTAAAAAAATAGAGATAATCAGATTACTTCCTATATTATTAATAATAATTACTATTGGTTTTAGAAAATTACTGAAATCTTATATTATTTGATAACAAAACATGGTAATTAAATAATATGAGATGATAAGAGATAACCTCAAACTAAACACACCCTAATTATTAAATTATTTTAATTATTATGATTAAAATTGGGCTAGCGAAGAGTTTCAGTTGGTTTTATATAATACTACTCTTATAAGCTTATCTTTTATTATCAATGAAAGGTCAAAACATACCTTGAAAATAACAATTTTAACATTAAAAATAAGTCTTTTACTCTATTGACGAATCAAATCAAAAGGTTCGCTCATTAACCCGTATAAAACTTCTGAAAAGTGCGGAAATTTAAAATAAAAATTCACCGAAAGTCTTGACGTGCTTTCTTTCTCAAGTATATTGTTATTTGTCTTACATTTTATGTTTCTCTTGTAAAAGTCAATTGCATCAATTTTTTTTTTTTTTTGTTTTTGTGGCCAATAAAACTTTATCAATCATCTTTTCATACCTCTTTCATCCACTTTGTTGTAAATGACTTTGAAAATTACGTCTGCAAAAAGGGTCTAGGTATTATGATCTATTGTATAGTCCATTCACAGCAAATGGAATTGACCCTTTAATTATTAAATAAGGAAATTACGAAACTTGTGTGTTTGGTTCAGTATTTCTACCTATATTCCCAATCCTAATCTCCAAATATTGTTTGGCACATTATTATAGAAATATTAGTGAATTTTTTTAATTACTTTTAGACCCCTTAAGTTTATTAATTTCACTAAATACCCCCTAGAAAAAAGTTTAAATATTACCAAAAACACCCCCACCCACCCATACTTGCCAAATTCCGGCAACCACCGTCGGTGGTAACCGAAATCTATCACAACAGCTTAAACCAAGCCCGAAACTGATCGGTTATTCATTGATCTAGTCGGAAAATGCAAGATCTGAAGGCCAAAGAAATGGTCGTCGTTGATGGTCAACGACGGCCAAAACTTGGCCATCATTGGCCAAAAACGACGGCCATATCTTTGGCCATCGTTGACGGCCAAAGATGGACCTTTGCAGCCCGTCAACGACCACATTTGGGAGTAGATCTGGCCTTTTCCGGGCAGATCCATGGTGGATTTGGCCGGAAAAGGCCATAGCGACACGTTACAACACAGATCCGACCGGTCTGTGTCGTAACGAAATTTTTTGACCAGATTCCAGTGGTGGTGGCCGGAATCTGGCATTGCGGGTGGTGGGGGTATTTTTGTCATTTTACATATTGGGGTGTTTAATTAAATTAGTAAACCTTAAGGGTTTTTTTTTTTTTTTTTTTTATAAATTTTTAAATTTTACCTCGTAATACTCCCTTATCCAACTACCCAAAATTATTCCTAAAATCCTATCTAAAATAATGAATCAAACACACCCTATATTATTAATTATTAGCAATCTCAGATCAATGAAAGTTCAAATGTAGTGTTTGTATTTGTATCAAATTTGGTTGTATTTGTATGTACAACTCAAGCCAGTGCAACGATTTTTATTCCAACCCTTCTCCTAGAGCTTTGGAGTTCACGATGTCAAAGTAGCTGTGGTGGGATGATCTAGGCTAAAAAATTCAGCCTTAGCTACTCGACTGGCCTAATTCTAATTCGCCTAATGGTCATCGCTTCTCCCAGACTCCCACTAGGGCTACTCTTGCTTTCGTGCCGATGTCGATCTTCTGTTAATTTAATATTTAATTTATATAATCCTTTGGGTAACAAATTAACCATTGTTTTGCATTGCATATTTTACTAAAAAAAACTTCTTTAAAGTGCGTTTTCGTATTGCAATATCTATTGATTAAGCATATATAACTTAAGAATCTAAGACAAACTTTCATTGCAACTTGTTAGAAAGGGCCAAAAACGATGCCCTTTCGATTGGTCTTGCTGATGTTTGTTCCCACAAAAGTCCACATGAAGCATATTATTTTTTCTTGAACTTCAAGGAAAAGTTTACGAGGTCACTTAATTCCAACTGTAGTCCAGTCAAAAGTTGCTTTAATTTTCCACTTCTTTTCTTGGCAANTATATATATATTGTCGTGAGAGAGTGATCGCCACCACGGTGGAGGTTCAAAGTTGAGAGATTTTTTTTAAGGAGAGACAAAAGAAACAAGAGATCTAGGGTTGAAAGGCAAAGAAGCCTGCAGGTGTTGTTTATATATTGGAAATCTTGTGTGGGAAGTTGTAAAGTAATAACATGACATCTCCCAATAAAAGCCTGCCACATGCACAAATTGATATATATATTTAAAGTGGTGGGGTGGGGTGGGGCGGGGCGGGGAGACCTTTATCTCGTCCCCATCCTGGATATTTTTGGGGAATCTCGCCCCGACTGGAGCAGGGCGGGTAAAAGGTCTATCCCTAATTCAAGATACATGAGATAATACCAAAGGCCACATGTACGGTCTACGGTCTAAATTTTGATGTCGATCAGGATTACTCTGTGGGGTGCATTTGGTTTGGGTCATGCAATATTCGTTTAATTTTTAAAATTCTTTTTTTTCGTTTGTAATTAATAAAATATTACAGTATTTTTTTTTTTGGTTATAAATAGTATTTTTTCTCGTAATATAGAGGGTAATCAGATTACTTTGTTAGAGGATGTTATTAAAAAAATTATCGAGCTAATCTGATTTTTATACCTATTTTACCTTTAATTAAATACAATTTCAAACACAATTGCCATCAAATGTCTATCAAATAATCATTAGCCCAAATCTCTTACATTTGAAATTTAGCTAAAACACTCCAACCACAAAAAAGTTTAAAAGTTAACAAAATATCATCAGCCATCCAAAATCACCGTGGATCTGGCCGAAAATGGTCAAAATAGATCTGGTCGTTTCCGACCAAATTCACGACGATCTGGCTATTTCCAGCTTTCGATCTGGCTGAAAATAGCTATATCACGACCAGATGTGTGGCCATGAAAAGACCTTACTGGCACATGACCTACCAGATCTAGCCGATCGTGCACCATTTCGATGACTATCAGCGGTGGTGACTGGCTATTGGTAGTGGGTTAGGATGGGTGGAGATGATTTTGCTACAAATTGAAGTATTTTATTGGTTGGGTGTTTTAGCAAAATTTCAAAAGTTGGGGTTTAAAAGAAATGATTAAAAAAATAATAAAAATAAAAATATATTAATATTTTAAAAATAGGACAATTTAGTAATTTACATAATATACACACCCATTTATCTCTTAACCAAAAATATCAATATAATATACCCACAAATTTATTCCAACCTAACCAAACATATTTCCCTAACACATTCCCAGTAATCTTCAAGGTAATCTATCTTTCTATTAATATAACATTCTCTAAACCAAACGCACCCTAAGGGTGTGTTTGGTTGGGGGTTATGAAGATTACTTTAGTAATGTCATCTTATATTACTGACATTACCATGTTTAATTTTCAAGTAATAAAATATTCTTGTAATCTTCTAAAACCAATTGTAATTACTGTTGATTATATAGATGGTAATCTGAATATTACCATTTTTTTAGGTATTCTAAGATTACTTGGTAATCTTAATTTTGTTATGATTTTACCCCCTAACTAATAAATTTTTTGGACATTATTACCCTTGTTTTGAAAACAATTTACCTAGAACACCTTTGCCAACTTCTGATGATTGTCGACCATCGCCACCACTTGAGAACAACCAAGTAGATCTGGCATTTGTTAATGGCTAGCTCGGCGCATAGTGGCCAGATCCGATTAATTGTGCGCCGTTTAGGTCACGGCTGGCCGCGACCGATAGTGGTGGTCAACGATCGGCATTGACTTGGGTGGGTGGGGTGATTTTGTTTAAATTTAAACTTTTATTATGGCAGGAGTGTTTTAACAAAATTTCAAAGTGTAAAGAGTTAAAAGAAAAAATTTGAATAATAATATTAAAAAAGAAAGACAATTCGGTAATCTATATAATATACCCACCAATTTATTCAAATCTAACTAAATACATTTTTACAATCTTTAAGGAAACTTATTTTCTCATTAATATAATATTTCCAATAACATTTCTTGAACCAAATGCATCATAAAAGGAATGGTTTATACAATCCAACAAAGCTTACCCCTTAAAGCAGTTATGAAAGGACACGTGGCCTAAACTCAATGGGACAAATGGTGCTAGCTCGAGGAAACCCTAATAGTATATAAAGGAAAAGACACCCCCAGAGATACGTTCTTAAATTCTATGGCACTCACTCCTAGAGAAAATACTTTGAACGAGGGCATTGGTTCGAGGAAGAAGGTCTCTTCTTGGTCTCACTGTTCTCAAAACTCACCAACGAGCTACCACTGATAATTCTTGACTAACTTGAGTGTCAATGAGCTTACGCCACCGACCTCCAACGTCGGTTGAGCTTTTGATGTTGTGTTTTTCATCTTATCAGGAGAACTTGGAATTGGACCAGAAGAAGAGGGAAAAAGAAAATCTAAATCAGAATAGTGTTTTTAGTTGACCTTGGGATCCAATTTCCGATGTTAACAATATTTTTGTTGAAGTATGCTATGGGATGGACATAATATCTGTCCCCGCCAGGACCCATCCTGAATGGGGCGAAGTTTCCCTGAATTATTCGGGATTTGAGTTGGGCCCGAGTCAAAAATCGATCCTCGAATTCGGGGACGAGATTAGTCTTACTCTGGCCTGACCTGTCGCCACCCTGTTTTATATATATATATATGAGAAAGAGAGAGAGAGGTTTTAATTTTAACCATTTTAATCCTATATTAATTTTAATAGTTGAAAATCAATCAATGATTAGTAATAACAAATGTCCTAAAATACTATTTTACTAGAATGCCCTTTAGATGATTACTAGATATAAATAATTAAGGGCTTGTTTGTTTTATTATTTCAAACCCTATTCTCTATCATATTCCCAAAATACTTGTTTGTTTAATTATTTGGGAAAAACTATTCTAGTTTTTTAATCACTTTTAGACCCCTTAAGTTTATTAACTTAATAAACACCCCCAGAAAAAAGTTTAAAAATTAACAAAAACAACCCCACCCACCCATAGTTTCCAAATTCCGGCAACCACCATCAGTAGTGGTCGGAATATATCACAACGGCCTAAAAACGATTGGAAATGGCCGTTTATTCACCGATCTGGCCTTTTCGACTAGATCCGTGGTGGATCTGGCCGGAAAAGGCCAGATTTGGCCGTCAGTAATGGCCAAAGAAATGGCTGTCGTTGACGGCCAACTCTTGGCCGTCATTGACGGTTAACAACGACCAACTCTTTGATTTGGCTTTTTGCGGCCGTTGATGGCCAGATCTGGCTGTAGATCGACACTCCACCGGCCAGATTTGACCAGTCTGAGTCGCAACAGCAGATTCTGACCAAATTCCAACGATGGTGGCCGGAATCTGGCCCTACGGTGGTGGGGTGTTTTTGTCATTTTACAAATTGGGTGTTTTGTAATTAACAAAGCTAAGGATATTTTCGTCCACATCATCCACTGTTTTGGGGCAAAATTGGACAGAAATTTGCATTACCGAAGTAATATTTTAATACCACCCTCCCCACAGGTAATATTATTCCCGGTGATTTACCCCATTTTTGGCACTGTTTGTCATCTTATTTTCTGATAATGTTTTTGTACAAAAATGCCAAACACGGTAATCTGCTCAATTAAACAAATATTACCCTTGTTAAAAAATTTCAACTTGATCCAAACGGGCCTATGTATAATATTATGTATTGTTTAGAATATTAATGAGACATTGTAATGTATATGGTATAATTTATTTAAAATTTATTATAATATATTATAAATTATAGATAATATGCTATTATCCGGAATCATAATATCATATATTTATATATTAATACTTGTTACTCAATACAATAATACATAATATTATACCATTAATATATAATATATTTACATATATGTATAATGTATCATAATTACAATTTTGATATTTTGATCCATTAAAATAAATCATTATAATATTTTTTAATCATTAAAAAAAAAATTATAATGTAAAACCCCAAATGGGACTTTTGAGGATTCCCCGAATTCTCCCGTTTGGGGATTGGGCCTAATTCGGGGATTCCCTGAATTCTCCGTTCGGGCTACGGATCAGGATTGGGGAATCCCCTTGAGCTTTCGGGCTGGGGTCGGAGAGAGGGGTCCCTGGCCGTGCCCATCCCTAGTATGATAAGAGTTGATGGTGTAGTTGGATAATTTCTCTCATCATAATTAATTAATTCATTATTCTAGTGTTTTTCTACTTTCTAAATAAATTAAAAATTGTATAGTTTTTCATGTTTGGTTGACATATAAGAAAATGGGGGACGGAGTATCCGAGGGGTGGGGATGCTGTTCGTATCAGACAAATTGCACCAATATTTCTTTAGATATTATCTCCATCTGTCCAGAGGCCAATGGCGATATTTAAGTGGAAGATTGTTTTAATCGTGCCATGTTAAATAATAACAAAAACAATATAACAAAGGCAAGAAAGCAGGGTACATAGATCGGTATACATTTTTGATGTAAAATATTCGGTGCCTATAGCTTTTTTGTAACAAAGGTCTATTTTAATATTCAATTTATGTTAAATATTATAGGATATAAATCTCTATATGATTGTAATTAAGGAGAAAATTATGAGAAGGTAATATTTCATAAAATAATAGGTGACCAAACAATCATTCATTAATTGATCTCTCATTCGATTGTGTAACCAATTTTTCACAATATTTATTGCATAAAAAAGTCATTTTAATGGTCGCAGTTGTAGCTAGTAAGGGGTGTTTGTCTGAGCTTATGAAAATTAGCTTATAGCAACAATTACTTCTAAGCTAAAATGAACTTATAAACATTTGAAATTTTAAGCAATTACGTGTTTGGTTAAAGTACTTATAAGTGACTGATAAATAATTGGCGTGTTTGGTAAAATGTGCTTATAAGTTATTTTATTATAAAATTACTAAAAAAGGTACTACATTAAATAAATGTATACTATGGAATTTTAAAATTAAGCAGGATAATGTGGTAATATACTTGTCAACTAGCTTTATAAGCAAAGTGCTTATAAGCAAAAAAAAAAAAAAAAAAAAAAAAAAAAGTACCTCCCCCCCTAACATAATATCACAAGGACGCATATCAATAACATAAGTCTCAGCCTGGTTCTCAATTATCAACTCAAGTGCAGAAAAATCAGATGGATAAAACTGGACAAATTGGATCAACTTATGCTTGTCAAAAGTGAAAATGAATTACTTGGATTTAAACATGTCATATAAAGAAGCAACCCAGTACTAACCTCAGTGAAATGAGTGTTAAGTTCTTAAAGTTTTGTATAAAACAATTCAACTCGATAGTAATGCAAATTTGTCATGTGCTCAACTCCCCATCGTGGTCGTCTGCGAATTGCAAACATATCATCCATATTCAAAATAGTAATATCATGCTTTTGGCAAAATGAAGAAACTTTACTAAACAAAGATTCTCATCCTTTGTCTCTCAACAATTGTAACTATTGTTTGCAAACTTTGACTAGGGTTATAGCATTTACAATGTCTTGATCTTTTCTCTGCAATGTTTGTGACAACTCATTACTAATTGCCAATATACTCTTCATCGTATGCAGCTAAATGCAAAAATTAAAAGAATGAATTACATACTTCTCGCCTGTGTTGAGGATTCAAACTATCTTTTTCAATAACCTCAAGCACATCACCCATAGAGGAGAACAAAATGATTAAATTGATCAGCTTTCTATTGTAAAAATGCCTAGATTTCTCCTCTCAGTTACATGCAAACCCAACAGCTTTTATTGTTTTCATTTTCACTCTCAAAAAACTTTTAAAAACTAACAGACCCTTTGCATAAAAATAAAAATAACAAAAAATATGTAATAAATATATTAAGATTAAAAAGGGCGTTTTTAAAAAAAAAAAAATCCGAACTTAGCATGGACCAAGCCCTTCCGCTCTCAAAATTTCAAAGTTGATAAAATTTAAATAAATATAAATATAAATTTAAAATCCTAAATTTTTAAAAAATTGAGTGGATCCCCACTCGTCATTCATTAAATCCGCCCCCGAGTCTCTATATGACTGCAATTAAGGAGAAAATTACCAGAAGATAATATTTCATAAAATAATATGGAATGTTGTTTTTCGCTGGAAGAAATCAGCAAGTGACATGTGCAGGAGTCACGCCATAAATAGAAGTTAGGAGTTGGGACAAGTCACGCATTCTGACTTCACTCACTCACTCAATCAAAAGAAATGTCAGTTTCTTTGCGATCTCCGCCCTCTTCAGCTCTCTCTTCTTCTTCCTCTTCTCTCCAGGTACTACTCTTACCTTTTATTTATTATTATGTAATTATTATTTTTATTTAACTTTTTTAATCCAATTCAATTGATTGTAGGGAAGAAATGTGAGGCTATTCTCAGCCGCTTCTTCTAATGTATACTTCAACTTGAGAACATCTTTTCCTCTTATTCGCGCTTCTTCTTCTTCGCTTGATGCTGGTCAATTTCTCTCTCTCTCTCTCTCTCGTTTACTTCAATTTGTTTCTTTTTTCAATTCTTGTTCTTTTGTTTTAAAGGATTGAGTACCGAGTTGGATGCTGTGTCTAGCTTCAGCGAAATCATTCCTGACACTGTCATTTTCGACGATTTCGAGAGGTGTTCAATTTCTCTCTGTTTCTCATTAAAATTCCTTACATTATCTCCATCTGTTCTCTTAGTTATCTTTATTTATTTATTTTAAATCAACAGAAATCTTTTTATCTTTTAATTGTGTTGCTGATAATTGTTTTCTAATAATTTATTGTCTAGGTTTCCTCCGACTGCTGCTACTGTTAGCTCATCTCTCCTATTGGGAATTTGTAGCCTTCCTGATACCATATTTAGAGTAAGCATCTCTGTATATAATGTTTAGCTTATGCAATTTGGTTTAAAGAGGGAATCGCATTCAATTTCCCTGTTAAATTGAATTTTATTTTGGGTATAGAATGCTGTGGACATGGCTTTGGCGGACTCTAGTTGTTGTAAGCTTGAAAACTCTGAGTTGAGACTGAACTGTTTCTTTAACAAGGTTGGTTTTTCTATATCTTGTTAGGAAATGCATGTGCCTTTTTTTTTTTTTTTTTGGACTATTGATAAGGTTCACGCTTGGAGATGGATGTGTAGGCTTTGGTAAATGTTGGTGGTGATTTGGCAAAACTGGTTCCTGGTCGGGTTTCAACAGAGGTCGATGCACGACTTGCTTATGACACACATGGAATTATTAGGAAGGTATTTGATTGCCTTTCAGGTTCATTTTTTTACTCCTCTTGCACTAAAGCAATGATGAACTATTTGATTGAGTTTTATTTTAGATTAAATTTGTAATAGTTTTTTTTATGTCTGAGCACCTACAAATAATATATTTGTTGCTGCTGTCTCAACCAGGGATTGGTTGTATTTTAGGATTAAATTTGTAATAGTTGTAATAGTTCCATTTCTTGAAGATAATTGTGATATTTTATCTTGCTTATGTAATGGTTTATATATGTTTTATTGAGCTTTTTTGTATTAAGGTTTATTAAATATTAATCTTATACTAGCTTATCGACGTTGTTTTCTCTTGTGAAATTATTCTAAAAATTGAGGGTGCTTTTTCTTATTTACATATATGGATTATATGTTTTGGAGAACGGGTGGAGGGTGGGGTGAGAGAGAGAGAGAGAGAGAGAGAGAGAGAGGTTTCTTGCTTCGTTAAATCTTTATTTTGGTCTTCTTCGTTCCATGTACTTTCTATCTCAAGTTATGTATTTGGTTCATTCAGCTAAAGCTATTGCAATTTGACTTGCAAGATTTTTAGGATTGTCTTGTCATGTAATTTGATACCAGTAGCTTATCAAATATGCAGGTTCATGACCTATTGAAGTTGTACAATGAAATTGATATCCCTCTTGAGCGTTTGTTGTTTAAAATTCCTTCAACTTGGCAAGTAAGTATCTTAGTGGAATAGATCTGTGTTGGGGATTAATTCTTTCTTTAGTGATTCCATTTCGCAAACCAATTTTTGTTTTCATCCCTTTTTGGCTTGTCACTAATTGAGTTTCTTGGCCAGGGAATAGAGGCCTCGAGACTGCTGGAATCTGAGGGCATACAGACCCATTTGACCTTTGTTTACAGGTACGTTTTAAAGCTTTATCTTGAAAATCAATTCAGTGTATCATTTTTGATTCCATCTATTTTAATTGTCTACAATGCTAACTTGCAACATTTTTACATGATTTAAATGTTGAATGATGTGTTCAAGTTTACAAAATTAGTCTAGATTGTCTTGCCCAACCCTTGAAGAGTTAAGATATGATTTATAACATAACAATTAATTTTAAATATATCAAAACCAGAAAAAAAAAAAAAAAAAAACCTCATGGTCTTATTCAACTAGATCCACAGTACAACTTATTTTTCCAAAGAAAAGTCTGCTACACAATTAAAAGAAATTGAACTTCCGAGTTTTAAGTCTTAGTTGAGGCTTTTGCAGGACGCCATATAGGTCTTCAATTCTGGCGCTGACACTAGCTTTTTTAATTCAGTCTTAAGGGCTTCCTAAATGTCTAGCTTGGCGTTCTGCAATATATGCCAAATATGAGACAAAGCTTAGTAGTTCCTTGAGCCCCTTCTCATACTCCATCAAGGACATGGATCCTTGAGTCTTACTAATGTATTCAATTTCCTTATCATCCCTCAGAGACCGTGGGAAATACTTGACTGAATAATTTTTTACATCTGGTTCATGTGACCCTATTCTCATTAACATTTTGAACCTTTTTGTCATCTCACAAATTGGTAGCACATCCTTTAAGCATATAAGTAGCACAAGTGACTTATTGTGCATTTGTTTACCCCTCCGTGCTAAAAGTTTTCTCCAACGTATAGATCCATTCTTCAACAAGTGGATTTTGGAGCCCTCAAAGCATGAAAGTTGGAGTTTCCTGAATTGCTTGACAAGCTGGCATTGCCCTTACATGGGTTGGTTCTGAACAATTATAGTTATTGCTTGTAGGAATGCCTCAAATGCAACATTAGCATCCATTTGGATTCAGCATTTCCCCTTCTACGACCATCAATTGTTTGATTTCTCCTTCAATTTCACCTATCTCATTTATAGTAGGATGAATTTGTGACATACTTTTATCAACTCTCAAATGATCCAAATATGAATCACCAATAGCAAGATAAAACACCATATGTAAATTTTGATAATCCAAGTGTAAGAGATCCTAATAGTTTGGCGTTGATTTGGTCCCTTGATTGCTCTAACTAAATGTTTACAAAACCCTACACTGTGCTCTAATACCAAACAATCACTCTCCAATGTGTGAAAGGTCAAGATATGAATTCTAACATACCAGTTAATCATGAATTCTAACATAATAGTTTATCTTAAATACATATAAACCAAAATGACTTGAGAGTCTTATTCTATAAGGTCCTCAAACCAACTTATTTCTCTAAAGAAAAAGTCTGCCACAATTAAAAGAAATTGAACCTTCAAGTTTTACCTATAAGAGCAGGGAGTCCCAACTGCCAAATCCACTGTTTAATCTTGTTTATCATCAATCCAACAAATCACAATAAACTAAGAGTTTATTTTATTTACCTCTTCTGAGATAGATTAATATGAAGCTCACCCACGTTTATCAAAAAGTAAACCAAACCTCCTTATTGTTAGCATTTGTTAACAATCAACTTTATTAAACTAGTGAAATATCTATTTTAATCTTATTACTTCAAATATGGTAATTTAAAAATACTTAAACACAAATCACAAATATATCCTGTAGCAGTATCCTTCATTATAAATTGTCAATTCACTTCAGCACAAAAACAAATGAAGTTCATTTATTATAGGCTTCTCAATTCAATTCAATGCAAAAACTTTTCACTATCTCAACAAAAATGAAATTGATCACATCTAAACTAAATTACACACTAAATTTAAAACTAAGCAACTATAGAATTCAATAATAAAGATTCGTATGAAATAATTTCAACATAAAAAAAAAGCAGGCAGGCTTATACTTAATTAGTAATTTCAATTATAATTCAACGATTTTTTGAATGTTAAGGTGACAATTCAAACAAAATTATACAAAATCATGGTGAAAATCAAATGGACCCTAATCTTAAGCTTTGAGTAGATAATATTCTTCTGTGTAATGTTAATGTAGCATTTATTTATGTTGCAAATGTCTCACATAAATAACGTCTAGCTAGTTACTTGAATAGTCCATGCAAAATGTAAGTTCATTCTTGGTATGTTTTAGTTCAAATAACATTTGATTGTGATGCATAAGTCGCGTCTTTGGATAAAACAGCTATGTGATAGAAACTAACATATGAATCTTTTCTGAAAAAGGAATTAAAACCCCCAGCTTGTGTAAGTAGCTTTGCCATTATGCTTGTCCTTAATCTAGCTCATCATATCAGAGCGGCATTTTACTTCCACTCTCAATTTTTTCTTCTAGATTTTCATAATACTTTGTGCTTATTTCTTAACTAATTCAACTTTACTTTTTAATTATTGGCTTGGCCGTGTCTTCAGCTTTGCTCAAGCTGCAGCTGCTGCACAAGCTGGTGCTTCTGTTATTCAGATTTTTGTTGGGCGCCTTAGGGTAACTATATTCCTTCAGAGTGTTAACATGGTTTAGCAAATATTTGGTTTGTTCAATGGTGACACCATTGAATTTCATTTGTTTTCTTTCAGGATTGGGCACGCAATCATTCTGGTGACCCCGAGATAGAAGCTGCTCTTAATAGGGGGGAGGATCCTGGGTTAGCATTGGTTAGTTGAATAATATCTTTTGTTGTATTTGTATTTGTTAACAATGTTCAAGAAGATTTTTATTTAAGTGATATGATATGTTTACTGAAATTATATACTTAAGCCATTTTATACTTTTTTTAAGACAATATTAAAATCTGAATTCCATGGTTTTTAGGGATTAAATGCTGCTTCTTTTTTTCCTTCTTTTATTTTTTTATTTTTTTCATATTAAAGAAAATCTTGTCTAGTTTATGGTTGGTTTAATTTGTACAAGAATTTCTATAGAATTGAGAGAGCTTATCCTTTTCTTTTTTGTTTACACATCTTGCAAACATTTAGACAAATCTTATTTTATTATTTATGCTGTATCTAGATCTGTACTTTTTCCCAAGTAATGTGGAACTATGTTTGCCAAAGCCCATTATCAATTGCCTTCTCCATAAGTAGAGCAGTGTGCTTTCCTTTTTGCTAACAAGGTGCAATAATTCGTTGGTAGCATGTCAACATTACATTTCAGCCTGATTTTCGTCATTTTCCAAATTGCTGATGCCTGAGCTCTTCAGTGGTAGATTACCTTAGATGTATCTTTCTAGCTCAGTCTTACAAATTTTAGCAATGCAAGGCTTTTAGAAAAATAGGGATGCTTTCCCCTCCTCTCACAGTTGTGTGGAGTAAATATCATGTGTGCATATCTTTGTATTTCATCAGCTACAGTTTCATGACATTAAAAATAAAAGATGTATTTCACCAGTTACAGTTTCGAAACATAAAACATAAAATAATTATTAATAGGCATCTCAACATAGGACTGAAGTTTGCAAAGTTTGCTTGACTTTTTGTATTGAATTGTCCAAGTTGCTACTTGGTTTATATTGACAATACTAGAAACCGACAATTTTTTGAAGCCATTTTAATGTTATCCTTCATTTCAGGTGACAAAAGCATATAATTATATACACAAATATGGACACAAATCAAAGTTGATGGCAGCAGCAGTTCGAAACAAGCAGGATTTATTCAGTCTTCTGGGGTAATTATATGAATCACCTTTGATTCTATTTAACTGGATTATTTTGGTAATTTTGATTTCAGGAATGATCTTTACTGCTCATCTTGTGTCTCACTCCTTTTGTTCAGGGTTGACTATATCATTGCACCATTGAAAGTACTGCAGTCTCTCAAAGAATCCGTCACTTCTCCTGATGAGAAATATTCTTTTGTTAGGAGGCTAACCTCAGAGTCTGCTGCCAAGTACAATTTTAGTGAAGAAGAGGTCTGCATTTTTCTCAAAGTTGCAATTTATATTTTCCCTAGGCTTTAGTAGTTTTGCAATTGAACTTACAAATAGAGTAGTGATTATCACTTTCTTATAGTGCTATATAAAGAATCGGAAACCTGTTTTAACACTGGTTATGATTAGTTTTCCACATGCACACTAGTTTGAAGGCGATATGGACCAAGATATCCAAGTCTTTCATTGGTTGACGTCTTTTCGTTTCTGTTGCTTAAATAGCAGACCAATAGATAATAGTCTTCTACTTCCGATTTCCAATAGACTATTTTTCCACCAAGGTTTTCAAAATTCCTTTAGTTAGTCTTCTACTTCCAAGTTCCAACAGACTATTTTTCAATTAAGGTTTTCGAAATTCTCTTAATGGTCTATAGCTAAATCTTCAAAATTCACTAGTTAGGCATTTCCTTGGTAGCAGTTCACTAGTATGGGAGTGTTCTGAAGTTGGTGATGTTCCTTATAAAGGGATCAGCTATTCCCTGTTATAGCTTGTAAAATGTGTTTTTTCTTGTCATTTTTAACCTAAAAGAGAGAGAACTTGAAGAAAAATGGTATTGTAAATGGAATTTATAAACTTATGAAAAGTGAATTAAAAATTTTCATCAAGTGCAATGCTCTATTAAATGTAAGAAATGGGTTAACTTGTTAGATGAGAAAATGATAGTAATTGTTTTGCAATGGTATGTATGATTGATTAGGCGTTGATGTTAAACATTGTGAATTAGAAGGGGAGAATGTGGGCTAATTGATGTGTCATTGATGATCAGCTGACAAAGTGGGATCAATTGAGCTTGGCATCAGCTATGGGACCTGCTGCTGTGGAGCTTCTGGGAGGCGGACTAGATGGATATGTAAACCAAGCAAAACGAGTGGAGGAGTTATTTGGAAAGATTTGGCCACCACCAAATGTGTGAATTGTTCCTTGTGTGAATAAGGGGAAAATGCCATGTTACTGTTGACCAACTTGTATGGTACATGGTTGGACTCAATCAAAAAGAGTTTGAAGTGATAAGCATCTGGTCCTAATCATGCCATAGTATTTGTGTATTCGTGTCATTACCCATATCTCCTGTATTCTCTGTGGCAATGAGTGCCAGAACTTTTGAAATTGGTGAGACCTTTCCACATCGTCACTTCAATAATTCACTACTGTTGCATTCCAAACATTTTGTGGATATACTCATTTCTCTTTTCATTCCTTTTCTTGGAAATGATGTCATTTGGATTTCCAAATTTTAAAACGGTTTGATCTATATGCATTATGCAAGACAATTATCATTTTATTTGCTTATTTTCTAAAGGTTGTGTTGGACACGGAGGCGGTGAATGAATGTAAATCCCAAATTGACTTCCAAGTTCACCCAACCTTGGCTGAATCAATCAATCAATCAATTGTGGCAGGTGTATTAGATTCTAGAGATTTCTAATCTCATTGTTTACCCATTTAATTAAGAATCATAAAGCTATAATAATACACTGGATTCCAATTTCCACATACACACAATGGCCTCATCTATTTGGACAAAACATAGGGTTATAGAATTATCGATGAAATATTCAATTTAATTTTGTAACCATATTCTGTTTTATGTTTCAAAATATAATTGGACCAAAATGCATGTGAAATCTGCCAAACCCATATGCATGTGGGAAACGTGCACAATCACATTATTATTTAAAAATGTTTTGTCTTGTTTTGCATTATATTACCTTGTTGTTTCTGTAATTATGAAAGGTCAGGAGTGGGGCGACAAATCGGCATCATCCATCACATTTAGCCAAACAAGTGTTCCTATAAGCATGTGCCTCTCAACATTTTTTGTTGCGTATAAATAAATTTTCATTTAATTAGTGGCCCGAAATTTAACACCCATCAGCATCATCTTTCAATCTGACTCAGCAATCCCTGTTTGGTTGAAGTTAATTATAGCCAGCCACGTGGTTTGACCCCACATAACCTAATCAATCATCTCATTTTTGTATGTTACCTTTCGCCACTCAATCATTCTCGTCGTATAGGTCATATCGTCAATTTTTATACACTTTCCAACTCAATTATTTCATTCAAATAATCAAATTCTCGAATGAAATATAGCAAGTTTGATAAAATCAAATTCCACTCTAAACCCAATAAGAAATCCTACCACAACACTAAACAAAAAGGATAACCCTAACCCACGAGACGACCATTGGATTTACTGAAAACCAATCTAACGGTTATTATAGAGAACAGCTATCCTATACAAAGAATAGATGAGATGACAACAAATATCGGAATCCTGATTGAAGTAGGACATATTTAGTAAAGTATAACCCTTATAAATTACAATAATAAAAAAAAAAATACAAAGTAATTATTACAGAGAGCAGAAACATTAGCTTTACAATTCCGGGATTAGGGCCACCAAGCACGAGAATAAACACACATAAACCTTGTTGTTTTTTGCAAGGTTAATATTATTATTTACAGTCAAACTCAAACACAGCACAGGTCATATTTTCTTTTTCTTTTTTTAATAGGGATAAATCATCAATCATACGTTCAACTTCCAGTTGTCCGTTCCAGTTTACTTGTTTAATTATTTGACAATTTCTAAATTACCTCTCCCTCAGTTTCGCCATTCAATTAATGTCATATATATATATATAGCAAGGCTGCAACCTTTAAGGATATACCATCTTCTTCTCTCTGTCTCTTCCTTCCCTTTCCCATTGTTGTTTTTACATTGTTTTCTTCATGGCGGATCCGAATCCATTGTTGCCAGCTTCAACTCTTGCCGACCCCACTTCTGAACAACGTTCGTTGAGCCGCCGCAACCCCACCAAGGTGCTCCTCGTCGCCTTTTGTGGGTTGTTGATGGTCGGTTTTTTTGTTGCATTAGTTAACGACCAGGGATCATTACGTAATGCCCATTTAAAATATAAAAGTAATGATGATCATAAGTCATCATTCCAACGCGGAATAGTACGGCCATTGGCTCGTGGGGTGTCGGCCGGCGTCTCCGATAAGTCGAATCGGCGGCTCGGTTCCAATGCCCGGTCTTTCCCATGGAATAACACCATGTTGTCATGGCAAAGAACGGCCTTCCATTTTCAGCCTGAAAAGAATTGGATGAACGGTACATTCTTTCTTTCTACTTTTCTAATTCAATATGCCAATGCTACACTTTTTTCTTTTTTTCTATGAAAAAGCATTACATTACTTTTGGGAATTTTTAAGACCTGCCACTTTATTTATTTTTCATAAGTTAACTTTTTGAAGGAAATTTTGGAATTTATATCTACAGTGATGACATCATGGTCAGGATGAGTCAAAGTCAAAATTTTCAAAAGAAAAAACATAGGTGTTACCGTGTTATTGTCCAAATAAATATGGCTTGCATTAATTTTGTTAATTGAATGCTGACTTTTGTTTGCTTGTTGTGAATGAATATGATTGCTCTGATGTGGAATTGTTGTTGGCGGTGGTTCAGATCCTAATGGTGAGCCCTCTTTCTTTTTTCCTTTTGTCTGCCACATGTCTTTCTCCTTTCCCTGTTACTATTACTGCTGCTTATTTTTATTTCTTAACACATGCTTACCTCTATTCACAATCTTAATATACAGTATTTTCAACTTTTACAAAATTGTGGTTTGAATTTGGCCATTTAGTTTCTAATAAACTAATCTATAATTTATTTATCTTTTTTTGAGATCTACCAAGCCAAGAGCTTCCATGATTGCCAACTAAGAATTTCCTTTCTAAAATAGACTGGTAAATTGAAGATATTGTCTGGATCCTCCAAACCACTGGCCTACATGTTACTGTGTAGCTGACACTTCATAATATTAAACTACTTAGAGAATATGTTTATATAATTGCAATTCTGAATGAATTTTGAAAATGAGTTGTTAAATAATATATATCATTTACCTGCAACATATCACAGGTCCAGTGTTGTACAAGGGATGGTATCACTTGTTTTACCAGTACAACCCAAAAGCTGCAGTGTGGGGTGACATTATTTGGGGTCATGCTGTATCAAGGGACATGGTCCATTGGCTTCATCTCCCTGAGGCCATGGTTGCTGATCAATGGTATGATATCAACGGTGTCTGGACTGGCTCAGCCACAATCCTTCCTGACGGTAAACTTATTATGCTCTACACTGGATCCACCAATGAGTCAGTCCAGGTTCAAAATCTTGCATATCCTGCTGACCCATCTGATCCTTTCCTCACCAATTGGGTAAAATACCCCGGAAACCCGGTTCTAGTCCCCCCACCAGGGATTGGTCCCAAGGATTTCCGAGATCCAACGACAGCTTGGTACACTTCTGAAGGGAAGTGGCGTCTTACTATTGGCTCCAAAATAAATAAAACTGGCATATCTTTGGTATATGAAACTGAAGATTTCATTAATTATAAGATGTTGGATAAAGAATTACATGGTGTCTCAGGAACAGGGATGTGGGAATGTGTAGATTTTTATCCTGTGTCAACAACAATAGAAAATGGGTTGGACACATCAGTTAATGGCCCTGGAGTGAAACATGTTATGAAGACAAGCCTGGATGATGATAGACATGACTACTATGCACTTGGTACTTATTATGAGAAGAATGGTACATGGATTCCAGACAATCCCAAGATTGATGTTGGCATCGGAATTAGATACGATTATGGTATTTTCTATGCGTCCAAGACCTTTTATGATCAGCACAATGGGAGGAGAGTTTTGTGGGGTTGGATTGGGGAATCTGATAGTGAAATTGCTGATGTCAAGAAAGGATGGGCATCACTTCAGGTACTATATTTTCCTTGTTGGGAAGTCATATATATATATATATATATATATGGTGTACTTGGTGTTCATATGATGACTTTGTTTAATGTTCAGGGCATTCCAAGGACAGTGGTATTTGACCAGAAAACTGGTAGCAATCTACTCCAATGGCCAGTGAAGGAGGTGAATAGTTTGAGATTGACCAGCAGGGAATTTGACAATGTGGAGCTCAAGCCAGGTTCAGTGGTACCACTTGAAGTTGGGCCAGCGACTCAGGTATATAATATGCTTTATATATATATATTTTATAAAGTAAAGTAAGAAAATTTGATCTTACAAGGAAATGCTTGGCAATGTAACAGTTGGATATCGTAGCTGAATTTGAGTTAGAGATGGAGGCTTTGAACAGAACATCTGCATCGAAAGTAGAGTTCAGCTGCAGCAGCAGTGGGGGTGCTGCTGAACGCGGCGCATTAGGACCCTTTGGCCTTGTAGTTCTGGCCGATGAGCACCTCACTGAGCAGACTCCTGTATATTTCTATGTTGCGAAAGAGAAAGATGGAAATCTCAAAACTTTCTTCTGCAGCGATCAATCAAGGTATAAAACCTGTGTTGCCTTAATTGGGAAGGTTAATTCATAAAAAAAACACCAACTGTTAATGTTAAACTGTTTGTAGGTCTTCTGAGGCAAGTGATGTTAACAAACACATCTATGGGAGCTTCGTTCCAGTACTAAAAGGAGAAAAATTGTCAGTGAGAGTATTGGTGAGTTTGATTTATAGTTGAGTTTTTAGCATTGAGAAAGTGAGGAATTAATTAATGAATTCTGGGAATGTTGCAGGTGGATCATTCAATAGTAGAAGGGTTTGCCCAAGGTGGAAGAACATGTATAACATCAAGAGTATATCCAACAAAGGCAATATATGGAGATGCAAGGGTGTTTTTGTTCAACAATGCAACTGAGACAAGTGTTACTAGCTCACTCAAGATTTGGCAAATGAATTCTGCATTCATCCGTCCTTTCTCAAAGGCCGATTACGATATTTAAACATATCTATTTTCATTTTTGTATCCAACCACATATTAGCCAGGGAAAAAGAATTATCAACCAGTCAGTTGTCGTTGTAGAAATTCAATTCAAAACCTCAACGATTGCTGTAAGAAGTTTATAAAAGGCACAGCTCAGGAAATTGCTGTAAGAAGCACACAAAAAGCAAATTAATGAAACCTTTACCGCTAATCATGAGTTGAAAATTAATAATCTCTTTTAATGAATGATGTTTGTGTTGCAAGTGGAAAGAAGGAGAAGAGATACGCGAAAGCTATTGAAACAAACACTGAAATAATGCAATAAATGAGGCTTTACAAAGAGAGAGCGTCCACAAAGCCTACATCCAGTAATTGAACAAACCCCACTAAAGCCATTAAGAGATGACAACCTGACCAAATCAAATAAATAAATTTCAACAATCCGTCCCTTAGACTGATAAGTCTACAACTTTCAGTTTTAACTATTTTCACCCATGCAAAGTGACTTTCTCAACTTCATGAATGTTGCCAATTTGAGTGGCTTGGTCAAAAATCAAAATATCAACTGCTTGATCTTCACTCCTACAGTAAATGACATCTGTAATCCACTCCTTTGTAAGATCTCTCAAGAAATGGGGTTGGGTTCTGCGTGTTGTGGGTTATCTACGTATTTTTAACTTTTGTATATTCTGACTTTTAACTATTATAAATACTCTTATTTTGATTTCAAACCTAATTTATTACAAATAATTAAAATATGTTTATCAACAACTCAATAAATACCATTGCAAAAAGTTACAGTATTTCACTATAACATAAATTTTATAATAATTAATTGGACTTCTATAGGCAGCGGGTCACCAAACCCAACAATTTTAATATGTGTTTTTAGTTCCAGTTTTGTAATTTTAATTCTTTATTATTATTTTATTATTTTAAGCCCAACTTAATTACTATATAGTATATCCTGCTAATTTATATTTAAAACGTTAATTGATTTTCCAATTAATTAAATTTAATATAAATAAGAAGATGGAGAATATGGGAAATTAGTATAAACAAGCAGATATTATTTTGAGGTGAAAATATTTGTCTAATTATTCATACTTCCTATTATTAATATTTTTTTTTAAAGCATAAGTAACTAATAAAAAAAATACACATATAAATCAATCTATCAATGTACCAAGATTTAATTTTATTTTCTAAATATAAGATTCGAATTTTATGACATTCTTTGATCAATTTGCTATATAATTATATGTACACATGATTATCCTACATAATTTTGTCCTAGGACTATTCGGATCCACAATTATAATTGTAAATTTAATGTTATTATTATTTTTAAATTTGTTAATAATAAAAAAAAAAAAATGGTTGTAGATTTTTCCTGGCAAAATAAATCAATATTTAATGCCTAAATATCAACTTCTCAAAGCTACATTATTTCAAGAAAGGAAAAAGAAATAATTATGGTTAAATGATTAAGCCATGGAACACAAAATATAATTGTGGTGGAAATAGTTAATCCATGTAAGGAAACAATATAATTAAGGTGGAAAGAATCAAGTAAATAATTAAATAACATATAATTATAATATATAGAAAGATTTGTAAATTAATTGAGCAAGATAATTACGATAGAAATAAGAAAAAAAATTATCTGATTAATTTAATTTCATATGTTTTCATTTAAGGTAATTAGCTCCATGATTATTTTGTTTACTTTGTTTAGAAACAAATATATTTAATTATGACCATTGTAGTAACAAATTTCGAAAGAAGAGTATTAATGATTTACTTAAAGAGGGCGTTTGGTTCAGGGAATGTTGGATTACTGGAAAGTTAGATTACCTTGAAGATTACTGGAAATCTTTAGAAAAATGTGTTTGGTTAATTGGTGGGTATGTTATATTAATATGTTTGGTTGGGAGGAATAAATTGGTGGGTATGTTATTTAAATTACTGAATTGTTATATAATTAAATATTATTATTATATTATTTTTTAATATTGATTATTATAACCCCCCTGCATTTAAAAACTTAGCAAAAAAAACCCCATAATAAAAGTTTGAAAAATCAACAAAGCACCCCCACCAACCTAGCTACTGCCGGCAATCTAACGGCGCACGGAAGGCAGGAACTGGCCTCCGTGCGCCGTATGGCCATTTTCGGCCAGAGATCTGGCCAGATGTGACATCGTTGGCTGTCAACAACCATCGATCTAGCCATTGACGGCTAGATCTGGCATGATTTGGTCATTTTCAACCAGATATCTATCCGGAAATGGCCATAACGATGCACGATGGCCATTTTTGGCCTTCCGTGCACCGTTTTAGCCGCGACGGCTAGTCGCGGGGGTGGTTGCCGGCGACAAGTGGCGGCAGGTTGGGGGTAATGGCTTGGGTGGCCTGCAATTTGTTTTGAATTCAAGGGTAATTTTGCCCAAAAAGTTAATTAATTAGGGTGAAATAGTAAAAGTCATATTCATGTAAATAAATTTAAAAATAAGGGCATTATTATCCTAAAATTTTATTAATAAGGGATAGAATTATAACAAAAAAAGATAACCCTGATAATCTTAGAATACCTAAGAAAATGGAGGTAATCAGATTACCTTCAATATTACCAATAGTAACCACTATTGGTATATAAAGATTACCGGTATCTTATATTACTTGACAACCAAACATAGTAATCAAGTAATATAAGATGATTTAACCCTAGTAATCCCACATAACCCCTAACCAAACACCCCCAAAGTGTTTAGAAATTTACCATAAACATATACAGATATTTACATTATATCTGTTAATATGGATTTAACCATTTATGGTTATTAACATATTAAAAGTGTATATAAATTATTATTGTTTTTTTAATAACTTTAAATGGGTAAACCGGTTGGGTATGGGTATTCTTGACTTGATTCGAGCTGAACAGGTAATTATGAGTAAAGCACATATTTACCCATTCCACATATGGGTTGGGTAATTTCCAACCCGTTGGGTAAAAACACAGTACCCCACCCGCTGAGTTTTTTTACCAATGCTAATCTCTATCCTCTTGCTGTTAATTAGTTCAGTGTTCCTAAAGGTTAAACGAAATATATGTATTTTTAGTTTTTTAGGTAAGAAGCCCACATTCAACTCTACCTAATCCTCGGGTCACGAAACACCTTACAAACTCAATGGATTAAGATAATTGCATAAATGTGGTAGATACCTCTCTTACGGCTCGAATACAAGACCTCCTGAATATAGTTAACTCTAGTGGCTAAAGGGTTTGCCATTTGACCACAAGAGAAGAGGCAAATATTTGTATTTTGATATTCACTTTATGAGTTTTCTTTTTTGCACCTCCAGTATATACTTTCTTGTTGGTATCTACCTTCATTATTACTTTTATTAAGGAACATGTTAGTGTCCTATGAATTTTGATGGTATTTTTGATGGTATTCTACATTTACTGTTATGGTTTATGCATTTTGCAACAAATTTACACAAATCTTTTTCCAAACCAATCCAATCTTGATTGGGAGAACGACATTTTCCCACCCAAGGTTTGGCGAAACGACACTTTCCCATCTATCAAGTTTCGAAATGACACTTTCCCACCCTTCGTTAGGTTTTGGTATGTTTTCCGTTAATATTTTATTGAAAAGACGAAAATACCCTTAAATATTTGACTTTATAAATTGTTTATTGTTTTTTAATTAGCAAAAAAGTCAAAAAAGAAAAAATAGTTAACCTCACCTAAAAAGTTAAAAGCAATGCTATGGAATTGTTTAAAGTTAAACGACCTTAATATTTATTTATTTATAATGTCATCAATATCCCATCACTATTATTCAATAATCTACTAAATTAATAATGTTTTTCATTTTTACTAATTAACATAAAAATTCAATATTCCTAATTAATTAAATAAACAAAGGAAAAAAGATATCTTTAAACTTGAACTAATAAATAATTGAGTAAAGACTTTTTTTCGGTAAGAGGTAATTTTATAAAAAGAATAATGAATTACAAGTACGATGGGAAAAACCCCAGCACTTCATCCTTAGCAAATGGCAAGAGGTGAAGAGGCCCAAAAGAAAACAACAAAACAAGACAAGATTTACAAACCAACACAAATTCCTGAATCCAAAGACAACATTAATTTTTAAAGTGTTGAGTTCTTATAGTTTATATGCTTAGGATTTTAGAGAAAGAGGAAGTACTCAAGTTCAAGGTAAGAAAATCCAACCCTAGTCCTTGATTTAAGCAATCATTGAGTAGAGAATTTCGCTATATGTATTTTATATATACTTGAGTGCTGAGTTTTGTTGATGGAATTGATGATGAAATTGATGTTGAGTGTGGTTTGAACTCCACCATGAGAAGTAGTGGTTAGTATGAGATGAATTGGTGGAAGTTTGAAGAAATCATGAAGAAGTTGAAATAGAATTTTGAAGTGTGAATTTCCTGGCCAGGTTTGAGATTAATTGTAGAGAATTGTGTTTCAATTTTGGTAGCTAGAAAAAAAAAATAGAAGAGTAGTTAATTTAGTGCTTATTTGTGCATACCACTTGTTTGATGAAATTCCAAAGTGAAGTGCCTGTATGGTTATGATAGTATAATAGTTTGAAATGAGTTTGTAGATGGTAGAGGAAGTAGAAAAGGACATGTTTACATGCCATATTGCATCTTTGCATTTAACTAAGAAGTGAGAAAGAATAATAAGAAGAATCCATCTACATGCATACAAGCACACTAAAGAACAAAGAGAAAGAAAGAAAAGCACTAAAGAATAAAGAGAAAGAAAGAAAAGTGCTAAAGAAAAGAAAAGAAAGGTTGTTGCGATGGGGAACCCGTGAGTGACAAGAAGAAGAATATTTCCACATGCATGCCACCTTGTGAGTAGCCTTAGAATAAGAAGAAGAATTTGTATGGCCTGTAAGAGTGCATGTGGATGAGGGCTGTACCCAAAAGAATATACCTACATGCACGCCGTTTTTAATGAGTGGCCTAAGAAGAAAAAGAATTCGTACAGTCTGTAAGAGTGCATGTAGATGAGGATTGTACTCACTCACACGGCTAGGGTTCCAAATCCATGCAGCAATCGAGTTCGATCGGCAAAGAATAAGAAAGAAAAGAAAGAATAGAAAAGAAAAGAAAAGAAGAGAAGAAGAAAGAAAAGAAAGAATAGAAAAGAAAATAAAAGAAGAGAAGAAGAAAGAAAAGAAAGAATAGAACAAAAAAAGAAAAGAGAAGAGAAATAGAAAGAAAGAAACAAGAAAACAGAATAAGAAATAGAAAAGTAGAAAGAAAATGCATTCTTATGCATTTGTGTATTTGCATCATATCCACGCATGATACCATGATTACTATCATGGGTCGTGAGAAGTTAAAATAAAGAAAGAACAGTGAGAACTAGAAATAGTGAGAGAATAGAGAAAGAACAAAGAAAGAACCGAGAAGAAGCAAAAGTGTGATGTAAGGAAAAAATTCAGAATATGAGCAACGGAGATAGAAGAATAGTATAGCTGATTTACTTATTGAGCAACTAGTGTTCACCCCGTTGTTTCTAAATGTTTTTTGTAGGGAATAGGTGAGAAGCGGTCGGATGGACGTCAAGAAGGGAAGAGAAATGGCACTACTGTCCACTGTTTTTAAACTAATGTATATGATACTTTTGTTATGTAAAGAATTTAATATCTAAAGTAAAGAAAATTTTTAGGCCCATTATTTTTCACTTATATGCATATGTGTTTTTATCATATTATATTTCCCAAGTATACTAGCTAGAAAGAGTTACTACAAGAATAATTCCATACTTTCAGAGGACGAATGCCTAAACCCTATTTGCCTTTGGCACACATAAATCCTTCCAAGCAACTTTAACCTTACCATTAACAGCTCATTCCTTGACCAAAGGAAGCTTCTCATCAGTTTTTCCAAAGCTTTGGTCACTGAATTCGGTTGAAGGAAAAAGGATGCCCAATAAACTTGCATAAAGGAGAGGACAGTGATAACAAGCTGAAGCCTCTCAACATATGAAAGGAACTTATTCTTCTGTGACTTCAACCTTTTTTCCATCTTCCATCTTCTTAATGAGAGGAGTGCAATCATTGTGCTTAAGCCTTGCGGTAATCAGCAGAACCCTAAGATATCTAACAGGGAGATGACCTTTAGAAATGTCTCTAATCTGAGCACAAATCTCCTCCTTAACATTGCAAAAAAAAAAAACATAGCACTTTTCAAGGGATTGGGCTTTAACCCGGAGACCTGAGCAAAGTCTGAAAGAGCTTCCTTAATGATTGAAACCAAATAAGCATCTCCATGGAAGAAAAGAAATAGATCATCCGCAAAACAAAGGTGACTAAGATTTAGCTTCTCGCACCTAAAATGGTACTTGAAGCCATTGTTCCCCTCAATTTTACTAAAGACCAGTGCAGTGAGAACTTGCATAACTAGCGTAAATAAATAAGGAGAGATAGGATCCCTTGCCTTAGTTCCTCTCTTCCCAAGGAAGAATCCATGGAGCTCACTATTAACAGAGACAGAAAAGGACATTGTAGTCACACATTCACGGATCCACTGAATCATTCGAGGAGGGAAACCAAACTTACTAGGAATATGAATTAGGAAATTCCAGTTAACACTATCATAAGCTTTTTGTATGTCAACCTTAAATGCGCATCGGGCAACCCTTTTATCTTTATGATAATTGTGGAATATCTCTTGGGCAAGCATAATATTGTCACTTATTCTTCTACCTGGAATAAAAGCCAATTGATTCTGGTCAACCACATCCTCAAGTCTGTCCTTTATCCTGTTAGCAAGGATTTTAGAGATACATTTGTACACTATATTACAACAAGATATCGGACGGAAGTCATTGACAGATAAGGGCACATTGAGCTTGGGCACATGTGCAATGATAGTAGCATTAACCTTTCTAAGTAATCTTCCACACCTGAAGAAATCAATCACAGCCTCAGTAACATCAAGACCAATAATGTCCCTGGCCTCCTTAAAGAACTTAGCAGTAAAACCATCAGGCCTAAGAGCCTTATCATCCCCAAACAAAAACATAACAATTTTAACCTCCTCAGTAGTAACAGGCCTAATCATATGCTCACAATGAGCAGTGGAAATCCGACGAAAAGCCAGATCCTCTAACCCCTTAAGACCCGAGATAGGGATAGCACAACCCAAGAGATTCTTGTAAAAAGACACAAACTCTCCAGGCAGATCATTATTCTCAACCATAACACTTGACTCTGACATAATTCTATCAATACAATGAGCATTCTGAGATGAGCAAAGAGATCTATGAAAAAACGCCGAGTTCTGATCACCCATTTTGAGATAGTGAACCTTAGACTTCTGCTTAAGAAATCTTTTTTCATCAAGAAGTGCCCCCTAAAAGCCTCAGAAAAGATAGCCTCATGGTCACGCAACTCACTATTACGCGGATCCTAATCCAAAGCTCCTTGGATAATCTCAACCTCATGCTTAAGGATCTCGACATTCCTGCTTAAATTGCCTTGTTTTCTATTCAGGGCTCTCATGGACGGCTTTAGGAACTTAAGCTTGCTGATTAGTGAAAACATAGAAACACCACACACCTCAATCTCCTATACCTTTTTGACAACAACTTTGAACTCAGCCTTATGGGCAATATAATTGAAGAACTTAAACGGTTGAGGCTTAGCCACAAAAATCTGAGAGAAGGAAGTAATTGAGGGGCTGTGATCGCTCGAGGAAATCTAGCAGAAAAAAAACTCGTTACCCATAACTCGATCCGGCTTCTTCATGACCCCATTATCACCATGAGGCTTACCATTCCAAGTGAACATGATACTTGCTTGGCAAATATCTTTAATCTCAAGCTCTTCAATGCAATCTCTAAACTCACTCATTCCAATCGACACAATATTCGAATCACCCAAAGTCTCACTCACAGATAAAGTAGCATTAAAATCCCCCAACACCAGCCACAAATTCTCACCCATCTCAAACTTATGCTATCTAGTATAAAATATAAACAAATACTTTTATTAATCATCTGATACTTTTTTGTCAATAAACATACATTTTTTGATAGTAAACGAACATTTTTTTAAACTAAAAATTTCATTTGATAGATAAAGATGTTTGGTTATTGATACAAATAAAACTAGTGTCATTTTTTCATTAATTTTTTTAAACAAGTGTCCTCCAATGATAATAATCCTGCTCAGTAAGGGTGGTAAGTGTTAATTTTGGTAATAGTTGGGTTTAAAAGTATGAAAACCTCAGACCTGGCACCTGCTGTAATTTTGGGAAAAAAGCAAGGGCAATTGGTGATGAAGGCCTTATTTTTTAAATAAGTTTGTCGAGTTGCCACGTTGTCTATATGATAGGGTGTAGATTGACGCTTTGACCTTTTCCTAGTGGTGGGAAAACAGTAAGAAATAGTCAAACATTTCAAAACTTAGCCTCGAGATGCTAAGTGTGGATACGCATTTTTTTTGTTTTTTTCCTTGTTTTATGAATTAGGGAGACATTGATACCCAAGTCATGCACTTTATGAGCGTGACAAAACAAGACCCGCATGGATATATATAAAAGGAAAATTGCTGGGTTGTATTTTCTTTTTAAATAAAATCAAATTAATTTCATCTTATTTTCACAAGATATATCACACATAATTTATTACTTTTTGCACGTTAGATCATAGCTAGAGACATGACAAGACTGAAAAGTGTTTTACTGTTGCTGTCTTATGTCAAAGAAGAAAATGGATTTGTACTTACATTGTAATTGTTTCACAAGTATATAATAACTTTCAAAAAAAGACTAACGCAATACATGTTGAAGGCTTGGTAGCTGACAAGATCAACTTCCCAGGAAAAGATTTGGACAATATATATGTCATTCACTTTGTTTTATCAATTTTGAAGCATATTTTCCTTCCCCCTTTAACAAAGCAAATAAAACACTCAAAACTCCAACCACCACCTAATTAATTTTAAGCTGACTCATACTAATTGCATCTCTTTAATTAAAAACTTTATCAACATTGTTACTCAATAGGTAAGTTAATTAATATATTTTTTTCATACTTGTGCACAAACACAAGCAATTAGACAGCCTAGCGAACTTACATCATCAATACAAGATGGTCCACAAAAATCCATTTTTTGACTTGGACAACATCATCAAATCTAGCGATGAGAGGGACACTTTGTCCATTCTACTTGTAATTAACTGGTTCTATGATACAAATTATATAAGATTTCCCCATTATTAAAAAAAAAAAAAATAAAAAAAAAAGGTCGTTACTATTCAAAATTGGCGGAAATGATGCCCACAATTAACCAAAAATAATTAATATAAAGTTGATAAAATGGAAGGAAAAGGTCGTTTCATTTATTGATATGGGCATGGGTCAATGATTGTTACTTCTTAAATGCGAATAGGTGTAAATCATTTCACTTCACATGTTGTCATAAAAAATAAAAACAAAAAAATAGTGGCGATCATCAAACATGCCAACTCAACGTAACCAAACCCACCTAATTAATCTTTATTTATTTAATTAATATTTTTCAAGTAATGCTTCAATATTACTCCACACAACCGCTATCATTTATGCAGGCAGGATAATCTTTTGACAGTAAAAACATAAAAGAAGCATCATATAATGATGATTGTTATACAGAAATCTGCATCAATCAGAGAATTGCGATTAACCCTGACGGAATCAGAACGGATGTGTGCATGATTTAATGAAAACTAGCAATTGAACAATTAAAGACAAAATAACAGTAATGACAAGAGGCAATTTTTGAAGTGGTTCGGCAAATTTGAATCTTGAGCCTACGTCCACTGTTTCTTTTATTGAATGAGAATTACAAGTGATGAATCTTTTTCTATAACAATTGCCCAGGCCCCTAGAAAACAAGTTGTGATGGGTTTATATAGCACTCATTTATATGATAGAGTTGAGGTAAGATTCAAATACATAGAATTAGGAAGTTGCATGATCTTCAACTACCTTAGTTGGAATCTAAGTCAATTTGAATATCTTCCTTCCAAATTGAGTCAATCTAAATATTTTCTCTCATAATAGGGAATTTCCTCTTCGGATTTCCTGCACAACAATAGCCCCCCAGTTTTTGGAGTGCGTAATCGCACTTCAAAAACTCATGTCTTTCATATGGATGGCTATCACACTATAGGCTGCAGTCTCGAACTGAAGAGCTTGAACTATGCCTGGCGTGATTTGAGAGATCTTGAACACGTGATCTCAAGTGAATGAGTGAGCTTATGAGCTCAATCAAAGAGCATAAAATGCTCAATTTGAGAACATAAAGAGCTCGATCAGAGAGTATAAAGAGTTTGATCTGAGGGCGCGAAGAATTCGATTAGAAAGCGCGGAGAGCTTGATCTGAGAGCACAGCTCGATCAGAAAGCATGGAGAGCTTGATCTGAGTGCACAGCTCAATCAGAAAGCATGGAGAGCTTCATCTGAGAGCACAGCTCGATCAGAAATGATGGAGAGCTTCATTTGAGAGCATAGCTCGATCAGAAAGTATAGAGAGCTTCATCTGGGAACATAGCTCAATCAGAAAGCATGAGGAGTTTGATCTGAGAGCATAGCCCGATTAGAAAGCATGAAGAGCTTCATCTGAGAGCATAGCTCGATCAGAAAGCATAGAGAGCTTGATCTGAGAGCATAGCTCAATCAAAAAGCATAGAGATCTGGGTGCGCGATCTGAGGGATCTGGCCGCACGATCTGAGATAGGCTTCAATATCTTGACAATAACTTGAGCTGCAGACCTCAGATTTGGATGATTCTCAAATCGTTGGAAAGCTTACTCGAAGATCTACAACTTTTATGTTTACCACTTTGCCAGACTCATACTTTATAATGCTTAATACTCCGCATCTGGCAGCTGCTTTCATTCGAAAGTTTGATTTGGTGACATGGATTGTAGCCATGGCTGATTTTTTTGCAGTTGGAAGATGGGAAAAAAAAAACTGCTGGAAAACAGAGAGAGCTCAAAGTGTTGAAGCCATCCTTCTAGCGCCAAAATGTTGATACAGAAATCTGCACCACCCACAGAATTCTGATTGACCCTAACAGAATCAGAACGAATGTGTGCGTGATTTAATGAAAACCAGCAATTGAACAATTAAAGACAAAATAACAGTAATGACAAGAGGGAAATTTTAAAGTGGTTCGGCAAGTTTGAATCTTGAGCCTACATCCACTGTTTTTCTTATTGAATGAGAATTACAAATGATGAATCTTTTTCTAGAACAATTGCCCAGCCCCCTAGAAAACAAGTTGTGATGGGTTTATATAGCACGCATTTACATGATAGAGTTGAGGTAAGATTCAAATAAGTAGAATTAGGAAGTTGCATGATCTTCGGCTACCTTAATTGGAATCTAAGTCAATTTGAATATCTTCCTTCCAAATTAAGCTAATCTAAATATCTTTTCTCCTAATAGGGAATTATCCTCTCCGGATTTCCCACACAACACTGACATTAACAACGAGTTTGGGGGTTATTTTAATTTTGAGATTTTATTATGATAACCATATTACTCTTTATGTAGATATATAATATATAGTCTCCAATTTAATGTGAGTAATGGTAGGTTCGATGGAGCTGGCATAAATAGCATCAATCCAGTGTTGCAATCTTGAGATTGAAAAACAAATGCTCCAGACAAATGGCACATGGGAGTCTACCCTTTACACCCTTTAATTGAAATATAAGTAATTAAAAAATGATATTTGAAACAGACCAGAAAACCTTCTTTTTGAGGATTGTCCAATTTTGCATAAAGAATGTTTTCAATTATGTATACGATTTTCTTGGACTTTTCTTATGTTAATTTCAAAACTACTTACCTATGTAGACAGTGCACGACATTAAATTGCTTGTTTCAAGCATCCACGCCAAGCCAAGCCAAATGGAGAAGGTTAAGTTACTTGCCGCAAATTTTGCGGCAAATGGCTCCAATGGCCTTATCAATTTCTTAAAACAATGCATCATCATTCAAGTAATTGATTGTAAGAATTAATATGCTTTTTTTTTTTTTTTTTTTTAACATTATGTTATATCCCCAATACAAGGACAACCTTTTATTAGACAAAAATTTAATTAATCTGTTTGGTATCTTTAAGCATTCATAATTTCATATAATGTATTAGTATTCCCTACATTTTTATTTTTTTCGATTTTATCAAGTTAAAATTTAATATATTTATTATAAAGGATAATACAAGTTTTGAGTACACGCATATCCTAGTTAGTAAATACAGGTACGGCAAAAAAATGGTACGAAAATTTTACGGGTATGATACGGCAAATGAGAAAAAATACGTTTGTAAAAATTCGATAAAAATTCGGATACGGAAATAATTCGCGAACAATACGACTGAGGCATATAATTCGCGAATAATACGGTTAGGCTAATAAAATACTATTGTTCGTGAACAATACGCGAATTTACTAACTAGTGTCGCATATCTTTTTTTTTTTTTTTCCTTACATGTTTACTTTTGTATAAACCTTGACTTTAAATTTTTATATAAATCATATTAAGTAACCTATTTTTGGAGAATCGATTAAAAAATAATAGTATGTTTCTGAAAGTATTAGGAAATTAACCAATTCTAAAATTTTAACATGGACCAAAATATCAATTCTTAACTAAAAAGCCAAAATAACAGGTAATCAACCGATAAGCATATATCGGTCAACTGATATAAACAATAAGACCTATATCAGGTTTGTATCTATTGGTATCAATCATTTTGGGTTTTTAGTTTAAAAAAAAAGTAGTTTGGTCTAATTGATTCTAAAAGTTTGAAATATAATTATTTTCTAAGAGATTTTTACAAGTGGGTTATTTCTTGACTAAAAAAAAGTTTTTTATATCCATTGAAAATTTTTATTTCAAACTGCTGAATTGAAAAAGAAAATTGTTTGATTTTCAAGAATAAAGTTTCCAAATTTAATAATTATTCACTATTTTGAACTAATAAATATTCAATTAAACAATTGATCTAAAAAAAAAAAAAAATTGTTACTAAAATGAACAGAAGTTAATTCTAAAGATTTCATAGTTTGCACGGAGGATTATCAATTATAAATCCTTCAAGAATAAAAGGAAAGACGGGCCCAGAACATAACATGGAAAAATCAAGATGGGAGAACAACATTTTCCCACCCAAGGTTTGGCGAAACAACATTTTCACACCTGTCAAGTTTCAAAATAACACTTTCCCACCCTTCGTCAGGTTCTGTTAGTATTTTCGGTTAATATTTGATTGAAAAGATGAAAATACTCTTAAATAGTTTATTTCTTAATTAGTTTATTATAAATTAAAATTTAGTTAAGTCAAAGTACCTCTTTTTTAAACAATTTTCTTTGTCACCTTGTTCTCAAGCCTTTTCTTTCATATTGTATTTTTAATCCATCATTATGCAATCTAGTAAAACCTTAAAACTCATTGTTAGAGTTTGAGTTGAAAGGTGGCAAAAGAAGTAGAAGACTGCCAAAGAATGCGAAGAGAAGAAGCTTTTTAAAGTGGCAGACATGAAGGCCGAAGGATATCAAGCAAACGAGAGAAGAAAATTTTGTAATTGTATTTTCATGTATTGTAATGAGTATATTAGCCAATTTATACAATGGCTGTGAATACAATAATGGAAATGAAATAATACAGTAAAGGAAATACAATAAAAGATTAATTACAAAATATTACAACAATTAATAGAATAAATGTAAATTATAAATGGCTTGATCTCGGCTTGATCTCAGCATGAATATTAGCAAGTTTCCATATTTCATCACTCCCTCTCAAGCTGGTGGTTTGTATCTGTCAAAAACCCCAAGCTTGCATAATAGATAAGAATGCTAATGGCTACAAAAAGGTTTAGTGAAGATGTCTACTGGTTATTCCGAAGTTCATATGTGCATGGTCTTGATGATCCCCTCTTGAATTTTTTCCCTGACAAAATGACAATCAATCTCTATGTGTTTGGTCCTTTCATGAAAAACTGGGTTTGTTGCGATATCATTTGTTGATTTATTATCGCAGTATAAAGTGACTGGTTTTCCCTTCTGTACCCCTAAGTCCTTTAGCAATCTGAGGATCCAAACAATCTCACAAGTTGTTTTCGCCATAGCTCTATATTCCACTTCGACCGATGAAAGTGATATTGTTGACTGCCTTTTTGTTTTCCAAGATATAAGAGATCCTCCAAACTTGATGCTGAATCCTGTAATAGATTTTCTGGTCATAGGGAATGTATCCCAATCTGAATCACAATATGTCGTGATGTCCATATTCCCATCCCGAGGTAAAAGGAGTCCTAGGCCAAGACATCCTTTTAAATACTTAAGAACCTTGATCGTTGCATCAATATGAGATTGTTTTGGACCATGCATGAACTGACTCAATATGTGAACGACATAACTTATGTCAGGCCTTGTCATGGTGAGATGAATGAGTCTCCTTACGAGTCTTTGATAATGAGATGGGTCTTGTAACAAAGGATCATTGTTTGAAGATTCTGTCTCATGGTCATACTGTTGGGATGTGAGTTTGATGTTTTGTTCCACAGGAATGATGCTTGGTTTGTAGGCAGATAGACCAGAATCGGATGCAAGTTCTAAAACATACTTCCTTTAACTTAGAGAAATACCCACTGGGGAACGTGCAATCTCATTGCCTAAGAAATACTTTGGCTCCCTCAGGTCTTTTATGTGAAAATGTTTATTAAGATCCTCTTTCAGGGTACGAATGCCATTCTCATTGTTCCCAATGATTAGAATGTCATCTACATAAATAATAAGAGCAATGAAGGTGGTACATTTGTGCCAAGTGAAGAGGGAGTAGTCATGCTTGGATTGAGTGAATCCTATGTTTGTTAAGGCCTCTGTGAACTTTGCGTTTCATTGGCGAGATGCTTGTTTCAAACCAACAAGAACTTGCGTAAACGACATACCATATTCTCCCCATGTCTACAAAGTTTGGGAGGAAGATCCATGTAGATTTCTTCATGAAGATCTCCATGTAGAAAGGCATTATGGACGTCCATTTGGTGAAAAGGCTAGTCACATATGGCAGCAATGGATAAGAAGGCTTGAACAGTAACATGCTTGGCCACAGGGGAAAAAGTGTCTTGATAATCAAAGCCTTCTCTCTAGGTGAAACCTTTGGCAACAAGATGAGCTTTGTATCTCTTGATAGATCCATTGGCACGGTGCTTGATCTTGTAAACCCATTTGCAACAATGGGCTTCCTGTGAGGAGGACAAGGAACAAGATCTCAGATGTGATTATGAGATAGAGCATTGAGTTCATCGGCCATGGCCTGGTGCCAGTGAGCATGGGAAACTGCATCAGAATAGCATGTAGGCTCTTGTTGGGCTGATATCTGAATGATACAGATCCTGTGGGTAGGAGATAGTTTGTCATAAGTAACATAATTGGAAGCAGGATAAAGAGTACCTGTTTTTCCCTGAATGGAAGACAGACATAATGTTATTCGCTGATGGGGTTTACGCAGTGAAAACAAAAATAAAATCCCCAACAACAACATTGAACCCAAGAACCTTATACCCGATTTAAGTTATTTACATATGAAATGATATTTAATATAAAATTTTCAGATTTCATACCAACGTTTGGAGGCTCTTTCAATTGATACAAATCGCTCCCACTCTAAGATAAGAGTGAACTCTCGGTATCCACACGAAGACAGGATGGCAATCGACTTGCGGTCTCAAGTGCTGGCAAGACACACAAGCAAAAATGATGCATAATTTTTCTTCAAGAAAAAATCTCTTCTCCACCAAGTGAAAAACGTGAGAGAGAGTGAGGTCAGTGGCTTGGATTTTATTAATGTGTTCTCTCATTTTATTTTAATTTTAAGTTGCCTTTTATATGCAACAAAAATTAAAACCCTAATCTAGTTAGGAATAAATTTATTCCATGACTAGAATAGTAAATCCTCATTACCAAAGAAGGTAATAATCCACATGGCAGCTTATTCAAATTCAAATATGATTTTCATATTCATATATTATCTTTATTATTATCATCAAATATTAATATTGAATATATATTTAAATTCAAATATGAATTTCATATTTCATAAATATTATCTTCACTAATATTAATATCATCAAATATTAATATTAAATAATATATATATAATATTTAAATACATAATCTCACTAATTTTAATTTCAATATGAAATTAAATATAGGCAATGACCTGAGCAAATTTAATTGCACTGTGAGATTACCAAAATGCCTTTCATCTCAAAAGACAAAAATACCCTTTCTTACCAATTCATCCTTAATTTGTCTTCTTTATGTGTGACCCGAAGGCTCTTCATTATATCGGTAGTGAGTAGTCTCGCGATTGACACAAATCAATCGTCTCACTAAATACAGACCAGGATTGACCTCTAGCAAGACATCATGGCCACTCGATAAATTTAGATTCAGCGAAACAACTTGCCTATCAATGATATGGTTACCGTGCAATTCGAACCTTTTATCATCTGTTATCTCATTGAGGCTGAGGTACAGAAATAGTGTCAACCTCAGTTATCTTCGATATCTTTGTATTCAGTTACTGGACCAATGACCGAAATAATAAATTGGATTGAGCAACAACTCAATCTCATTGTGGCCACAGCTTTAGTGTCATTGTCATTCACTCAATTGCGTCGTGAGATAACTTCTCTCGTACCCGGGAGTGATGAATCCTTTGTTGATCTACCATAGTCTTGATACACTTCTCAATGCAGTCAATCACTACCGTATTGATAGTTTTGAATAGAACTATGTTAGGCTGGTGTCAAACTATACCAATAGGTGCATAAGGCGCTCTGGTGATCTCAAATCTAAGGATCACATGCACCACCATTCGTTAGAGGATTTATTCTATAGACACTAGGGTTACCATCTATATGGAATCCTCTGGTGGGTCTGTCCAGTGAACTTGCCTACAGTAAGCACCCATGGGTTGCATCAGGTTGTCGGCAAACAACCTTGACAAGTGAGATCAGTCATTGTTTTTCGACAAGGTCGTTCAACACTATGATAGCCTTACTGTATTATCTGTGTCCTTAGTTAGAATAATACTGCGGCTACGGACATTTCTAGAATGGCCACTATATGTGATCATAGGGTTCTCACTATCAAGATTTGAAGCACTTGATACCCTCGTCATAGTTCTACCATCCTAAGGACATATATCAATACACGCAATTATGATTTACATGATATAGAAGAAAATTGCCTTTTATTGATTAATAAACATTATTACAAAGAGTTAATTTTACAATAATTGATTGGCTCTAGGGCACCAACTCTAACACATAATATTCTATCCAAATAGGTGGACGAGTAGTCTTGGTGGATCGTCTCGGAAGAGGAACAAGGATTGTGGGAGCAGGGTCCAAAGATAGAGGTGCACTGGTGTGCTATTCTTCTGGAGAAGAATCAGGAGGCCTTTGATCAGATTCTGATGTGGTCATCGAGGATCGCAGATATTGAAGAGGATGCATGGTGTAATAAGGTCCTGAAGGAGCTTCATCGGATGGATCCATAAAAAAGGGTAGAGATTGCAAAGGTTGATCAGAAGTGGTCCTGTCTATAAATGGAAAAAAGTTTTTATGAAAAACCACATCTCTTGAAACCAGAAATTTCCTTGAAGTGAGATCATATAATCGATACCCTTTTTGATGCATTGGTTACCCCATAAATACACATTGAGTGGCCCGTAGAGAAAACTTATCATGCTCCCCCAGATTTGTAGAATAACATAAACACCAAAAAACTCTTAGATGATCAACAGTGGGTGGTTTACCAAAGAGAAACTCATAAGGTGTCTTACCATGGATAACCCAACTTGGCATCTAATTGATCAAGTAAGTGGTTGTGACCACACATTTGTCCCAAAAAAAGATTGGAATGTTGGCTTGGTATTTTAAGGCACGAGCAACTTTTAGGAGGTGTTTATGTTTTCGTTCAACTATCCCATTTTGTTAAGGGGTATAGACACATGAACTCTCATGGATAATACCAAGAGAAGAAAACAAGGTGGAACAATGTGCGTTAAAAAAATCCCAAGCATTATTGATTATAATTCATTGAACCGAAAAATCAAACTGGGTTTTGACCATGGACAAAAAATGTCTAATGTGAGTGATTGACTGTGTTTCAGACTGCATGAGGTAGATCCAGGTTCCCCGAGAGTAATCATCAACAATGGTTAGGAAAAATCTAGATCCATCGTGATTGGCTATGTAATATGGACCCCATATGTCCATATGGACTAAGGCAAAGAAGCGTGTGGTGGAAGGTGTCTGTTTGGGAAATGTTGTGTGGGATTGTTTTGCAAGAAAACAGACAGGACAATTGGGTTGTGAAATAGAGGCACTATGCCCTAAACGTTGATGCAAAATAAAGGAAGTTTTATTAAAATTTGTATTACATAAGGAAACTTTATTATTGGTAATACAAGACTTAGAAGTTTTTGCGTCAGAGTCACCTATTTAGTAATAAAGACCATGATGAACTTTATCCGGGACCATCAAACTCCCAGTCAAATGGTCCTGAAACTCACATTTGTTAGGAAAGAATTTTAAAACGCAAACATTATCTTGACATAATTTAGAGATAGATATAAGGTTGAAACGGAAATTAAGAACAAACAAGACATTATGAAGAATTAAGTGTTTGTTAAGATGAACTATCCCTAATTGTGTGATCGGGGCATGTGTACCATTGGGCATACGAACTGACGTATATGTTATGGTGGATGTGCAGGAAAAGTGTTTGGGATTGCAAACTATGTGGTCATTGGCCCCTGAATCAATTATCCAAATATTTTCTTTAGTAATATTTGAACAAAAAGATGTACCTGTGTATGTCGTTGTATTGGTTTGTGGGGTTTGGTTGAGCATTTGTAGGATCTGTTGGTACTGTTCTAGACTGAACATAGGGGTTGTAGTGCCATTTCCAGAAGTGACGGGTTGACTTACTTGATTGGCAGTAGCAGCTCCAGACCTCTGATTTTGAGGGCAGCCATGTAATTTCCAACAAGTGTCCCTTGTGTGGTTTCTCCGTTTGCAATAATCGCAGTAGCGATTTTAATTGGACTTGGATGACCCATGAAAGGGATTAAAGGAGGTGGTTGGGCTGTTTGCAGAAACTGGGCTTGCAATTAAATTTGGGCTGCTGCTATTAGTGAGCCCAAAAGAGCTCATTGATTTGGGACCATTAGATTGGGAAGCTAGATCTGGACTGTTCATTCCGCCATATAAATTAAAAGTTTCTCCTCCATTTTGCCTTAGCCCCCTTTACTGTCACATTCTTATTTTCCTACCAGTGCTGTTGAGAAACGATAAAGGCTGTAGCTTTAGTACTTGTTTGAGAGTTAGACGAGGTCAATCTTTGGCTTTCGTCTTGCACCGCTAACTGGTAGGTGTGCTTGAGTGATGGCGTCGGCGATGTGGCAAGCATCTGTGTCCGAAACGAAATAAACTATCATTCAAACTAATCAAAAATTGAATCAGCCTCTCTTGATCTTTAATACGCTTGATCTGTTGAAGAATCAAAGATGGCCCTTCAATCGGTTCTTCAGCAGCATCAAGTTCATTCCAAATCACTGAAATGCGATTGAAATAAGTGGTAACCAACAAGTTGTGCTGTCTGATTTCAAGAAGAGATTTGCACAAAGTAACATTTTTTGTGAGATCTAATTGGCCATACATCTTTTGGATGTTGGCCCACATTTCTTGGGCATTCTCGGTTTGACACAAGCCAGCAACAATCTCTTTGGTTATGGAGTTGCTGATCCAAGTGTGAACAAGTGTATTGCACCATATCCAATGCTAGGAAAGGTGGGGTTCATTGGGCTGGGGAAGGGTTCCATTGATGAACGCTTCTTTATTCTTGGCGATTAGAGCACGCTGGAGGTCTCTAGCCTAGGTGGCGTAGTTTTGGGTTCTAGCAAGGGGCTGTTTTACGGGCACAAGCTGAGATCCATCGAAAACCAGTGAAAAAAGGGCATCCCCTGGTTCTAGTCGAATGGTGGTGGCTGGAAGAATCTAGAAGACCGTGTAGGGATTTTGACCCATCGGGTTAGGTTTTGCCCTATAAACCCGAATGGAAATGGGCTGGCTTGGAAGTTGGATCCAGGTTCAGTTTGATAGGTTGGACCAGGTTGGGTGTTTGGGCCTGTTGGATGAGTTGGCTTAGTCTGGTTGTTTGGGCCTATTGGTTGAGTTGGGCTAGTTGGGTTTGTGTTTTGTGGCTGTGGACTTTGAGTCTGGTTCAATGGGTGTTTTGGTTGGGTCCATTTAGTGGTGGTTGAAAAAAACTAATCTAAACCTATAGCCTTGTTTTGTAGGTTTAGGAAAAAATAGGCTTAGAAAGAATTTTGGGTGGAAGCAAAGAAATGTTCTGATACCATGTCAGAGTTTGAGTTGAAAGATGGCAAAAGAAGCAAAAGACTGCCAAAGAATGCGAAGAGAAGAAACTTGATAAAGTGGCAAAAATGAAAGCCAAAGGATATCCAGCAAAAGAGAGAAGAAAATTTTGTAATTGTATTTTCATGTATTGTAATGAGTACATTAGCCAATTTATATAATGGCTGTGAATACAATAATGGCTTGATCTCAGCACGAATATCTGCAAGTTTCCATATTTCATCACTCATGTCCTAGTTTCATTGTAAATCATATCAACCTATCAATTGTTCCCCAAATTCATACTACAAAACTAAAAAAATCAAAAACAAAAAACAAAGAGTGTGAACGTTGCGGAGATGGATGGTGGTTGAAATGGGAAACTTTCAAGCAATTCAATTATACAAAAATTCATAGCCTCGAAGAGAACTAAAATATCAAATATTTTAATTAAACCAAATGCATCTCCACAAATTCAATCTAACTCCTCAAATTTGCATCCACAAAGTTTCATCAAGAAAAAACCAAAAACCTAATAATAGCGAACAACTTTTACAACAAACTCCACTAGAAAGATTTAACAAAAAAATAAATGAAGTAAAATAAAATTCCATTATCTATCATATCAAAACCAAGGTTTTAAAACCTGGCCTGAACCATTCGGTTTAATCGGGACCTAGGGCCTTGGCTGAGCCGGGTTCCCAATTTCAAATATTCACAACTTATCAAAGCAAACCCTAGATTTATGGAAGGTGATCGGCAAGCATACAGTGGCAAGGCTGTTGGAGGCTTTATAGAGGAAGTGTCGACAAGTTGAAAGGTGGTGACATAGGTGATTTTCGGTGACTGAAACGACCAGAAAAGGTAAAAGTCACACGGCCACAACTGCGGGCTGTTGTCGGTGATTAGCAAGGTCAACAGGGGGGAGGTGAGATTGGTTTTGGTCAGGAGGCTGAGGGGAGTGTTGTTGTGGTGATGGAAAGTGTTGTTGATGTTGAAAATATGCTTTATTTGGCCTGGGTTGTCGACTTCGGCAGTTTGTTGGATTTTAAACCTATAGGGATTGATGTGTAATTTTTAGGGATGTGTTTACTGGATTTCAAACCTTTAGACATGCTGATGTCACCTGTTTGACTTATCGGTCAAATTGATTCAACCGGACAACCCGTGATCCGACCACTTTGTCAAGTTTCACCCTGGGCCGGTTTTTAAAACCTTGATAAAAACATAAATGGATGAGATGACGTGGTCAAAGATAAAAGAAGCTTGCTTTGTCGGAGTTAGTTCAATCGCGTTGGAGCATTGAAGAAGACGGGTTCTCAACCTTAATATGACCAATATTCCTCATCAAAAGAAGGAAAATCAAGTGATGAGTTTATCAAAACAATGTTCAATAACTAAACTCAACAACTAAAGTATGATAAAGAAAATGTTAGTGCAAATAAGCAATAAATATACTTAAGAAAGAACAATAAATGCAATCAACTTATTGGCAATAAATATGAACAATGAATGCATGACCAAGTGTAATGAATGATGTTCAACCAACAACTATACAAGGAATAATAAAGAGTTGAAGGGAGAGAAATGTTCAGAGATTTATAATGGTTCGGAGCTATATCCACAAGCCTCCGACATCTACTTCTTCAAGGCAACCTCTTTGAAGATCCATTAGAATCAGATTTCATCAATACAATAGTTTTCACAGGGATTTTCACCTCACAAACTTAGATTTACAGGATTGCACCTAGTTTTACAGGATTTCACCACTAAAGAATGATTCAAAGTGTTTTGTGAATGATTGCCTCTTCAATGTAGGCTTATACACACAATAAGAACAAGTGAGCTCTCAAAGGTTTACAAGATGAGTACAAGTGAGAGTCTTTGATTTGGATCTTGAGCTCTAGGGATTATATAAGAATGTTTTCTAATTTAGTATGACTTTTTTCTATCATAATACCTAAAAACGTCGAGCTTTTATAACCCTAAAAAGATTAGCCTTTGCAGCATTTAACGCAATTCTGATAAAGTCCGCAGAACCCAGACGAACGGTCGTTCCTAACACAACGATCATTTTTTCTCAGATCTAGGTTAACTGGAACGGTCATTCTACCACGACGTATTATCGTTAATGAACAGCGCATGGTCATTCCACCACGTGGAATAGTCACATCCAAATGCTCTTCCAAATCCACTTAATTTTCTAGAAGCGTGAACAACTTCTTGGAACGATGTCATAGAAAACTCTTCAGATATGAATGGTCATTCCATCATAAGGAACAGTCGTTCCAATTTTGGACTTTGATTTTTGACTTTGACCTTTGAGATGAAGTCAAGAGCGTGAAGTATTATGAATTGAATTATCTTGACTTTTTTGACTTGAGTGCACGGTCGTGCAGGATGGACATGCGAGTGCCACTCAACTTGGCAGAATGATGAACGACTATGAGGAACGATGTCATGTGAAACTGCACGTTTATTTGGGCAACTTTCTCTTATGGAATGGTCGTGCCTTGCTAGTGCACAGTTATACTACAACAGAAATTTGCTTATGCATGGTCATAACACCTAATAAACCTATTTTTGTTTGGTTATGACTTGTGTCATACCTTAGCGTGTTATGGTTAGTGTTCAATCAAACTTTTGGATAGTTTTGGCACATCAAAACACATGAGAGGTCAACAAAAACAAAGACAATAAGTTCTTAGTCGGGGGGAAAAGCAAAAGAGAAAGAAATCTTCCATTTTATCTCATTGGATCACCTCGTACTGAATTGAATCTTTGAATCCATCAATAGATACAAATGAATTAAATCAAAATAGAGGAAGATTTCTAATTCCAAGAATAGGATTTACTACATTTATTCTTGGATTATTCGACATGTTCCTTAAAGGAAGAAAAGGAAAGAAGATGGCATTGAAGGCTTTGTTAGAATGAAGTAAATGAGTTGTTTCGTTTGGTAGGTTGCTTAGTGTGTTCTGTAGTGCAGCGGTGATCATGGAGCCATCCAAATTTGTAGGAGTGTGGTGGGGATGAGATGGACAAGATGGGAAGGGGGTGTGACTGGGTAGGCTTGCGATAGGGAAGAAAAAGGGGGGTATTGGGTGGCTAAGGCAGTGGACAGTAGGATTGAGTTTTTTGTTTCTTTTTTAATATTTATTATTAATATATAATTTTTAATTTTGTTAAATTTTAATATTAAAGGCAAAATAGACTTTGTGTAGTCAAATAATACTATTTAGATACATTTGTGTTAACAAATGTTAACAGTTGGGGTTTCCTTGTTAACCTAAGCATTATTATTTTTCTGCTTGTGAAAAAAGTAAATGTTAAAGGTATACATGTTATTAAACCTCCAACATATGATATTCACGAATTTGATTCACTTGCTAAGACAATGCATGTACTGGAGAAACTTGAGAGTAATATAAATTGTGTGTTTGTTTCAGGGGCAAAAAAAAAATAACACTAGTAATCTATCTTATTTTTTTGGCAATTACTACATTTGGATGTTAGGCAATGAAAGATTATGGTTAACTTTCAATGCCAATAGTGGTTGCTATAGGAAAAAAAAAAAGGGTGATTTGATTACCATCTGGGAGGGTGTTATTTTTCCATTACCGGGATAGTTGTAATCTTGTTCCCATTTTACCCTTAGCTAGTAAAAATTTTAGACCAAAATACCCACCGATGTCAAGCAAATAAAAAATATACCCAACAAGCTGATTTTACTTCTATACCCTGATATATTTATAATTTCGGACCTTAATACCCCTGCATTTGCACAAAACTATAATATATAAAGGGCCAACCCTAAAACCTAATCCCATTTCGATTTCTCATCTTCGAAGAGCAGTTTTTGTGTCGTTCTCACTTTCTTCATCTGATAGTGTTTGATCTCCAAAATCTCGATGAGTTCTCTAACACTTGATGATATCTTGGCTAGAGTTTTCACATTTCTGTTGTGTTTTGATTAGCGTAGGGTTTGAATTATTTGCTTTTGTTTCTATGTTGTTGGGTGCTTGTACTGATGCACACAACCCAGCTTTGTCCAGCAAACAATAAGGAATCCTCCTTCACTTTTTACACATTTGATTGTGCTACTGCTTTATTTAGGGTTTGTGTTTCAAAACCCATTTCCCACTTTGAGATTAGTTGAGCTGTTAGTGGCAGTGGCTTGTTGTGTTCTTATTATTACCATAGTTATATCATTTGATTTTGATGGTTTAGCATTTTTGGCTTATGTATTGGATAATGGAAACCTCTATTAACTTTATTGTTTTCACCTTTGTGTTCTGTTCTAATTAGCTTCCTGTTTGGATTATGGGGTTTTTTTTTCTATGTTGTTGGGTGCTTGTACTAATGCATTTGCTTGTTCTACTGCTTTAGCTTTTGGTTTTGGGTTCGTTTTTATGCATCTGTAGTGAATTCATATCTGTGAATCGATTCAGTATATCCCCTTAGTTAGATTAGTCATATAAATAAATTATTTATTTGCAGATAATTTTTTATTCACTTAAAATGGTTAAAAATCTCTCAAAGAAAGTTTTTTCAAACTTATACTGAAACTTGAAGGAAGGTTTTGTAACATGTAAAGTTTGGTTGCACCATAACAAAAGCTTTTTATCTGTTATTGTTTGAGTTTTAGAATAACTTGCTGCATTATTTCATACAGTTTTATTACATGTTTAAATTAGATTGATATAGAGATGTTATAAAATGTTCTCTTCTTTAAATTTGTAATTCTGTGTCTGAATTAATGTATAGTGACTTCATTTGTTAGCTGTGCTTTCTTAGTGCACTTTTAAGTCTTCTGTGTTTATATGATTTAAGCTCTGTTATTGTTTTAATTGATAAAGATTAGTTTTAATTGTAGGATAATGAAACAATTTCACTTTAACAACGATGATCTCGACTACGTCATGGATGACATGTTTAGGGTCTAGTTTGATAATACTTCACATTAGTTACATAAGAATGTTGATGGTTTAACTCTAAAACAGTTTGGTCATATTACGTTTCAAAAGGTGCACATTGCAGCCACCTGATAAATCACATACACTCAGTAAAAGTAAGTATTTCCTTGTTCCTCATGTTAGTTGTTTGGTGTAAAGCCTTGTATTAAAAGTAATTCTATAAGTTTGTGAATGAGTGTGCACATATTAACTATAAGAAGAGACTGTTTCCCTTTGAAAAATCTTTGACAGGCTAGGGTCTAGTTACCGAGGCAACAAATAGAATGGCATAAATAATAACCCAAAAAATATTGATATTTGTGTAATTCTCTTGGCTTCTTTGTTTTTCATTTTATGGTTCATGTCCGACGGTCAGATAATAACCATATTAATGAGAGTTGATTGTGCTGCACTTGTTGCTGTTGTTGGACATGATTTATGTTTTCAGTTATGTATTGTTCACACTTTTAGGGCTATATTGATCAATTTTGTAAATGGAATAGGTGAAACCGCTATGGCTCATTTAACTCTAAGGTAGAAGATGCATTTGGTCGCACTTATGCTTATGCACTTGGACATGATGGAAAACATGTTGACCATGCCTATACTTCTTGTTGTGGCTATGGTTCATAAAAATAGGATTAGACATTGGCAGTCTATAGCGTCTAGGAGTGGAATTGGGCATAGATATCATATTAGGTCAATGAATTTATAGGAAATTCTTTATGACAATGACCTGCAATGTCTAGAGAATTGTAGAATGGACTGTAAATCCTTCAAGAAGTTATGTCATTTACTGAAAACTCATGGGAGGTTCAGTCAACTAGGCATACATTAGTAGAGGAAATGGTATGTAGTTTTCTTTCACATAGTTGCACACCATGTCAAGAACATGATTATGAAAAGACAAATCGCTAGATCAGGTGAGATAGTTTCCCATAACTTTCACCTCGTATAGATTGCTGTTTTGAGACTGCATACCATTTTACTCATAAAACCAGAACCAATACTGGAGAATTCAACCGATGAGCAGTGGAAATGGTTCAAGGTACAATTCTGGGTCATAGGTTTAGGGTTCACATGTTGTATTTGTTAGAGTAGATGCCCTAGACCCAATCAATTATTGTAGAATTGACTCTTTGTAATAATGTTCATTAATCAATAAAAGGCATTTTATTCTATATCGCGTAAATCATTATTATTGCAATATGTATTGATATATGTCCTTAGAATGGTAGAACCATGACGAGGGTATCAAGTGTTTCAAATCTTGATAGTGAGAACCCTATGAGCACATATGGTGGCCATTCTAGAAACGTCCGTAGCCCCAGTATTATTCTGAAGTAAGGGCACAGATAATACGGTAAGGCTATCATAGTGTTGAACGACCCTGTCGAAAGGCAGTGACTGATCTCACTTGTCAAGGTTGTTTGGTGACAACCTGGTGCAACACATGGGTGCTTGTTGTAGGCGGATATACCGCAGCAAGTTCACTGGACTGACCCACCAGAGGATTCCATATGGATGGTAACCCCAGTGTCTATGGAACAAATCCTCTAACGAATGGTGGTGCATGTGATCCTTAGACTTGAGATCACCGGAGCGCCTTGTGCACCGATTGGTGTAGTTTGACACTAGCCTAACGCAGTTCTTTTCAGAGCTGTCAATACGGTGGTGATTGGCTGCATCAAGGAGTGTATCAAGACTATGGTGGATTGACAGAGGATTCATCACTCCCGGGTACGGGAGAAAGTTATCTCACGGCGCAATTCAGTATATGGCAATGACACTAAAACTGTGGCCACAGTGGGATTGAGTTGTTGCTCTATCCAGTTTATAATACGGGTCATTGGTCCAGAAACTGAATAAATAATATCGAGAGTAACCGAAGGTTGACACTATTTCTATGCCTTCGTCTCGTCGAGATAACGTATGATAAGAGGATCGAATTGTACGGTAACCATATCGTTGACAGGTAGCTACTTTGCTGAATCCGAATCTATCGGGTGGCCATGATGCCTTGCTAGGGGCCAATCTTGGTCTGTGTATTAGTGACACGATTAATTGGTGTTAATCGCGATACTATACACTGTCGGTATGATGAGGAGCCTATGGGTCACACACATAGAAGATAATTTAAGACTCAAGAAGAAAGAAGGGCGTTTTCGTCTTTTTAGGCAAGAGGGTATTTTGGTAATTTCACAATGTAATTAAATTTGATGAGTTCGTAGCCTTTATTTAATTTGTTAGAAAAATTAAATAAGTGAAATTACGTTTAAATATGTGTTCACACATGTTTAAATATATTATCATTATTGTTAAATGTTAATATATATTAAATATATATATATTAATTGATTTTAATTGAGATAATGATGGAAAATAATAAAATATCTAATTGGGAGTGTTTGGTAACATGAGGTGTTTGGGTTGGAGCCCAAGCCTATTCCATATGGGAATAGGGCAACTAAATTTACTATAAAAGAAAAAGGTTATTTGTAAAATAACATAGATTTTTCATTAGTTCATTTGGTTGAAAAAGAGAAATACACAATAGCCCCATATTTCTCTCCCACACCAGTTTTTGGTTTGTGCCAAAATCAAAGTTTTCTTCTTGATTTCTTAAGGCTAAGGAGGATCTAGCAAATCCCTCCTTGGTTCCTTGTGATTGTCTTTGTGTGGACTTCGTGGGTTCGATCCTACACTTGGATCGGTAGCAAAACATGATCAGAGACAAAATTGGAGGATCCTCCAACGTGGGTATGGGTTCTAAATCCAGATTTATTTTCTGCAGATTCTTGTATTTTATAAACTGTAAAATTTATGCCTTTGATCTTGGCTCAATGGGAACGATCCTAGAAATTATTGTTTTGTTTTCCGCTGCGTTCGCGGGTCGTTTCCTAATAGTATTGTGTTTCACTTTATGCATATATACTAATATTTTTTGTTTCTGCCTCTATTTTGCCCGCCAAAACTGTTTGGGTGCATTAGATGGAAAATATATAAAGGTTCATGTTGACACAGTTGACAAACCTAGGTATAGGACAACAAAGAATGAAATAACGACTAATGTTCTAGGTGTTTGCAACCTAAGCACGTAATTCATTTATGTCATATCAGGGTGGGAAGGTTCAGCTGTGGACGATAAAGTATTAAGGGATGCCATTAGTAGGAGAAATGGATTAAAGGTTCCTCAAGGTAATCCTTCACTAAAACTTTGTTGTATATGTTCGTTTAGACTAATATATAACATGTATATTTTAGAGGCTGACATTTTAATTATCATTACTGGGTTCTACTATTTATTTGATGCTGGATACATCAATGGGGAATGGTTCTTGGCACCATATAAAGGGCAAAGATACCACTTGAGTGAGTGGAGGCAAGGCAGTCAACCAGTAACACCAAATAATTTTTCAACATGAAACACTCTCAAGCAAGAAACTGTATTGAGATATGTTTCGGTATACTAAAAAAAAAAAAAAAAAAGATGATTTTTTTTAGAGAAACATCTTTCTACTCGATAAAAACTCAATTTAGATCATTTCTGCTTGTTGTTTGTTACATATCTTCATTAGGACAAAATAATCGTAGACCCTACTGACAGTGAGGTTGAGGAAGTGGTCAATCCTCCTAAGGAAGAGGAAGCCGATGGTGAAGTTATCAAGCAAGTGGAGACTAGTCCAGCGTGGACTACATGGAGAGATAATATGGCTCAAGAAATGTTTAACAGTTGGATGAGTTCGCGAAATGCATAGTTAGGGATTAAAACATTCTGTTTTCTTGGTCTTAGCACAATGTTATGTATTGTGTTGCAAAACAATTATTTGGGTGACTTTTTGCTCGCTTGGACTGTATGAAACTTTATTGTACAAATTGCTTGCTGATTATTTAAATGTTGTTGATGGATGTTTTATTGTAGTGGTTAGCTTACATTGTCTGCCTTATGTTTATATGTATAACCTCTCGCATGCTTGAGCCATTTGGGATTTCCTTCTTATCTCATTTGTTATAATCAGGTTAATAGCAATTTGTTGCTTCTCTTATTTGATGTGCGTGTAGGGAACAAAATGCATACAGACTCGACACATCAAGACAATGGCGATCAGAGTTTGAGTTAAGACGAACCAAACATTAGAGGAAAATGAAAGGGCAAAGGGAAGAAGGCTTAGATTAAGAGACAGAGGATGAAGGCGGAGGATGCCCAACTAATTCAATGTTTGGTTCAAACCAATCACATTGGGAAATTCAGAAACGGGACATTCAAAGTTAGGTACTTGGCCCAATTGGAAAAAATGTTGGAAGAAAGTCTGCCTGGGCGTGGTTTGGCCATACCACACATCGAATCGAGGGTGAAGATTTGGAAGTGCAAGTATGGTGCTATCAATGAAATGACTGAGCACGGCGGCGGCTTCGGATGGATTGTTGAAGAAAGTGCATAACAACGTCGGCAGATGTTTTTGACAAAGGTGCAAGGTCAGTACTCTTAATTTCAACAAACTACTAATGCAATAAGTTGCTTATTTTAGAAACTTGTTTAGGTTTTTATTTTTTGATCATTTTTTTTTATTCTTGTTTCATAAAGCCATCCGGTAGCCAAGGGTTTGCGGTACAAACCCTTTCCACACTATGACTCCTTGGTAACAGTCTTTGGGAAAGACAGAGCCACCGACACTGTAGTTGAGACCATAACTGATGCAGTTGAGGAACTTGACACAGATAACGCAACCAACAATGATGAAGTTATGGAAGTTGATGTTGATCTTGAGGTGGAGAGGCATAGTAATGTTCCTATCAAAAAAGATGTTGTTGGGTCCACATGCTATAGCCATAGCTGGGTCCCAGCAGAAAGGCTATCAACAGCCAAAAGAGGAGGGTAAGGGATGACAGTTTATCTGATTTGGTGGACCAATTAGCAGGTTGGAAAATTTATGAAGGGCAGAGGGAAGAGATGAAGGATATTGCCTCTTTTTTCAAAAAGGAGGGTGACAAGAAGGAAAGAAGAAGCATGATGTTTAATGAGATAATTGAATTGGATGGTTTCACTACTGATGAGATGCTTGAGGCAGGAGAGACAATATGCAAGGAACAACATAAGATAGAGTTCTTCTTCGCGTTGCAGATGATGATTAGGCGGGAGTATGTGAGGAAGCAACTCAGTGAAAGTAATGTGTATCGCCCCCCTCATTTGATAATTCATGTTGTCGTCTTAACTTTTTTTGAATGATATGTAAATATAGGAAATTGTTGATGTCTGTCATGACTGTGATATTCCTTGCTTGATTTTTAGTGTTAGTTTGTGCAACCAGTATAGTGTAGGTTGTTGTTTTGTAAACACGATTTCGATGTTTTTTTTTTTTATGGGTTGATAGTGCATTGTATTTGCACTTAACCATTTGCTAGCAGGGATATATTTTGATATGTAATTACCATGTTGATGTAATGGAATTAAAATGTTTATCGTAAATGGTTCTCTATTTTATTATGTACTGTCCCTTTTCTAGCTACTAGATATGTTTGAAATCAATTATACTTTTTGTGCGACAATTATGTTCATTTCAAGGTGCAACTGAAATTATCATCATCCATTTTCTATTTGGTTTCAGATGTATGTCTCTTTGATTTGGTTTGTATTTGATGTTTCAGGGTTGGTGCCTGAACACCATTTTTAGCCAACAAATGTTATATATAATGGAGGGAATGGAGGACTTGAAGGTAGCAGCCACGTGTGCAACCACACCTATTTAGAGCAATAGCCTGCAGTTCTTTCAAACCATGGAGGGCATGGAAAATCTGAAGTCAGTCGCTTGGTGCGCATCGAGGCAAAATCCAAAGGTCACAGTCCAGGTATGAATACTTATTTAACTGATGTCCACAACCATTCAATAGATAATAATGAATATGTTTTGTATTTTAGGTCCTAAACCACCACGTTGGGCAAGTACATGAATTGCCACCACTAGGGACCAGGGTATGTTGAGCAACAGTATGTTCGACTGCCAGTTGGGTAAGCTTTCATTCGTTATAAATATAATTTCAGTTGATTTTCTGTTATCGATGGTTGACAACTTCGGTTTTCACAGCAATTTGTGGAAGCGTTTTGCAGCAAATCACATATATAATTTCAAGTGTCTGGATTGCATGTGGTTTTATTTGTACTCAAAAGAATGTCACAGATAGAAGGTGCTGAAACGGATAAAGAAAGAGGACATATTCTCCAATAAATATGTATTCGTTCCCATTGTGCTGTGGTAAGTGACTCGTATTCATTTATTTACGAATGATGGAGTTATTTTTAACTTGAGCTTAGTGGGCTGCTAAAAATTTTGAGGTGTAATATTTGTAAGGGGTAATTGGGTAGTATTTAGGGGCAAACCCAGCCCCTTGGAGGGTAGGCCTCACGTTTAAAAAAAAAAAAAAAAAAAAATTGTTTATATAGGCCCTTAAATTTTTTTTATTAATATATATATTTAGGCCTACCCTCAGATTTAAAAAAAATGAGAAATATTATACATATATCCATACCCATAAAAAACTTGCTATTAATATATATATTGCAGGCCTACATCATATTAAAAGTTTAAAACTCTCCCCACTCTTCTCTACGTCCACCTGTTTTTTATGATTTTGTCCCCAAAATTCTTTACTCTCTCATTCTCTCTTTCACTTTCTCTATGTTATTCGTTCTTAAAACTTTTGAGAATTGAAATTGTTGAAGCTTTCACTAATCAAGGTGCCACAATTAGCTTCATTTTCTGTTTTATCAGTTTTATGTATGTATATTGCTCATTTCATTTTAGTTTATTTTAGGGTTGTATCATGATTATTTTTTGAAGGTTTTTTATTCTAGTTTGAAGGAAAAAGGCATGGATCTTGTGAATTTGTTTCGTGTTTTGTGTCTAAGAATGTTCCTGCTTTCCCAAATTAAACCTTAACTATATTTTACTGAACATTATTCTTCACCTTTCATCTACCACTTTCCTACATTTTAAACGTCACCATTTAGCTGCTCAAAATTATTAAAGAAGTTTGAGTTATTATCTATGTATATACTAAGAAAATTTCCCTCTTTTTATTAATTCATATTAAAAGTCAAGGTAACGTTGACTTAATTTAAGTTTTGGTTTGACTTTAGCTTAGGGTAGACCTAATCAAAGTCATGAAAATTTATATTATAATCTTTGAAAGCCAAAAAAAAAAAAAAAAATTAAAAAAAAATTAAAAAAAAATTAAAAGAAAAAGAAAAGAGGAGAAATAAGAAATTTGTGTTAAATATTTTTGATAGATTGTGATTGTTGTAAACTCTTTTAATTATATTGGATTTAAGTGGATTGTTAGATTCCTATGGTCTTTTGCTCTCTTTAATTGAAGAGGTTTTTCCATGTAAAATTTTTCTTGTGTTTTCTCGTGAATTGGATGTTATTTTCAACATAATTTGCTCAAAGTTTTGCTTCTCATAGATTAATTCAAGTAGTAAAGTATTGTGTTATTGCATTATTTTCTTTCAGATTATTGATATTATCTTATTTCCCTTGCTTAAGGTTAGGTGATTTTTTTAAGGTTTTTATTAGTTGTTTGACAAACAATGGCAGAGCCGCAAAGGCCCCCTAGGGCAAAAATCCTAGGTCCGCCACTGGTTGTATTGATCTTATGCAACTTTAGCGGGAGATCACCGTTGCATCCCAAAACACGTTGCATGATATTACTAGATTCACTGCAAACAACTGATCCGTGAGGTTTGAATCACTAATAAGGAAGTAAGTTCTACGAAACTTGAAATCTGATTTTCAACATGATTATTAAGTACATCAGTATTTACTGAATTAGTGTGCTAGTATAAGCATATTTTCAACTGAAAAAATGTCTTGGCGGTTTTCCATGGACATATATGATGTAGAAACAATGCTAGAACTTAAGAACAGGGTTTCTGCTATGCCTCTCTTGGTTCCTAAGGTGATGACAACATAGTTCAAAAGTTAGTTATTTTATCTTGCCCTTCTTTTATTTATGTTATAGCTGACTAAATGTAATTGCACCCAGGTTCCCCAACAAAGAAACCAAACTGATTGTGGATATTTTGTCCTTTACTATATTTATAAGTTCATTGAACATGCCCAACGAGTATTTCAGTTACTGATGGCTGCTCTGACTTTCTAAGTTCCGAAGTGTTGTAACATAATGGTTGTTTGAAAAGAAAATTCCTCTGTAATTGTAATATATTCTTCAGTTTGTTTAAATTCTTTTATGTTGAACATTGCAGATGAATGAGGTTTGGATTGGTTTGGTCCAGAAGACGTGCAATCCTTTCGTAACAAACTACTCACTGACGTCGTGTAGAGTCACGTGTTGGATTCCCTTGCTTATTCTTTCAGTTTTTTCGTACGGAGTGTCATCATGATTGTTAAAGTACGATCAGTAACAACTGAGTTTTCCGCTGTGTTGGATTGACAAGTAATTTGGTGGGGTGTCTTATGTACTGGAATAAATGAGTTTGTAAATTATTATTTGAGTTAGCTTTTGTAACATATTTATGATTGAACTGCAAACTGTAATGAAATGTGTATTCTTGTGTTAAAAAATTCAGTTTGCGCGAAATGGGAAGATGATTATATTATGTCTTAGCAGAAAATGAGAGCGCTTGATTGGATTTCGGTGGTGTGGGCCAATGTTTATTCAATTTCATTAAATCCATGGCTGTATTGTATAGAGTCAATTGACAGCTTTTTTTTTTCTTTTTTTGGCTCAAATTGAATGAAGAATAAGTTTGAGACAATATACAGTTGGTTAAGAATAATATATCTTGGAATTTATTTATTCACACATGATTAAAGATGTTATGGTGAAGTTATCAATTTGGCAATTCAAGTCTGAGAAATTGTCACTCCAAAATCTCACCTCCAACTACAATGCTAAATCACGAAATTTGTCAACAATTCAATGACACAGGTTGAATCAATTCTTTAAAGGCTAAAAATATTTCTTGCATGGTACAATAGGATTTTCAACCGAGGGAAGGGATCAAAACTATTAGTAGTTCAATATTTGCAAATGCCCAGCAAATATGATTAAGTCTCATGAACATGTAGACATTGACATTTTCTGATCTCAGTTACCTTGCATCATAGAAACAAAATCCCCAATAATTCCTTCTCTAAGTTGGGGACTTATTAATTGCCTTCTTCATGGATTTCTGGACATGCAATCCATTTCTTTCCGTAACATGTAACGATCACGAATGTTAGGCTTCCAACAACGGTGATGTTATCAAGCAAATGTATTAGATTTCATGGATTATGGGTATATGAAATGGTGTATGAAAATATCCTTCGTACATGACTTTAATAAAATTATACCAGTGTAAACAAACATAGTATTAATTTGAACCCAGTCATCAGGTAAAGGGTAATTTAGTAAAATATAATTACTCCGAACCAAACTACTAATTTTATTATACAGAACCGACAAAACAAATATAGTATTTATTTATATCCAATAATCCTCACTGATAATCTATCTCAGTGATAGTCTTATGTTTTTTTTTTTGTTCAAGTAATGTAACCAAGTTTGTCGCAAGTTTTTAATAAATATCAATGCTTGTTTTGAAAAACAGTGCAACCACTAAAGATTAAGAAAATATTAGACAAAAAGATATTGTATGGGGATATATGCAGAAAACCATTTGTTGCTTTAGCAAAGAGCAGGGAAAAAAAAGTTATTTACACATAACCTCCATTCTGTCAATAACTGTTAATAAAAAAAGGAAAAGAAAATATTCAGGGTTTTATGAAAGTATATCAAAAAGTCAAAAATACCCTTGATATGTTTGTTGAATTTAAAAAAAAATACTTTATTAATGGTTAAATTTAATGGCCAAAACTAACGGAATGGGGGTTATGTGTAATTAACTTTTTTTATTGTGCTATCCAAAAGAAGCAAACATATGATCTCTAATGTCAATTCATGAAAAAAGGAAATGGGTGATTGGTGATGGCAATCAGGTTAAATTTTGGACATATAAATGGTTAGATAAGTCAATTCTTGACATAATTGGCTTAAATAATTCCTTTAACATTTGTTTCGCTTTATAATCTCTAATGTCATTTGAAATGGTGAATAATGGAACCCTCCTACCGAGATTTCTCTATGGTTTCTAGATTTGAAAGATTTAAATTTAATCTCATCAATTGAAATTACTGAAGGTAATAATCTTGATGACAAACTAATTTAGGAGGATTCTGCTTTTGGTTCTCTTAACCAATGTTTTAATAAAACCTAGCAAGGTGGTTAGGTCTCAGGTCGACCGGTTGAACCGGTCCGATTGACGGGTCACACTAGTGATGTCATCCAGCATGAAAATAAAAAAAATAAAAAATAAATAAACCCTTCCTTATACATCTACTTCACCCTTCATTTCTTTCACTCACTCTCTCTTACACACAAAAACACAAACACACAGAGAGCTTCCAACTCCTCATCATCATTAAAACCCATAAACCTAAATAATTTTCTTCAATCACATTAATCAATTTCTTTGATGAAATCCACAAACTGATCAATCAAATCTCTTCCGCCAAACCCACAAATTAATCAATCAGTTTCTTCGATCACCCACAAATCGATTACCCCAAAACATTTTCTTCATCATTCTTAACACCAAAAACACAAATAGATTTCTTCAATCTAACCGAAGATGTATTGATTGAACACCTAGATACCATCTATCAATTTCAACAACCAACACCAAAAAAAAAAGAGAAAAAAAAATTAACGTTGGGTAGGCTGTAGAGATCTGACCAGCCAGAGAGTGCAGCCGACTGGCCAGAACTGGTCATAGCAAGGCCCTTCGTCGGCTGGCTAGCTTTGGCAGCTGAAACACCTTTACCGATGAGGGCCAAAGAAAGAAGAAGACAGACAAGAGGAGGAGAGAAGAAGAGAGAGGAGGGAAAGAAGAAAGAATGATGCAGGAAGATTGAAATGAGATTGAATGCAAAGTGAGATTTGAAGGATGCGAATGAGATTGAATGCGAAATGAAGATTGAAAGAATGATGCAGGCATATTGAAATGAGATTGAATGCGAATGCGAAATGAAGATTGAAGATTCGAATACAAAATTGCAAAACCGAATATGGTTTATTTATTTATTTAGAATTTACTTTTAGAATTGGTGAAGGGGATTAAGAGTTCACCCGGTTTTAGGTTAAAATCGGTTGGACAGCTGGTTTGCTATAGTAACCCCGGTCCAACCGCAGGTCAAACTAGGTGAACTCTTATCCCCGATTTTTTTGCCATGACTAACCCGACTCAGTGGCCAGTTTCCAATCCAACCGGTTAAACCAGCTGGACCAGGTTGGGTTTTAAAACATTCCTCTTAACTTTTCAATTGCTTATGACTTTATTAGAAGTCATAAACCCACTCCTTTGTGGTGTAAATTGATATGCACAATTTTATTCCTCAAAGTTTTCTACCTTTCTTTGGAGAATTTTTCACCGCAAGCTTCCTACTAAAGATATTATGAGATCAAAAGGTTTGACCTCTATTCTGAAACCCAGCCCAACCTGTCCGGTTTTATTGGTTGGATCGGGACCCGAGGCCTTCTCCAAGCCGGGTTATTGCTTTTTACTGTTTCAACCCAATTTTGGTGGTATACACGAGTTATAGCCGGCAAACAGGGGGCTACCAAGTGCCGGGGTTAGAGGGGTTTTGCAGAGTAGAAGCCAGTGGTTCAAGTGGTGGTGTCAGATTGAATTTTGGATGCCGTAATTAGCTAGAATTTGGTAGGAAAAATCAACCTAATCGTGGAGGTATACGCGAGTCACGGCCGGTGAACGGGGGGTATCAAGCTTCAAGGTTAGAGGGTTTTGCAAAGTCGAGGCTGGTGGTGGTGTTGGATGGAATTTTGGACATCGGAATTAGCCAAAATTTGGCCAGAAAAATCAACCCAATCATAGTGGTATATGCGAGTCACGACTGGCGAACGGGGGGCTACCAAGTGTCAGGGTCAGAGGGGTTTTGTAAAGTGTAGGCTGGTAATGTAGGTGGTGGTGTCGGATTGAATTTTAGCTTTCAGAATCAGTCGAAATTTGGCCGAGAAAAGCAAAACCCTAACTGTCACAAGGGTGTGTTTGTTGGATTTCAAACCTATAGGGATTGATGTGCATTTATTATGGATGTGTTTGCTAGATTTTAAACTTGTTGGATCTCGGGTCAGACCGCTGGTTTAACTGGTCAACTTGGGACCCGACCCCTTAGCTGGGTGACTCCTCGGGTTAGGTTTTAGAACATTGGGTTTGACTATTGTCTTAACCTGCCATTTTTGTAATACCTTTAGTTGCCAAGATGTAATTGACCACCACTTCTTTCAAGCTATATTGTAGTTGAAATATGAATGTTTATTGTTGACTCCTTTGGGACTGTGGCTCCTAGCATAACGTCTTTTAATTCTTTTTTGGGATGACGCCAGTTTTAAGCCTTTTCAGTCTCAAGCTTACAAGCTGTGGGTAGTTTAGGGTGTGTTTGTTTTATTATTTGGATAAGATTTTTGAAAAAGTAAGAGTTGGGTGGTTATTACGAGGTAGGATTTGAACATTAACAAAAATACTCCCCTAAGTTTGTTAATTTACTAAACAATTCTGTAATAAAACATTGAAAATTAACAAAAACACCCTCACCCACCCATTAAAAATCGGCAGTCAGCCACCACTGCCGAAGGGTGGCTGGAGTCATTGTATCGGCGCATGATTGGCTGGATCTGGCCGGTTGTGCGGTGATATGGTCGTTGACGGCCAGATCTGGTCGCGTTTAGTCGTCAACGACGGCCAAAGATATGACCTTCGTTGATCGTCAACGACAACCATATCTTGGCCGTCGTTGACGACTAGCTAAGACCAAAGATCTGGCCGTCAACGGTCGGATCTTTAGCCGTAGATCTGGCATTTTTCGGTCAAATCCACGGTGGATCTGGTCGGAAAAGGCTAGATCGGCACACTACTAGCTAGATCCAGCCAGTTGTGCACTATTATACTAGATTTCGACCACCTTCTGACGGTGGTGGCCAGAATCTGGCAAATGTCGGTGGGTGGGGGTGTTTTTATCAATTTCTAAACTTTTTTTGGGGTGTTTAGTTAAATTAACAAATTTAAGGGGTTTAAAATAATTGAATAAAATAGAATATGATTTTTAGAATAGAGAAACAAATGCATATTTTGGGTAGAATAGAGATAAGATAGTGCAAAAATACTGAAACAAACGTACCCTTGGGTTTCCATGTTTTTTATATTATCTGGAGATGTCGGAATAAACTAATTTTTGAAGACAAGAAGCCTTGTATTAGATTTGTCTTACAAAAATGTCATTATTCTTTCTCTTCTTTTGCCAAAATTTGTCCACATTTAGTAAGATCATTGAGAGACCTTAAAGTTTTGCAACGGTTGTGTTTCCCCAATTTTTTTGCAAAGCCCCTCGTTGGAAGCTTAGAGTTAATGGTTTGACTATGTTAATCATAGGAACCACATGCATTTAAAATTTACACATTTTTAGATAAGGTAATGATGTTGCGAACAAGTTTGTTGATCTAGGTTTGGGTTCCCCTTTCATTTGGTGGGATTCACCTCATTCTCAAATTACTACTTTACTTGAGAATGATTTCCTGGTCTTTCCTAACAATTGTTTCTCGTAGTTTGTTTGTTTGTTTGTTTGTTTTGTTTTGTTTTTTTTTTTAATGTTTGCTTTATTGTGGCTTGTATATGAGAGGCTCTTGTTCTTTATGATCTTGTACTCTCCTTTCTTTTTTTTTTTTTTTAAAAAGACTCTTTGAGGTTTAATATATATATATATGTTTGCCTCCCATCCCATCCATGGGATTCCAAAGTCTCAAGCGGTACAACGATTTTTGGAAACTATTGAATAACATTTACTGGTAAAATATCGCTCACTTGATTCAAATGAAAAGAAGTGAATTATTATGTTACCCTTTTTACTGTTTAAGATAGGGAAATTAAATAAGAGAGACCCGCAAAATTTTGATTATATAAGCCCATTGAGGTTTGAAAACCTACAAACAAATCCTTACAGGCTTTCAAACCTACAGATCTTCAATTTCAGCAACGCTTCAAGCCAGACTCTGGCGTCCCGTCAAGCCATAACCCGCCGCAAACGTAGTCATAATTCGACCAACCATATGACAAACAATTAAATAACCACATTTTTGTTTTTCCCCATCATTTTCTGAAGAAAAATTTCTAGGAAGCTTCCCTTTCTTTTCCTTTTAAACTTTACCTTAACATTTGAATTATCACACAAACTCAAATTTAAATTGCTACATACTCTTCTTCAATACAAACTCAGATTGCAACATATTCTTCTTCAATATAAAGTCAAATGAAATCCATATTATAATATGCAGATCAAATTCAAAACCATAAGAAAAATAAAAATCAAAATCCAAAACAGTAAATAACGTAACCAAATAATGAGATCAGACGGTTGTTAGGTGTGGGAAATATTGGTATGAAAACAAAAAAGTAAATGGAGCACAGCACCCCACCCTGGTACAGACCGACTTTATTTATGAAATGGTGGGGGTCCACACTTGGAGAATAGCCATAGGGTTTCATGGGCTGGCAACCATGTGGCACTTTCAGAAAATCTGACCGTTGGGTTGGGGTCTACTGGAGACATTAGTCAAACTTTAATGAAATTATAATCTAATCTCTATATTTTACTTATTACGCTTGATGTGTGTACTGCCTACTAGCTGTATCTGTATGAGTTTTGTCTCTCTGGAAATTGAAATGATAAGTCTTTTATTTTCGTGACCGACAAAATGGTTACTCCAAAAAGTATACAAGTTTTGTAAATCTTCTTAGATTTTAATTATTAATATATAGTTAATAAATATTTATTTAATTGTTTATCTGTCCAAAAATTTAAATTTTTTTATTGTTATTATAATTTTAAGACAATTTTTAGTATTTTATTATATGTGTCATTAATTGTTTTACACTTTTACATTTGCAACTAAATCCCCAAAAAACTGCACCAGCAGTGCACTACTAAAAACAAAACAACCCAGCAGCACATCACGACAAATCAAGTGAAAAAATAGCCTCACTCTCTCTCTAAAAGACACTCACTCTGTTTACTGCTCTTTAGAGGTTCTGGTTTCTTCCTCCCTTTTCCTTCTTTATTATCTGATAATGTAAAACCAGGAAAAAAAGCTCTCAATTTGCTCAACTCTCGGACTTCCATACCATTCATTCATCAATGGCTTTTTACAGGGTTCTAGCTCTCTTTGTTGTCTGCATTGCCTTGCTTGTTAACTTATGTTTTGCTGGAGATCCATTTGCTTTCTTTAACTTTGAGGTTTCTTACATAACGGCTTCTCCTCTTGGTGTGCCTCAGCAGGTTTGTTTTTTCAGATCTCTTTCTGTATTTCTCATTTTTATACCATTTACTTTGTTTCAGCACTTTGAGTGGATTTTTTCAAGCGGCTTTACTTATTCTTTTACCAATGACAACCGGGTTGGCTTTAGATTTCTTAAAGTTTCAACTTTTAGCTTCAGATCTACAAAAATGTGGTGCTTTTTTCCTTATTTGAGCTTAGTGTTTCATGTTTTCTTTTTGTAGTATAGAGAGCTCTCAGATAATGTTGAAGAGCTATCAGCAATCTACTAAATGTTTCATTATTTGCATTACTTCTGCAGGTTATTGCTGTTAATGGAAAGTTTCCCGGTCCGACCATAAATGTGACTACTAATTACAATGTCGTTGTCAATGTTAGAAACAAATTAGATGAGAGTCTACTTATTCACTGGTAAAATTTACTTGAATTTTCTTGTGAATCCACACAGAAGTGTGATTACATAACGATTTAGTATCTAAACTTTGATTGTGTTGCAGGTCTGGTGTTCAACAGAGGCGTAGTTCATGGCAAGATGGAGTTTTGGGCACAAATTGTCCCATTCCTCCTAAGTGGAACTGGACTTACCAGTTCCAGGTCAAGGACCAAATTGGGAGTTTCTTCTATTTCCCATCTCTCCATTTTCAAAGAGCATCAGGTGGCTATGGCAGCTTTATTATAAATAACCGTGCTATTATTCCAATTCCTTTTGCGACCCCAGATGGAGATATTACCATTTTGATCGGTGATTGGTACACACACAACCACACGGTTAGTGTTCGATAAATAATGAGATTCTTTGTTTTATTTGAAAGTATAGTCTGTGAGGTGCTTGGTTCTTTATGGATTCTAGGCTTTGAGGAAGGCACTTGATGCAGGGAAAGATCTGGGAATGCCTGATGGGGTTATAATTAATGGGAAAGGCCCTTATCAATATAACACTACCCTTGTTCCTGATGGCATTGATTATGAGACAATCGAAGTCCACCCAGGTGAGTGTTGTACATAAGACATTTTAACTGAAGAATGTTTTAAAGTTCTTTACATAGCAACTGGTCATGTTGGTATATTGGTCTTGTAGGTAACTTTAGAAATTTAGTGATTCAGAACTTTGAATTAATTTGCCATGCTATTATTTGGGCTGTTGACATATTATGGAAATATTGGTTAGCTCATATTAGCTTGAATACTGATTTTGGACGTGCAGTATCTTCTTTTTTGTCATACACAACATTTCTATTGCAATAAAACTCCTCATTCGTTAATTAAGAAGTTAGTTTTCTGTTTATGTAAGATATATCATGTGCAGGGTACCTATTCAGCAAATGCTGAGCAATGGTACTAGATATGGTTCTATAACATAAATATCCTGCTATACCTGGAAGCAAACTTATGCTTAAATGTCTCAAGTATTTAAACAGTTGAATATTGAAACTTTAAATTGCTACACTTATGTACAACATTCCAATAAGTGTGACTGTTTGGTGACTTCAGATCAATCTGAAACTCTTAATATTGTTATTAACTTTTTGCTTCTGTTGCACTGCTTCAGCTCTTTGATGACAATTCTATCATGTTGCACAGGAAAAACTTATCGCATTCGTGTACACAACGTTGGAATATCAACTTCTCTGAATTTCAGGATCCAAAACCATAATCTACTTCTAGCAGAGTCAGAGGGATCGTATACTGTGCAACAGAATTACACTAGCTTAGATATACATGTAGGACAATCTTTTTCTTTCTTAGTTACCATGGATCAGAACGCAAGTTCTGATTACTACATTGTAGCAAGTGCCAGATTTGTGAATGAATCTCAATGGAAAAGAGTTACTGGTGTTGCCATCTTGCATTATACGAATTCTAAAGGAAAGGCACATGGTCCCCTCCCAGATGCACCAAATGATGAGTTTGACAAAACATTCTCCATGAACCAAGCAAGATCTATAAGGTTGGTTTTCATTATGCATTAGCACATGGTTCTGAAACCAATGCATTTCTATGTTTTTTTTATTCTCTTTTTTTACTATAAAGTATTTGCTAATTTTTTGTGCACTATATAGTCAAGGTTGGAAAATCTTTAGTTCATTAGTTCTTTGTCTGGTGACTCGTTTTCACTCATCCCTAGAAACAGAACTTTGATCCTGGGACAGAAAATGCTGCTTCTGATTTAGGGGTGGGGCTTGGCCTATGTTCTTACTCTGATATGGAAGGCCCATATTCTTACTCTGATATATTTATTATTTTGTAATAGTTGTATATTTTTTGTGAATCATCAAACAAGCTGTAATTTGATTGGTATAGATAGTAACTAAAATTTTGGCTTTGTGTGGAGCTCTTCACTGTATAAAAGAATTTTTTTACTACTTCTAAGAATTGGCTATACATCCTTACTTGGTCTTTATGGTTCTTTGACTGAATTGTACAGATGGAATGTGTCTGCTAGTGGTGCCCGCCCTAACCCACAAGGTTCTTTTAGATATGGTTCAATCAATGTGACCGAAGTTTATGTGTTGAAAAACAAGCCACCTGAAATGATTGATGGGAAACGGCGGGCAACTCTCAGTGGAATATCATACGTCAATCCTTCCACACCAATCAGGCTTGCTGACCAGTTCAAAGTGAAGGGAGTTTATAAGCTTGATTTCCCCACGAAGCCACTTACAGGAGCACCTCGTTTGGAAACATCAGTAATTAATGGAACATATCGAGGATTTATGGAAATCATTCTACAGAACAATGACACAAAGATGCATACCTACCACCTTAATGGATATGCATTTTTTGTGGTTGGGTAGGGAATTTATTTAAGTCCTCTACCTGTCCTTTTTTCTATGACATATATGAATTTAATGATATGCTTTTAACACCCTCCTTTTAATACTTTTATTCAGGATGGATTATGGTGAGTGGACAGAGAATAGCAGGGGTACATATAACAAGTGGGATGGTATTGCCCGCTCCACAACACAGGTGTGTTAAATGGAGAATTCTACTTTTAATCTTGTTTGGTTTCTTTCAAAGTTTTGATCATTTTAGACGTGATTTCTAGCCAGTATATCCATTTGAATTGTATTTACCTGATTGGCACAGATATTTGTGTGTTACTATAGACAACAAGGTAAAGTTTCTGTGCTGTTTAGCTAGTTGATGGGATGTCTTAATAACCTGAAGCTTAATAGATAAAGTTGCCCTGTCTTGCCTTTACAGACCATACGAATTAAACATTTACCAAATAAATGAGTTTTGCTGTCCTTGCAGTTTTATGACAAATTCTTACCAGCTATGAGTATGCTATTTAGGTTTTTTCTTTCTTACCTAAAGAACTGGGAGTTTAAAGCAACTGCAAACAATAGAAGACATACTAAACATTCTCTAGCACCAAAGTAAATGGTCCAAATTCTTATTCAGTATCCTAATCAAATCACCATTGACATATGGAATACTAAATAATTATTATGTTCTCTTGAAACTTGCAAAATAGGCTAGTTGATCTATTTGGGAACTTTCATGATGATGAATTTCTGGTGACATTTGTGCTATAACCTTCAATTTTGAACCTGAACCTTGAATTTTGAAACCGCAATCAGAAGTCCTATTAATTCTAGTGGAGAAAGAGTAAATAATGAGTATAATCTTTATTACTACTGCTGTCTAGGTTTATCCTGGAGCATGGACTGCAATCTTGGTATCACTTGACAACGTTGGAGTCTGGAATCTGAGAACAGAAAACCTTGACTCATGGTATCTTGGCCAAGAAACTTATGTCCGAGTTGTCAATCCAGAGTCTACAAACAAGACTGAGTTTCCCATCCCAGACAATGCCCTCTTTTGTGGTGCTCTAAATCATTTGCAAAAGTATGGATCATAATCATTTATCTCGAACGTTTCTTTCTTAAATTATGTTTGTAGAGTAAGAATCGTTTCTGATTATACATTGCTTCTTTTTCAGGCCACAAGATATCTCTGCTGCCATGGCAATTACTGGCAATGGATCAAAGCTGTTATTCACACTGCTGATGATCATAAGTGCTATGGTTTCCCTTTTCCGCTAAGCATTTTTGTTTAGGATGTGTCCTTGTGTTGGTCATAGGATCCTGGCATCTTAGTTTTGTGGTTGTGTGAGTGTTTAGGTGTGTATTTCTAGTGTTTGTTGATATGATTCTTTAGTGATTTTGTCATGAATTTTTATTTTCGTGTCCAAAAGGTTTCATGTTTAATTTATTGGGATCTGTCATTCTTTATTACATACAATTTTTGTACCGATGACATTCCATCAAATTTCAATACAATTTAACAACCTACGTCCTACTGTCCTAGTGCTAGATACCTTTTTTTGGTTCATCAGATGCTTCAGACAAGATATGGCATGGGATCCTTCAAACTTGATACTTCTTGCTAAGTTATTGATATGTTTTACCCGGATGGATTAATGATGTAGAAGAGTTTTGGGTGGTGAGACATTTGGCCTTCACACTTGGAAAGTGCCATGAGCATGAAGCAGAGAAAATTATGTAGAGGTCCCACATTTCCAGTCCATCTGTGGTGGTTGGAGAAATGTTTTGCCAGGCCAGCTGGATCGCTATACCCATTTTTTCTTGAATAATACTATGCGTACTTACGAGTGTTAACCATCGTACTAACTTTTGTAAATATAAAGCATAGTACAAGTATCACAAACATAGTACAGGTACTATATGTAATTTTAACAAAGGTTAATAAAATAGTTAGTAAGATCCGTAAGTACGCATAGTATTACTCTTTTTCCTTTCAAAATTCCAGCAGGGAATTTTGGCCACTGTTGTTTTTCTGCATCAAATCACTGATGAGATATCTTGAAAATAAGAGTAAAAAAAAAATAACATAAAATTAAAAAACAGTATATAACATGTTTACATTTATGAATAAGAAGATTTTTACTGTAATAATGTGTATCATATAAGTGTTTCATTACACCATTAACCTTTTTCTTTTTTTTCTCGGGTTCATCTTCTCAAGAACCTCTTTTTCTGTCGGATGTGAATTGACAAATTTCCTACCTGGTTTTGCCTCCATTTTTTGTAAGTGAATAGAAATTAATGTGAGAATACCATTTGGGATCCTCAAGTTTCGACTTCACATCATCGGGAAGTCAGTCGTGAAGCTTCAGGACTTGGCTGTGTGTCTCCATGAGCAGTTACGGTTGTGTCTACAATGCGCCTCTTGCAAATTAACGTGGTCCTCTTCTAGTGCCAAAAGTTTGAGCGGAAAATGTGATGCCTAAAATAAGACGGTTTATTCATTTTAATCACAAAAAGGTAGAAAGAAATTGAACTTTGATGGAGCTTACAAAAATAAGTGAAAAATAATAAAACAATGTTGATAGCATTAAGTCTTGGCGTGGTTGAGTTTGTTTCTCCGTCTCCAATTTCGTTCCCTTTTATAAGAGTTCTTGGTCATATGTGGTTACGTTATGCCGTAAGCTTAGTAGTCATGGGAGACTTTCTTCAAAATGAGACATGTTTATGGAAAATGGGGCATGTTTTGTGCTTGTTTTGTGCTAATAGCTCACTTCCCCTCCCACTTTACCTTCCTCATAGAAAAGTGGGTTTTATCCTATGTGGTCTTGACTTCTTTTCCCTTTTGGATCATCTTTATGTTTCACGGGCTGCTCTTATTTTGTCTCTTATCTTTATTGGGTCTTTTGTGTTGGGTTGCATGACTTTATAATTGCCTCTCCGTTTGGGCTCCCCAAGCCCTTTTATTTTTGGTTCAACATATATGATAAAAGAGCGATTTCCCCCGTACAATATGTATTTACCGAATTCAGATAATTACAAGAAATGTTTTGAGATTCAAGCATGATCTTAGTGATTTAATTGCACGCATAGGAGTAACAATGATGAACTTTGTTAACATGGAATCTTCTTTTCAGATATATGCTATAAGCAGCTTTTCCAAAAGCTGGTAATTGAAGTTGAAAAGCAGCTGGACATGTTGGATTTAAAGACTACATTGCATTCATGATCCGAATATGCTTTTGTTTTGGCGGTGGAGAAGACTACATAGCAGGTACATGCAGTTGCAAGAGAAAGCTATCTTTTTTCGATAAGTAGCAGTATTAGTGTATGTGTAAATGTGGTGGGGCTGGTACGTAATGGTCGCATCCAATGCATAATTTCAACTTTATAAGTCATGCGGCCCTGATACTTTGTCCCCTCCAATTATACAAATATTCAACTTTCACTTTTTTTCTTTTTTTTGAATTTCATTGCTACTTAAATCTTATTAGACCAAGGAGAAAAGTCTATCAAAAGGTATTAGATTTCCAGATCAAGAACAAGATAGTATGATCCTAGATCAATTTCATTCAGTCCACCTGTTTCTGGCTTCTTTTTTAAAATTTTCTGCAATCCTTATCTAGTTGAGCCCAGAAGTCCAAGTGGTTACTTCTTTTAAGGGAATACCAAAGGCCCATTCTATTAAATCTCTCTCAAATTTTCATTTGCCTCAAGTACATTAGAGTATGATTATATTTGTCCATTATAGTTGTATACAATAAAACCATTTTTGCTTGGGATGCATTAGGGGTGTCAATCGAGCCGTGAGTGGCTCGGGCTTGGCTCGGTAAAAGTTCAAACTCGGCTAGGTTTTTGGTCGAGTCGGGTTTGAACAAGCCAAAACTCGGCTTGTCAGGCTCGCAAGCTTTAGGAAGTCGAGGATATATTTGATATTTTTGAAACAATAGGGGTGATATGTAATTTTTTAGTTTTTAAAATTGACAAACACACCCCAAAAATTAAAAAAACAAGTGGTCATTGGTGGACTCGAGACATTGTGGCAGTAGAGCTTTAAAAAAGACACAACATTAATTGTAAGAGAAGAGAGAGAAAATGAAAAATATTTTCTCTCTCTTCCATCTTTTTTTTTTTTTTTTTTTACAGATAAACATAAAGGACTGAAACATTTATATTTTATCATGACAACTTTGACTGTAAAAGATCTTTAATCATCTGACAAGTTTGTAATGTGTCACGAGTCTTCATCGCGGAAATCGAGACAACCCATTGCTTGAATTCAATTAGCAGGGATTTGTCGAAAAGATGAATCTGGATGAGTATCCGGAGAAATGTCTGGAGATTGAGCTGGCTGCCTTGCAGAGGTATTTGATGCATGCATGAGCTGCTGACACTTGGATTTATGAAGATAATAATCACGGGATTGTTGAAGCTCTTCTTCTTGAACAGTATTTGGTTGAGAATTTGGGTATCACCATTATGGATAGTATTGTATATCTGAAGTGGCACTTAAGTGAGTAGCGAAGGAAATTATGCATGTTTGTTTGGCCTGGAGTAATTTCTCAGTGTAGGCTGGAGGAAAGAGTTCCCGCGGAGCATCATCGTGAAAAGATGGCCATATCTCACCTGGAATCGTCTGATTTTTCTCAAAAAGGATTTTTTGAATTGACCTAATCTCAAGAGGATGATCAAACATATTATGGACTAGATCATATGGATAGGACCGATGAAATTTGACTTGATGCTGTGAAAAACATATGCCATCGGATCTGATAGAATGGTGTCTATGAAAAAACATGATGAACCATGCTATTTTGGTGGACATAGGGCCTTGATGAGCAACCACAGACTTCCATTTTTCTAGGGTTTTGAACCATTTGAGAAAAGTCATCAAAGAGTGTAATTTAGAGGTTGAGGATGACTAATACTGGGAAATTGTTTTTATAATGGACCAAGAATTGAATTGCAATGAGGTGCTAGTGTAACATATACCAAAAGAACTATAATAATTCTTCTGGAAATATGATATCTGGACTAGGAGGTAAACAGAAGATTTTTGAGAAAGGGTAATTTGGATGAATACCTAACATATCATTCATGGATTGTCCACACCTTTTAATTCATTGGATTTGATAAGAAAACATGAGGGTGGTGGCATTTTCATCTATGGTACGAGTTCGAACAAGGTCATCGAATTCATGAGGTGTGTCTGGTATAAGATTTGGTGAAGAAGAGCATTTGATCAAAAGATTTCATATCTGTTTCAACAAACAGATGATGGCCAACAAGATGAAATTCAAACCTCTCAATAGCATTTTTTACCGCCGATGTTTCTTTGAAAGTAGAATGATAATGTTGTTGATGCGGTTTGAACTGTCCGCTCTGGTATCCACACAAATGTCGTACTTTATTATCATCTTGTTCAAAAAGCACTACACCTTAATGGGTGTCACTAGCATCTGTCTGAAGAATTTGTTTCCCATAAGAAGGAATCTTCAATGGCCGTGTAAGGAAGGCTTTGTGCTTAAGGCTCTTGACTGCATTGGTTTGCTTGTCAGACCATGAAGGAGGATTCTTCTTAAGCATCTAGGAAAATGGAGAGGTAAGTTGAAAGATGTTGGGGATGAACCTATGCATGTAATTGGAAATTCCCAAGAATTGTTGTATTTCTTTCTGAGTGGTGAGAACATCTAGGAATTTTAGTAACTCATTAGTAATATGAGGCTGGAGGTCATACTTGCCATCATCAATGACCATACCAAGAAAATCAATCTTTGTCTGACCTAGTTGCATTTTCTTCTCAGAGAACATAATACCATAAGAGTGTATGATATTGACAAATTTGTGAAGAAGATGAACATTAGATTCTTCATCTTTTGAGAAGAGGAGGATATCATCAATATAGATAAGACATGTACGAAGAAGGTAAGCAAATATCTTTGTCATGGCTTTCTGAAACAGAGAAGGAGCTACCTTAAGACTAAAATGTTAGTAAGCGGTCCCGTATACGCAGCGGAAACGAAAAATAAAATAACATCAGGATCGTTTACATGAGCCAAGATCAAGGGTATGATTTTACAATTTATATTAAATAAAATCTGCATAAATATACAACATGAGTTAAGAGAAACAAACGCACGTTGAAGGCTCCTCCAAAAGTTGTCGTCGAACGTTTTGCTACCGATCCAAGTGTAGGATCGAACCTGCGTAGTCCACACGAAGACAATCTTAAAAGAACCAAAGAGGGATTTGCTAGATCCTCTTTGGCTTCAAGATTAAGAAGAAGACAAAATCAATTGAATTGATTTTAGGCAATGGTGTTACTGCCGTGGGAGAGGCAAAGATTGGGGCTGCTGTGTGTATATTGGTTTTACAAAGAAAAACTCACTCATTAAAAATCTCACACACTTTTCCTTTTATATTTAAAAACAATTTGCCCTAATCCCATACGGAATAGGCTTGGGCTCCAACCCAAACGCCCCATGTTGCCAAACACTCCCAATTTGATTTATTTTAATTTCCATCATTATCTCAATTAAAATCAATTAATATATATATTTAAATATATATTAACATTTAACAATAATGATAATATATTTAAATATGTGCGAACACACATTTAAACGTAATTTCACTTATTTAATTTTTCTAACAAATTAAATAAAGGCTACGACCTCAGCAAATTTAATTGCACTGTGAAATTACCAAAATACCCTTTCGCCTTAAAAGACGAAAACGCCCTTCTTTCTTCTTGCATCTTAAATTGTCTTCTATGTGTGTGACCCTTAGGCTCCTCATCATATCGGCAGTGTATAGTATTGCGATTAACACCAATTAATCGTCTCACTAATACACAGACCAAGATTGGCCCCTAGCAAGGCATCATGGCCACCCGATAGATTCGGATTCAGCAAAGTAGCTACCTGTCAACGATATGGTTACCGTGCAATTCGATCCTTTCATCATACGTTATCTCGACGAGACGAAGGCATAGAAATAGTGTCAACCTTCGGTTACTCTCGATATTATTTATTCAGTTTCTGGACCAATGACCCGTATTATAAACTGGATAGAGCAACAACTCAATCCCACTGTGGCCACAGTTTTAGTGTCATTGCCATATACTGAATTGCGCCGTGAGATAACTTTCTCCCGTACCCGGGAGTGATGAATCCTCTGTCAATCCACCATAGTCTTGATACACTCCTTGATGCAGCCAATCACCACCGTATTGACAGCTCTGAAAAGAACTGCGTTAGGCTAGTGTCAAACTACACCAATCGGTGCACAAGGCGCTCCGGTGATCTCAAGTCTAAGGATCACATGCACCACCATTCGTTAGAGGATTTGTTCCATAGACACTGGGGTTACCATCCATATGGAATCCTCTGGTGGGTCAGTCCAGTGAACTTGCTGTGGTGTAATCGCCTACAACAAACACCCATGTGTTGCACCAGGTTGTCACCAAACAACCTTGACAAGTGAGATCAGTCACTGCCTTTCGACAGGGTCGTTCAACACTATGATAGCCTTACCGTATTATCTGTGCCCTTAGTTCAGAATAATACTGGGGCTACGGACGTTTCTAGAATGGCCACCATATGTGCTCATAGGGTTCTGACTATCAAGATTTGAAACACTTGATACCCTCGTCACGGCTCTACCATTCTAAGGACATATATCAATACATATTGCAATAATAATGGTTTACGCGATATAGAATAAAAAGCCTTTTATTGATTAATGAACATTATTACAAAGAGTCAATTCTACAATAATTGATTGGCTCTAGGGCATCTACTCTAACATAAAAGGCATGACTGTCCATTGGTAATGTTGGATAGGAATGCAGAAAGCAGTCTTATGACGATCATCAGTATGAATCCCAAGTTGCCAAAATCCAGCTTTAAGATCAAATTTGGAAAACATTTTTGCATTATGTAGATTTGCAAAGAGGATTTGTCTGGAAGGCAGAGGAAATTTGTCATCACGAAGAAAGAAATTCAAAGGCTAATAATTGATAACAAGTTTGAGTTTTCCTTTGGTTTGTTCAACACATTTATTGACATAAAATGCTTCACATGCCCATTGAGAGTCTGTGGGTTCAATCAATCCTTGAGATAAAAGCTGAGTACATTCTTGTTGGGCTAGGCTGAGATATTTTGGTGACAAACTAGAATGACTAGCTTTAGTGGGATTGATATCTTCACTTTTGATTAATGAAAGATGGATAAAGAAATCAGAATTCTTCCATAATGGATGGGAACATTTAGTGAGAAAATCTGCATGAGAATCTGCACAAGAGTGGGAAATAAGTTGGGCTTTGATTTGCTTAATGGGATTGCTTTCAATTTGAAAAAAATTAGGCTGATTGGTCTAGGATTGGAAAAACATTTTGTACCAAATACCGTTAGGGAAGATTCTAAGTTTATTGAGTTTGGAATAAACATCAAAACCTAGAACCATATCTTTGCCAAGTAAATCGGAACCAAGAACTTTGTGAAAAGTAAAACATCCTGAAAAAATTTGGATTTTAATGGTTTTGCTGATCAGATGAGTGGTCCTACAACATGCAAATGTAGCAAGTATACTACTCGCACAAGTAATATATTGATGAGTAGAGTATCGTTCCCACGAGGATTGTAAGCAAAGCACTGAGTTTCCTAATGTTTTCTAATTGAAGCAATCGAATTCTTTGGATTGGTGGGAGCAAGTTTTAATTTAAAAACAACAAAATGAAATTTACTAAGGTGAAAACTTAATTAAGAAAGCAATATAAAAACACGGAATATCAATTCAAGTAAAACGGGTAGGGTTTTGACTTCATTTGGATTTTCATGGGTTAAGCCTATAATTACACTAAACTCATATTCATATGCAATGGTTGTAAATCGAACTCACTAACATGTAGACATACCCTCTCGGGCTATGCCTTCCTATTCTTCCTTATTAACCTTCCGCACCCAACAAATTGAAGATTAATAATTTCAAACTTATTAAGCACAAGAATCCTATAATGATTTCATTAATTCTTGAATCTATCTCTAGCATCCAATACTATAACGGTGATTATCCATGAAGCCTAACATGATTCATTTCTCAATCTCACCATGTTCATCACATACAACATTAAAATTCAGAGTAACACACAACCAAAGCATACTCATATGAAAATAACACAATCAAACCCTTAACCCATTTAGAATCCAAACTACCATCAAAACCCTAACCCAAAAGAGATTAGTTCATAATTAATTCAATAACACAAAAACGAAAATAGGAAATAAACATGTTCAACATAACGAAAATGAGAATAAAGATTAGAAATCTCCCCAAAAGATGAATCCTCTAGTTGGAAATCGAATCTTCTTCCTTGTACAACCAAATCGCTCAAAGTTCTAAAAAAAATGTAAAAGTGGCTAAACCTAAAACATAAAACGAAGACCCTGGGCAAAAAGACTAAGTTTTTCTTTTATACTTCGTCCAAATAACCCAGCCAAACACGCACAGCACGAAACTGTGCGTTTAACAAAACTGGAGTAAGTGACTGTCGCCGCGGCGAAGAATGAGTCAGATAAGTTCGTCCCTGGCCTACTTCGCCGCGGCGAAGACATTTTCTTCGCCGGGGCGAAGCTTCTTCCTGAGTCCTGAAATTACAGAACTGCCACTCCGCTTGCTTCTTCGTTTAATTCTTCGATTCTCGGTGCTCTTCCTTGGAAACAAGCTTCATCGTGCTTTATCCTGCTCCGGAACTCTCCTATCTTCTGAGATCTGCTAAATTCTGAGTCAAAAATATCCAATTTTGTTCTTATTTGCTCAAAATGACCAATTTAACCTGAAATACAAAAAGTAACAAATTAAGGAACAATTCAGGTCAAAATGCACTAGAAAGTACCTGAAATCCGACAAAAAGGTATAATGAAAAGTGTATAATTCACGGATTATCAATTAGCAGTGTAGAAACTTGATGAGGTTTCCACTGGGAGGATCTTAGGATTGATAATAGTGCGAGTAGCATCAGTATAAAAAAAATGCTATAATAGAAATGAGATTGGAATATTTAGTTGGGAAGATCTGGACCTTTGCTGTAGGTATGTGACATGAGAAGACTAATGATGGAAAGGATTGTGGTATTTGTTGAATCTGGTGAGAATAGTGACAAGAATCTGAATAAGAGAACTCAGTATCAGTGGCTACAAACTAAAGAATTGTATCTAAAGTGGGTTCTTCATCCATGGAAAACCAACTTTCGACATCATCATTAGAAAAATCTATATCAGTGAGCTTAGAAAGTTGTTGCATCATTTTAGCTGATTGTTTGGGCTTGTCTAGACAATTTTTAGCAAAATGGTTAGGACAGTTGCACAAGTAACAACGATTAGATCATTTGCCTTGATGTTTCTTTTTGCGAAGAAACTTGCGAAACTTGAAGCGTCAACATTTGCGTCTGATAGGAGCATCAGGTTGAGAATACTTGATGCGTTTGGAATGAAATTTCTTCTTGGTTGGACAGGAACATGAGTGATCTGATTTGCATTTGATCTGCAAGTCTGGTCTATGATAAACCTTTGTTAGCTGTTTAGAGTGCTTAAGATAATCATCAAAAAATTGTTCCTGAGAACAAAGCTTTTCTAGAGCAAGGATGACAAACTGATAAATTTCTTCAAGAGAAATGGAACCAAGTTGTTTGCTTTGAGACTGCATGTAGTGACTCTTTCTAGCTAGAATACTTGGGAAATATAATATGATCAAAACACACATGCATATATGTGGAAAGTAATGGGCTCGAAAATTTTCTTTACTTAACAAAAGTATCATTTACATTAGCTTAAAAATAGTGGACAGTAGTGCCAGTTCTCCCTGCTTCTCGACTTCCATCCGACCGCTTCTCACCTATTCCCTACAAAAACATTTACAAACAACGGGGTGAGTACTAGTTGCTCAGTAAGTAAATCCGCTATACTATTCTTCTATCTCCATTGCTCATATTCTGAATTCTTTCCTTACATCACACTTTTGCTTCTTCTCAGTTCTTTCTCTTTTCTTTCACTATTTCTAACTCTCACTATTCTTCCTTTCTAGTTCTCTCTGTTCTTTCTTTATTCTAACTTCTCACTACCCATGATAGTAATCATGGTATCATGCATAGGTATGATGCAAATGCTCAAATGCATAGGAATGCATTTTCTTTCTACTTTTCTGTTTCTTATACTGTTTTCTTTCTCTTTTCTATGTTTCTTTTTTTCTTCTTCTTTTCTTTTCTTTTCTATTCTTTGTTTTCTTTCTTATTCTTTGTCGATCAGACTTGGTTGCTGCATGGATTCAGAACCCTAGCTGTGTGAGTGAGTACAGTCCTTATCTACATGCACTCTTACGGATTGTACGTATTCTTTTTCTTCTTAGGCCACTCATTAAAATCGGCGTGCATGTAGGTGTATTCTTCTGGGTGCAACCCTCATCCATATGCACTCTTACGGGCCGTACAAATTCTTCTTTTTATTCTTAGGCCGCTCACTGAAGGTGGTGTGCATATGGGAATATTCTTCTTCTTGTTACCCACGGGTTCCCCATCGCAACAACCTTTCTTTTCTTTTCTTTCTTTCTCTTTATTCTTTAGTGCTTTTCTTTCTTTCTCTTTATTTTTTAGTGTGCTTGTATGCATGTATGCATGTAGATGGATTCTTCTTATTATTATTTCTCAATTCTTAGTTAAATGCAAAGATGAAAAATGGCATGTAAACATGTCCATTTCTACTCTCTCTACCATCTACAAACTCATTTCAAACTATTACACTATCATAACCATACATGCACTTCACTTTGGAATTTCATCAAACAAGTGATATGCACAAATAAGCACTGATTTAGCTACTCTTCTATCTCTTTTTCTAGCTACCAAAATTGAAACACAATACTCTATAATTAACCTCAAACCTGGCCAGGAAATTCACACTTCAAAATTCTATTTCAACTTCTTCATAATTTCTTCAAACTTCCACCAATGCATCTCATACTAAACACTACTTCTCATGGTGGAGTTCAAACCACACTCAACATCCATATCATTATCGATTCTCAATACTCAAGCATACAAATACATATAAGGAAATTCTCTACTAAAGGATTTCTTAAATCAAGGGCTAGGGTTGGATTTACTTACCTTGAACTTGAGTACTTCCACTAGAATCTCTTTCTCTTTGGTAGACTTCCTCTTTCTCTAAAATCCTAAGCATATAAACTGTTGATGCTTGATTTTGACACCAACCAATCGCACGTGTGAAACACCGAGCTGACTCAGAAGACACACATGTGTATGAGGGTATTGAACTGATTAAGAAAAAAAAAAGAGCAATGTTTAAAGTGGTTCAGATGCTTAAACAAGTGAATCCTACGTCTACTGATATTGTATTAAGATATGAGATCAGGTCGCACTCGGCGAGCTGACTTATAACTTAGAGAATACAAGAAAGTATACGAGAGAGTGAGAGAATGTATGCTATTTCAGAGAAAAATTAGCTAATCCCACAAACGGGAGAGGAGCCCCTTATTTATAGTGGGATGAATTGAGGTAATGATTACTAAATTTGCAAGTGGGTTAGGCTGCCGTGCAAATCCTTCTTTGTGTCCCGTTATTCATCTACTTGAGAGATTTCCTCGACTTGCGCAGGGATTGGACACGTGGAACGTTTCCAGCCTGGAGCATACCCACTATACTGGCAGGAGCAAACTGCTCACGTCAGCATGCGATGTGGCTGCGTTTGAGCTGCTGCAGGATCTTCCTGAGTTCTGACTGCCCATGCTGACAAAGTTTGGAATCAGCCCAACTTTTTGAGGCATAACATAAACTATAAGGACTCAACACTTTCAAAATTAATCTCACATCTTTTACAAGAATTCTTACCTTTGGATGCTTAGGATTGAATCTCTACAAAAAATCCAACCAAAAGTCCTATAAAATACCTTGAAAATTGGTAAAGCAAATTGAGAGAATTGAAGATGAGAGTGGCGTGTGAGGGAGTAGAGAATGATAGGGTTTGTGCTTGAATCCTTAATATCTCATATTAATATGCATACTTTCCCATTTTGCCCTTATACTTTCTTGGAAATTCCATCTTTGCCCTTTAGTCATTTACAAGAATGCTCTCACCTTCATTGCATTTTCCATGAAATTTCCTTACTTGTCACTCCCTACATTTATAACTAATTAGGGGTAGAATGGTCATTTTTTTCCTTAAGGAAATTTTCTCTAGAATCTTCTCAAGATTTCCAACCAGTTCTTTGCCCTGGCGAAAATTCTTCTTCGCCTCGATGAAGCATTCCAGAGCATACGTCGCCATGGCGAAATTTATTCTTCGTCGTGGCGAAGCCTGCAAATTCTAGAACACGGTTTGGGCAGAGAGTTTGTTGCCGCGGCGAAGTCTGCAGTTTCCAAATTTTCAAGCTTCAATCTTAAAACAAGTAAAACTCAAGAAATTAATGGCATAAAAGCATAAATAACTTACCTTAATGTGGGTGTTACACTGCATGAGCTTGGTTGCTTCATGACTTAGGGATTATGGAATGGAGGCTAGAAATCCTTGCTTCATGTTAGGATCATCCATTCCCCTAAGTATCGAATATTGTTTTACCATTTCTTTATAATATTTGTCAAGATTTTTCTTTTTGAGTGAACAACATCGCATTTTAAAATATTCTTCTTTGACCTGGTCTTCATAAAGGTGAGGTAATTCGCAAAATTCATCATAGAGGAGATACAGAGCTTGATTAATATCTGGCATTTGAATGAATGAAGTTTGTCTGTATTCCTGAAGACTAATCCACCAATCATGGAGAATTCCACAAAATCTAGCTGTAAACAGTGTAAGAATAGCAGAAACTTGGGCATTAGGTTTAAGCATGTCAACTTATAACTAGGCTTGAAATTCATGCATCCGATTTCTCCATTTATGTGGAGGAAGATCATCAACAGTAAAAGTGTGGAGCTTGGCTGAAGCTGTATGAGAGTCACGCCTAATCGTAGTATGACATTATTATCGATATATAGGTGGAGAGTCTGGAATGGAATCATCACTTTCAGACATTTCACCTTCATCAACTTTAGAGACAACATGTTGTCTTGAGGAATTGGGTTGATGGGTCATTAATTGAGGATAAACATTGAAATGTTGATTAGAAGTATCATTGGTAGAATCAAAGTTACTATCAAACGATTCATCAGTAGAAAGCATATCAGCTTCTAATTTTGTTTGGAAGGAAGATGAAGAAGCTTGAGTAATACCAAAGGTTGCAAGACGTTGTCTTTCTGCCATGTCTTTCAAAAAAGAGCTCAAATAATTAGAAGAAAGAGGACTGTCTGAGGAAACAATATGAGCATAAGTCTGGCGGTTTTCCATCATCATCATTTGCATTGGAGCTTTATCCTTAGATAAAGGACGATGAGGCTTTGGGGATGGAGGATCTGAATGACTGGAAGAGAAAGAGTCAGGTATATTATCAGATGGTTTCCACGTTGACCCAGGTGTTTTAGCAGAATATTTATCTCACCGCTTTTGTTCACGCTCTAACTTATTCTTTTCATCACATTCTTTGTAGAGTCTAGCATATAACTGTTCAGTATTTCCAAAGGCTTGAACTTCATCAGAAGTCATCTGAGGAGGGACCAAAGGTTGATTGATCTTTGGAAATGGTGAAAGTGAAGGTTGCGAATAGACTGATGAATAGTTAAAAGGATTTGACACCAAATATACTTCAGGAAAAGTCTATAGTTGTCTAAGTTTTTGCTTAAGATATTCCTATTGGAGTGATGCCGTTTGAATTTTGAGTGACTTCATTTCTGCTTCGTTTTGGAGAAATTAAGCAGAATGGCTATGAGAGTGCCTGACAATGTGCATCAATTCTTGATAAAGCTAATCAATCTGTTTTTGTAAACGAGAAATTAGCATAGTGAGGTTCTGGGACTGAGAGTCCCTATGATGAGTTACCAGATCTAATTTTTGTTCTATTCTGGTCATTGTTTTATTCTAGACTAAAGCATTTTTAGTTTGCTAGTTAAGAACTGCTTCAGCTTAGGAGAGTTTTGGTGTGGAGCCATCAAGCTATATGGCTTTGGAAGGAACCACCTTTGGCTGTTGAGTCACAATTTCTTTAAGAGAAGGAAAATCTGTGTCATAATTGAAGTTTTGTCCTACCTTTTGAGAATCAGGTCATTGAATCATCATGATGGATTGAACAGGAGGAGGATGAACAAGGGGTGAGTGGATCGTTTTGTTTTCCTTTGCAAACCACCGGCGAGCTTGTTGATAACAAGGTAAAGGCTTTTTAAAGTAAGGTAACAGGTTTGGGTGGTTTTAAAGGGGATCTGGGTTAGGTTTTGCATAAGTGTCTCATGAAGGTTTAATGGATAGTGATTCTTTCTAGGCTGGTGGAGAATATTTGACATAATAGTCAAATTTGTCAGATTGCTGACCAAGAAGGTCAACTTCGGGATCATGATTTTCAAATCTGGAGTGAAGATCTTTCTGAATGCATCGAGCTGTCTGTCTTTTTTGTTTGTAATGGTTTCGTCTGGAAAGATAATGCTCGTCAATTTCCCAAATAGGATCATTAAGGCAGTGAGAGCATTGACAGTCAAGATCAAATTGATTATGACCAGTGACTGTATCATACTGATAATAGATAGGAGCACTAGATTGTTGAAATGAATGAATGGAAAGTCCAGGTTCCCGTACTATTGTAGCTGCTGAGACTAGAGTATCATGAATTGAGTTTGTCGGAAACTCAAAGGTGGAGCACTGGGAGTTCTTAGAGACTTAAATCTGATAGTTGTTGTACCATCACTGTTATCATGCCTGATAGAATTTGTAGAAACCACCAGAGTTTCCTTTTTATTAAGAGTCTCGTAATTTGTCACCTTAGAGTTTGGTAATAGTTTAATCAAGTCATCCTTGGAGATCTGCTTAGGAATATTGATACAATGAGGAGTATTATGAGAGTCAACAGTAAGAAGCAGTGCATCAGTAGTCGTAGGACTAGCGAGATCAAGAGCGTAGTCTTGAATTCGCCAAACCATCTGGTAATGCAAAGTAGCTGCAATACTTCCTGGATTCAAATCTGCACTGACAATCTGTAGTTGAACTTTGAGAGCTTTGGAGCAATGAACGTCAGAGAGAGACATATTGAAATTAGGAAATAGTGTCATGATGACAGTTCCAGCATTCAAAGTTTTCTACGCTGTTCCTATGCAAGCATGTTGATAATGGATGAATCTAGAGTCTAACAGAGCAATTCAAACAGAGATTGGGAGTCCTTTTCTACCATGGTAAGATAGGGCAAGTCTGATAGCACCAAAGTGTACATAAGAGTATCCTTCACGGATCCACTGGGCAATGGATTCTTGAGGGATTTCTAGAGTAACATATTGTTCTTGAGTTGTGGTTGGAATTTGACACTTATCAAAAGTACTAGTCTGGACATACTCTTTTACTACTGGTTTGTAAAAGAAAAAAAAATGTTTTCTCTTACAAATAAAAAATAAAAACATTTTCTGTCCCTTGAAAGTTTCAAGGTTTCGTTTTCTTCTTGTCTCTTTGAAAGTTGCAAGGTTTCAAGCTCATGGCAATGGAGTCTTTGGTGTTTGATCCATTCTTTGCTACTCATGGTGGCTTCTTGTTCAAATTGTTGTAACTTCACACCCTTCACCTAATGCCAGTTCAATTCAGTATATATTTTCAATAGCAGTGGAGCCGTAACATTCAACATGCTTTTCTATAACTACTAGTTTCAAAATGTAAAGATGAAGTTTAAGTTTAAATTCCAAAATGTTTCATTCTCTCATTCTCTTCTATTACAATCAAAATTAAAAGAAAAAAAAAAAAAAATTCTCTCTTCCTTGAAACCAACTTTCGTTTTCAGATTTAGTTGTATTATTTAGTTCTTTTGTTTGCCTACTTAGGCTTTGTTTGGTTGCTGAGAAAATGTATGGAAAAATAATACATACCCAAACTTGAGCTTGAGTTTGAGTACCCCTTTATGATGGCAAGCTCGAGCTCGAACTCGAGTTCGGTTTTTCAAGCTCACCAAGCTCAAGCTCGAACTCGAGCTTGACATTGTAGCAGTCGAGCTGAGCTCGATTAACCTAAAACTTGGCTCGACTCGATTACACCCCTAGGATGAATGGACAAGGAAATGAAAATCTCATTCCCATTCCCTTGTTTGGTTCATAACATTAGCTTAAGGAATGAGATTTTCATTCCTTAGAAAAGGATGGAGCGGCATTCCTCCCAAATTTGGGAGGAATGCATTGGTTACTAGTAATTGAGTGTGAAAATATCCACTTTATCCCTATTTAAATTTTCATTTTCAGTCCACCATTAAGCAAAATTAATTTAGTAATTGAGTGTGAAATATCCATTTATCCCTATTTAAATTTCATTTCTCATTCACCATTAAGCAAAATTAATTTTAAATTAATTTTATATAATTTAATAAATATTTTATGAAATATCGATAATTAATATATTCAAATTTTAACTTTTTTGCCTTTGTGTGCAGCATCGATGTTGTTGCCAACACAATCACCGCCACCAACCACGAAACCGTTGTCAAAGTTGATGGGGCGAGCTTCCATTGGGATTTTGAGGACTTGCTAGTGTGTGGACAACTAGAGGTTGTGATTTGTCAATGAGCAGATTAGCGGCTCCTGATTCTCCAAGCGCTGGTGATGACGCTATCAATGTGGGGCAAATTCGTGGGCCGATGAGTTTGATCAATGTTGATTGGTTTGAAAATTTGTAATTTTTTGAACTATTTAAAAAAATTGAAATTTTTTATATTGAAACTTTTTGAATTTAAAATATTTTGAGATTTTTGAATTTTACATTTAAATAAAAAATAAAAATATGTTTATTTATTTTTTTGGGTAAATGGAAATAGTAAATTAAGAGTATTTTCATCAAAAGCACAAAACTGTTTTCCATTTCATCAACTTTTTTATTACAAGCAAACAAAGTAATCACATTTTATTCATTCATAATATTTAATTCCATTGATTTTCATTCAAACTTCATTACACCTGTTTCTAATAAACAAACCAACTGGCACACGATTGTTATATAAACTAAATTTAACTACAGAAATCCTCATTTACTTTAAAGAAAAATCTCAATGCGAAGTCATTTGAGGATTATTTTGTGCAATCATTATAGTGAGCTTTATGATGAAAAAATTAATAATCTGAAGTCGAATACATTTCTTTAAGGAAAAACCTTGCCAGCATGTAGGTATCCCTTGATTGAATTTTCTTACTTTGTGAAATTGTACTACGTGAAAAAGAGAATGGAAGGGAATGAGTGAGGGAACCTAGTTTACTTATCTAAATAATTGTTGATAAGTTCTTGGAAATGACTTATCCTTAATGTTTTATCGGTATCATTTGCGGGAAATTACGTTTAATTTGTATAATTCTATTTAATTATTTATAAATGTGTTTTTAGAATCACTGACATGTTTGGTGTATTTTCAGTTTATAGTGCTCAAAAATAATATGGATGAAGAATAAAGTCAACGAGGACATTTGTGATAATTAGGAATAAACAGTTTGAGAATCAGATTGAAACAAGAAGTTATGACATTTTGAGTACCATTAATTCACATGGACACACAAGCCAGTCCAATCGATCACATGCGTGACATGCACAAGAACAGTCGCACACACGTGCACAGGAGGCCAGACGTGAGATCCACATGAGTTTGAGGCGAAGAGAAGCATCGCGGCATGACAAGGTCGCACCGCAGCGGTGATGCCCTGGGTTTGCATAGAAGACGGGACGGGCCACGGCATAGAAAGTGAGTGTCGCGGCCTTGTGGAAGAAAACCGAGTCTTGGGTTCTTTTGCTACGTTTTTTTTTTTTTCCAAATTTTCTATTTTTAATTCGTCTAATATTGTTCAAAAAATGCCCTAGAAGCCTAGCACTATAAATAGATTTCCTTAGAAATTTTTAGGGTTGTGGAGAGAGAGAGAGGAAACAATTTTGAAGGCAGATAGTTTATGAAAGAGGAGGCTTGGGTAATAGAATTGGAAGAACTGGAGGAATTCTGCAGCAACAACATTGATCAACCCCAATTTTCCTAAGATTTCTACTCCCTTCTATTGTTTGTCCTCATGAATACTATTCTAGATTTCTTATTTCTATGATAACTGATTTTTTGTGATCGGGGTCATTTCAAAGCCCTACATATGAGATATGTTCGTGATAAATTATAAAATCTGCAATTTTCTTTCTTCCTACCTTTTTTGATTATGTGTTTTATTCCCTATTATTATGCTTTAGTAGACTCCTTGATTATTTAAGTACACAATTAAATGGTTAGGTTAAATTTATTAATTACCAATTTGGATTATGAGGTAAGTATTAGCTTAGTTAATCCAAATATCTATTGGTAAATTGCTTGTAATGTGAATAAACATTCAAGATAACTAAACCGTGCTTGTGAGTTTAGCCTTGATTCAGTGTGTTTCACCTCTTAATGCTTTTATTAAATTAACTCTAGATGCTTATTCAGGTTGTTTGATAGATAGAGAATTGGTTTAAGAGCTTGTTTAATTAAATGACAAGTAAGGAGAAATTGAATTTATTGAGCTTGTGATATTTTTTAAGCTGTTATAATCAAAAGGGCAGAAAGTTATGAAGTGTTTTTGATAATCCGTAATACATGTTTAGTGGTGATGAATGATCTTTCAATCTCGTATTCTCACATTCTTTCAACCTTGAATTTAATTTGTCTGATTTTAATTAATTATTTATTTTTTTGCTTTATCAATCAACCCCTCACCTGATGAGAATGCAAATGTCTATTTACCCCCTCTTAATGTCTAGTATTTTATACTTATTTACTGCCTAAATTACTCATTATTATATTTTGATTTAGGATGCAAATGGAGGCGTTAATTGCAAAAGAAACTAATTAAGTGAATTCAGATAGTTTCGACATTGTTTCGTAATCTGGGCATAACTCTCTCATCCAAGCTCTGATTGAGATGATTCAAAATTCTGTGGAACCCTAGAAAAGAGATCTACAACTTTCATGTTTTGAGTTTGGAGAGATACTGCTGCATCAAGGTTGTAATCGGGCTTAAAGTTGACATACCTGCACTACCGACGTTCTGGAACATCTGCCTTGTCATGAAATTCAAATAGGCAGTATTATTGGAAGATTTGAAGACCTATTGCACGCAAATTATAGCTGACACCCACCTTTCCTATTTTGTATTAAGACTTTATTTTAATTTCAATTACTCAGATTAGGATAAAGGTTATTTTGGGATTTTAGAATATTTTTAGAGATTTAGATTGAGTAGAATTAGAATTCGAATTAGATATTTTTAAAGGGAGATCAGATTAGGGATTACAGAACATAACACACACGCCTCTCTTTCTCTCTGGTGGATTTTCGTTTTCTTTTGAATTTTCGTGATGGCCATGATGGGCTAATTTTTATAACTTGGTCGAATGAAACAAGACCTCGGAATCAATAAACTGGAGATCAATCAGGTTTTTTTTCTTTAAGTGTTCAATTTATGTTTGAGTATTGAATTTTCTTCTGTGTTATTTTCATGATTGTTGCGTTTAATTACTAAGAGGCCTACTTGTTTATTAGTTGCTGCATCTACTGCTAAGTTCGATATCAAATCCGTAATTGTTTAATTGCTCTAACTTGTGAAGCAATTAGGGTTAATAATTTGCTGCGTCAGGAATAGTATTCTTAAGAAGAACACTCGACTAAAAAATGCAACCGTTGAGTTTGTGTTGTTTAGCTTCATCGATCTCTCTAGGTCTTAAGGCTGCCACTAGATTAAATCTTTAGCACTTGTACAGGTGTTAGTGTAAGGTTAATTAGATCGCTTGTTTCTTAAGTAATTACAACTAAGGAGAGATAGGAAAATAGTTCCAACGGTGAATATTCAGGGTATGAATTGATTTATTTTTGTATCGATGATCAGTTGTAAGATTCCGATGGTGGATGTTGACTGAGACCAAGTTTCGTTATTTTGATTGATTTAGATTTGAATTGCTTTTGTTGTTTTCCTGAAATTGGTTCTGTTTTACTTAAAACCCCCCAGCCTTGTTCACATAACATTAAATTTGGCTAGACACTCTCCGTGGGAATGATCCTGACTCACACTACTATATGTGTTTTTAGGTTTTAATTCTGGGTGCCTACGACAGCACGCCAGATTTTGGCGCTGTTGCCGGGGAGTGATTCTAGTTTTTTTTTTTTGTTCTTGTGATTCTGATTTTGTTGTTGTTATTTTTAAGAAAAAACAAAATTTTTGGCAGCACTGTTCACGGCAGGATTTTTGGTGGAATTAGGAGTGGTGCGAGTACCCATTTCGAAGAAAATGAAATTCTAAGCAAGACTAGTCAATCCATTTAGGATTCGCTAGCCCCGTCCTCTCGAGGCCAAAAAACAACGTTTGATAGGGTTTTTGGCCCTTTTTGTTTTTTTAGTCATTACTTTTTTTTTTTTTTTTTTTTTTTTTTTTTTTGTTTTTTTTCATTATTTGTCATTTATTTTTCCTATTTCTTTTATGAGGTTTTTTGTTGTATGACCAGGTCCTCTCATCTTGGTGATTTAACATTCGACCCAAAATTATAGAGCACTTTGCGCTGGTTAAGGATGGAAGCTTGGAGAAATTCTGAGGAAAGCAATTTGGTTTTTGACTCCCAATTTGCTAGCAATTCTGATTTAGAAGAGGAGGACGTCATGGCTGGAAATCGAACTTTGAAAGAGCTTGCCGCCCCTGATTTGAATCAAGCACTTTTATGCATAACGTTTCTTGTTTTAGATGCTGCTACTACTTTTGAATTGAAATCTGGACTAATACATCTCTTGCCCACTTTTCATGGCCTTGCAGGTGAAGATCCTCACAAGCATTTAAAGGAACTTCATGTCGTTTGCACGAGTATGAAACCTACAGGGGTGACAGAGGAGCAAATTAAATTAAGAGCCTTTCCGTTTTCTTTGAAGGCACTATTATTTACCCTCCGGGACTATAACTAAATGGAACGAGATGAAGAGATTGTTTTTGGAGAAATATTTCCTAGCTTCGAGGGCGGCCAACATTCGGAAAGAAATTTGTGGTGTAAGGCAGCATAACGGAGAGTCCTTACATGAATACTGGGAACGTTTTAAGAAATTGTGTGCAAGCTGCCCCCATCATCAAATTAGTGAGCAGCTACTTATCCAGTGCTTCTATGAGGGCCTTACATACACTGATAGGAGCATGATTGATGCTGCAAGTGGAAGAGCTTTGGTGGATAAAACTCCCAAGGCCGTGAGAAACTTAATTGCAAATATAGCGGCCAATTCTCAATAGTTTGGCACTAGGCTTGACCTTCCTGCTAGGCGTGATAATGAGGTAAATATTTCTTCCCTTGAACAACAAATCTCAAGTCTAACTTCTCTTGTTTATTAAATGGTTGTAGGTAATATGCAAACAGAGAAGGCTTGCGGGATTTGTTCGGTAGTAGGGCATCCAACTGATATGTGCCCAACTCTTCAAGAGGAGCCTGTTGAGCAAGTGAATGCAGCAGAAGGTTTTCCTGGACAACCGCAAAGGAAGTATGATCCCTATTCGAGCACATATAACCTTAGATGGAGGGATCACCCCAATCTTGGCTATGAGAATCCACAAGTGAATCAGCCTGTGACTCAAAACCGCCCAAGTTACCAGCAGTATAAGCAGCCATACCCCCTAGACAACAACCGAGCCAAACTTCTAATTCTGGTATGTCTTTAGAAGATATTGTTAAGTCTCTTGCCACTAATACTTTGCAATTTCAACAGGAGACAAGGGCTAGTGTTCAAAGTTTGGAGAATCAAATGGGACAGATGGCAACCGCAATCAGTAAGCTGGAGGCACAAAGTTCGGGGAAATTACCCTCTCAAACGGTGGTGAATCCAAGAGAAAATGTAAGTGCAATCGTTTTGAGAAGTGGTAAAGAGGTGGAGATTCCAATAAAGGCAGCCCCTGTATTGTCGAAGGAAGAAAAGGAGAAAAACGTCCTTGTAGGCAAGAACGTTCCCAACGACAATGGTGTTCCTAAGAGTAAGTTTCTGCCTCTTTCTGATTATAAACTGGTACCTCTTTTTCCTCAAGCTTTTGCAGAATCTAGAAAAGATGTGCAATACAGAGATTTTTATGAGACTTTTCGTAGATGCGAGGTAAATATTCCACTTTTAGATGTTATTAAACAAGTACCTCGTTATGCTAAATTCTTGAAAGAATTGTGTACAATTAAGAGGAAACAGAAACTTAAGGGGTGTGAAAAGGTGAGAGTAGGAGAGAATGTTTCTGCAGTGATTTAGATTAAACTTCCAATGAAGTGCAAAGATCCAGGTATGTTTACTATCCCTTGTACGATAGGTAACACTAGGTTTGAGAAGGCCATGATAGATTTAGGAGCTTCTATAAATGTCATGCCATACTCTATATATGCTTCTTTGAAACTTGGACCTTTGAGTAAAACTAGTGTTGTGATTCAATTAGCTGATAGATCTAATGTCTATCCTAAGGGTGTAGTTGAGGATATTCTGGTACGAGTTAATGACTTAGTTTTCCCCACTGATTTTTATGTGCTTGATATGGAAAATGGTGATCAAACTGCTTCTATTTTGTTAGGAAGACCCTTCCTAAAAACATTCAAGACTAAGATAGATGTTCACAGTGGCATACTTACCATGGAATTTGATGGTGAAATTGTTAAGTTTAATATTTATTATGCCATGAAATATCCTGATGATGATGATGATGATGATAATCCTGTTTATTCTATTGATGTGATTGATTCTTTAGCATAGGAAGTTTTTGAACTTGATGGAAAAGATCGAATGGGAGTTGCAATTAGTAAGCATCTCGAGGAAGAGAATGAGGAGTTAGCCTTGAGAACTGATTTGCAAGAAATTGTTGCAGCGTTGAATGATTCTCCAAAGTTACAGCAGCAGTCAGGTAGCCTTCCTTATATTGCATTACCAATTTCTAATGAGCGGCCTTTACCCTCTGTTTTGCAGGCCCCCGTTCCATATTTGAAGCCTCTCCTTAGTTACCTCAAGTACGTGTTCCTTGGAGACGGGGGAACGTTACCAGTGGTCTTCTCAAGTAAACTCAGTGCATCACAAGAAGAAAAGCCTTGAGTCGAGCCAACGACAATAAACAAAGGCGCTACTTGGGAGGCAACCCAAGGGCAATTTGTTTTCTTATTCTCGCATTTTAAATTTTGGTTATTTTTGCCTTTTCTTTGCATTTCATCTTACATTGGGGACAATGTCAGTTTTAAGTGTGGGGGAGGGGATTTAGGTTGTGTTTTAAAAAAAAAAAAAAAAAAACAAATAGTTTTTTGTTTTTAGGAAGGTTTATGCTTTAAGTCATGTCTTTGAACGTCTAGTGATGCATGAAATAGTAACTTGACTTTGTTGTTGAGCATATTCCTTGACTTAGGATGTTAGCAATCTTTCATAAAATAGAGTTAATCATATTTGAATCTTTGCAGTTTGAAATAATATGTCTTGAGAAGTTGTGTAGACTTGGTGACGAAGCATGATTGAGGAGTGTATAACAACCCTTAAAAGAAAAAAAAAAAATTGTTTCTCTTAAGCTAGTCCTAAATTTGGGTTTAAGCAAATAGGAAAAAGAAAAGAAAGGTATGTGGTGAGTCAAGATGGAGCGTAAAACGCACTCACTCATAAACACAACCATGCAATGAGATGGAGCATAAAATGCACTCATTCTTTTTCAAAACAGAAAAAAAAAAAGAAAATAAAAAAAAAGAAAAATATCCCTAGTTTGCTACCCAGTTTGTAGTAGTAAAGAGAAACAGTTGAGGAAAAAGTTGAGAGGTGAGTTGTACATGAATTGGTTGTGATTAGTTTCCTTGTTTGCATTGACTGATTGAGAGTAATTGTGGAAAATGATTAAGATAGATGAATGTCTTTAACTCTACTTTATTTTATTTTGTTGCTGCCTAAGTTAGGTATCAATATGCATGGATTAAATATTGTTGCTTATGCATCATGATGGTGTTCTTGATATGAGTTGAGATGATGGTGTTCTTGATATGACTTGAGTGTAGTGTTTGTTTGAATTAGTTTGCCCGAGGACATGCAACAGCTAAGTGTGGGGGAATTTGATGAGAATGCAAAATGTCATATTTACCCCCTCTTAATGTCTAGTATTTTATACTTGTTTGCTGCCTAAATATACTCATTATTATTCTATTTTGATTTAGGATGCAAATGGAGGCGTTAATTGCAAAACAAAACTAATTAAGTGAATTCAGACAGTTTCGACATTGTTTCGTAATCTGAGCATAACTCTCTCATCCGAGCTCCGATTGAGATGAATTAAAATTTTGTGGAACCCTAAGAAAGAGATCTACAACTTTCATGTTTTGAGTTTGGAGAGATACTCACTGCATCAAGGTTTTCATAGGGCTTAAAGTTGACGCACCTGCACTGCCGACGTTCTGGAACATTCTGCCTTGTCATGAAATTCAAATAGGCAGTTTATTATTGGAATATTTGAAGACCTATTGCATGCAAATTACAGCTGGACACACCACTTTCCTATTTTGTATTAAAACTTTATTTTATTTTCAATTACTCAGATTAGGATAAAGGTTATTTTGGGATTTTAGAATATTTTTAGGAGATTTAGATTGAGTAGAATTAAAATTCGAATTGGATATGGAGGGAGGGAGATCAGATTAGGGATTACACAGATATCACACACGCCTCTCTTTCTCTCTTCTAAAATTCGTTTTCTTTGGATTTTCGTGATGGCCATGAGTGGCTAATTTTTATAACTTGGTCGTAGGAAACAAGACCTCGGAATCAATAAACTGTGAGATCAATCTGGTTTTTTTTCTTTAAGTGTTCAATTTATGTTTGAGTATTGAATGTTCTTCTGTGCTTATTTTCATGATTGTTGTGTTTAATTACTAGGAGGCCTACTAGTTTATTAGTTGTTGCAATCTACTGCTAAGTTAGATATCAAATCCGTAATTGTTTGATTCCTCTAACTTGTGAAGCAATTAGGGTTAATAATTTGCTGCGTCAGGAATTAGGAATTCTTAAGAAGAACACTCGACTAAATTAAATGCAACCGCTTGAGTTTGTGTTGTTTAGCTTCATCGATCTCTCTAGGTCTTAAGGCTGCCACTAGATTAAATCTTTAGCGCTTGTCCAGGGTTGTTTAGTAGTAAGGTTAATTAGATCGCTTGTTTCTTAATTAATTACAACTAAGGAGAGATAGGAAAATAGTTCCAACGGTGAATATTCAGGGTATGAATTGATTTATTTTTGTATCGATGATCAGTTGTAAGATTCCGATGGTGGATGTCGACTGAGACCAAGTTTCGTTATTTTGATTGATTTAGATTTGAATTGCTTTTGTTGTTTTCCTGAAATTGTTCTGTTTTACTCAAAACCCCCCAGCCTTGTTCACATAACATTAAATTTGGCTAGACACTCTCCGTGGGAATGATCCTGACTCACACTACTACATGTGTTTTTAGGTTTTAATTCTGGGTGCCTACAACAGCACGTCACTTCAACCTCCCCCGCCCCAAGTAAATAATTAGAACCTTGCTTACTCTATGCTAATAAACGACATTTTAATATAATTTAAGTAAGTTTTAAATTGGATGTTTTTGCCCACATCAATTGTTAATTTAATGTAATGCATTAAAAATTATTTAGACAAAATTACCCTCTAATTTAAACCATTTTATAAATAATTATGCACCCCACTAATTCTCTAATTAATTAACCCCCATTTCAAATAAATCAACATTAATTCCAAAATTTGCGTCATTATGGTTTTTTTTATTTATGTATATAAAATCACTTTTTGACTCCTTGCAGCGACATACGATAACCAATTGAAATCATTGTGAAGGAACTACTTATTCTATGAACATACAACTCATATAATAAGACTTTGTATGAATTTTGAGTCATAAACATAAACTGTACATATCGAGAATAAATGTTTGTGTTGTAGTCTTGTAGAAATAAATTGATTTTGATGGATATCATTTAATTTTGAAGTGAAAGAAATATTAAAATAGGTGGAGGGCTATGATTTGAATGGTTTTAAGTAAAAATATATCGACTTGAAATAAAAGATTTTTTTTTTTTTTTCCAGTATTAAACTTCTTTTTGGGTGAAATATGATCTCCTTGCGTAATGTTTATTTATTTCCAAGGGTATTATTGTCAGATAATATCAAATTTTATGAATGGGGTTGAAAAGAGATTTACATCTAAATTAAATTTAAATTAAGTATCATACATAAATGTAAATTAACTTTAAATTTAGTATTATAAATAAATCTAAAATAATTTGTTATATTTATATATTTACTTTTGGCCTAATTTTCTAACTACCCTTAAGGTTTCCATAAATACAGGAGCATACATACTATTGTATATTCACCGATCTTAGATTCATCCACGACCGTTATGAATTGACTAACTCTACCGACTTTGACTCAATTACTCCGCCGACGATTCAAGAGATTCTCAGCTCGTTTCATCTATTCTACTCTTGTCTGAATTGGTGCGAAAAGCCTTTCTACTCTCTTTTTGTTATTCTCACTTTTGCCATCTAACTTGTTCTTGTAAGTTGTAATCCTTCTTGTAGGATTCGAGATCTCTTTCATTTGTAAATTTCCTCTAATTAGCTGGGCTTAGGTAAACTATAAAATTATTAGAGCCATATAAGAATAATGCAACTGTTCAGTATGAGCGAAACACAAAGTTACAATAAATATAGGACAACATGCATGCACTAGAACACTAATAAATAATAATTTAATTCCTTCTACCTTGGGCATTGTTATGCCTAAAAAATATAGGGCTGACGCAAGACTCAGTCAGCATCAAAAGTCAGAGCTTAGGTAGGCCCGCAGTCAGTCAGAAACAGCCATGTCGCGTGGCTGACATGAGTAGCACACTCCTGTCAATAAAGTGGGTGCGCCAGACCAGCCAGAAGCCATAGTGACTCCACGTGTCCAATCCTTGCACCAAATCGCGTAAATCACTCTAGAAGGTGGGCAATGGGACATAAAGAAGGATTTGCACAGATAATCCCACCAACTCACAGATTTAGTAATGATAACCTTAATCTATCCCACTATAAATTGAGGGCTCTTCTCTCAATTGGAGGATTGGCTCATTCTACTTTTGATTAGCTACTCTCTCTCGAAAATATATAGCATTCTCTCTCTTTTACAATCATTTGTAAGTCAATCCGCTAACGCAACCTGACCTCTATCATTAATACAAAAATCAGTGGATGTAGGATTCGCTTTCTTAGCATCCAAACCACTTTAAACGCTGTTTTCCATTGCATTTACTCTCATTTTCACATTCACGTTGTCTTCCGGGCCTGCTCAACATTTCACACATGCGTTTGGTTGGTGTCAAAATCACGCATCAACAGTTTGGCACGAGAAGGAGGGCTTGATTTAGTATTCGTCCTTCATCAGGAGAATCTCTAACTTACTGGTCCTACAACAGCAAATGGCCCGCTGACTTGAACCTAAGCGAACCAATCAGGGTGCTGAGGAGATCCCCCAAATGCAGGAGGATAACTTTCCTGGGGTACCTTCGGTGCCACAAAATGCCGTGGGGGATATCCCGTCGAGTTCACTACTTGACCCTGCCATCAGAAGCTACCTGGAGAGGTTTGACAATACTCTCTAGATGGTCAACTGAAGGTTGGACCGTTTGGATCAGGGCGTGCCACCCGAATCAGCTGGGGCAGTGCAACCGCCAAAAACGCCTACAGGTCGTGCAAAAGCGCGGCAAAAGGCGATAGCTCGTGCCGCGAGCACTACAGCGCGTCAAAGAAAGGATAAGCAAGTGACGAAAAATGGGCCTAAGGGCTCCAAAGGGCCGGTGAACACCGATCACGTCCCGAGTAGAATACCCGTGGCGTTAAGACTTGGTGAAAAGTCACAAGCCAGGCCGTCCCATGCCACGTTGCATGGAAACCCCCATAAAAGTGCTGGGCGGGGCGATTCTCATCACCGCCAGAGAAGCAACCCCGATCATAGTCATCCGGGAGGTCCTCACATTCCGCGAGGCAGTTCTTACCACTGTAAAGGTCGTGAAAGTTCCCTGCATCGTTCATCGCCATCACACGGCTCTAGCCAGTGTGTGTCGAGAGCGGTCAGAACTGCCGGTCGGGGTGAAGTGGAATCTGACCTTCGGATTTTTCTCAACTGCAACCACGAAGGTAGGGCTCGCATAGAAGAAGGCAATCCCTAGATAGCTCCGCTGCCTCAGATCGAAGAGTTACAGCGAGCTCTAGACCGACTAAGAGCTTAGCAAAACGAGCAAGGGCAGGTCGTGTAAGCGTCTTCCTTTTCTCCGGTAGTGTTAGCCGCCCCTCTCTTATCAAGATTTAGAATGCCTGATATGCAGGCGTTCGATGGAAATTCTGATCCGCAGTATCACTTATATGAATTCAACGACCTGATAGAGCTTCACCAGTTCTCAGATTTGGCAAAGTGCCGTTGTTTGGCAGTAACTCTAACCTCTCATGCCAAACGGTGGTTCAGGTCACTCCCAGCGGGATCGATCAGTTCGTGGCCTCAGATGAGCGTGACCTTTCTGAGGCATTTCCAAGCGAACCGAAAGTTCTCAATGCCTTTAAGCTATCTCAGCAACATAAGGCAAGAGAGGGATGAATCCCTCCAGTCTTACATCGATCGATTCCACCGAGAACTGAATAAAGTAGCTCACACTCCCGAAGAGTCTGTTCGGACTCTCATCATAGTAGGAGTTCGCCCACAGTCCGACCTGTGGAAAGAGCTATAGGTTGAGGATGATGTTTCCCTCACCCGCTTCTATAACCTTGCAGAGAAGTACCTCCGAATTGAAAATTCCGTGGCGGCACTCTACCGCTGCGACCCCAGCACTTCAGGTAGCGCGTCTGGTCGGGGGGAGAATCAGAGAGTTGATTGCAGATGGACTGCTGACGATCAACGAAAAGGAAAGAAACCGCGCTATGAGTCCAAACAGTCTTATGCTCCCATTCCTCGTTGCGATCGCGATAGAAATCAGTACACGCCTTTAAATGCGTCTGTATCAGCTATTCTTGACAAGTCGAAAGAGGCCAGCCTGCTCGGAGAGCCTGAGCCCATGAAAAATCCCCCGTTAGTCAGAAATAGTAAAAAGTACTATCGCTTTCATCGGGATAATGGGCATCACACCGATGAGTGTCCAGCTCTCAAACAGGCGATCGAAGACCTCATCAAGTAGGGGCATTTCAAGGAATATATTGATGATTCCACTCCTGCGCAAGAGAAAAATCAAGGGGAACCGGGAAAGAAGCGACGTGATCGCAAAGGTGTATGCAGCGTCAATATGATCTTTGGGGGACCGCACCTCGTGGGAAACTCGCGAGGTGCCCAGGAAAGATATGCTCGCGCAGCCCATCACGATCCGATTAGTGTGATGTGCACGACGCGACGACCACATAATGTTCGCAGGGAGGAGGAAATTACCTTCTCTGAAAAGGATGCAGTTCGATTGCATCACCCCCACGACGACGCTCTTGTGATCACTGCGCTGATTGGGTGCCATAATGTCCACAGAATGTTGGTGGATAACGGAAGTGCTGTGAATATCCTGTTCCAGGCAGCTTTCGAAAGGATGAACTTGGACGAGGCTGGCCTGAAGCCCGCCTTGATCCCCCTGTAAGGTTTTACCGGGGACCACCTGATCCCCAAAGGAACGATCTTGCTTCTAGTCACGTTGGGTGACTATGACGAAGTGGCCAAGGTAACTGAATTCTTGGTAGTGGATTGCCCATCTGCTTTTAATGGTATCTTGGGGCGACCTTTGGTGAGAAACTTTAAGGCAGTCACTTCGATATACCATCTGAAGATAAAGTTCCCCACCTCGACGGGGATAGGAGAAGTTAGCGGATCTCAGTGCGCATCTCGCGACTGTTACATAAAAGCAATACAGATGGCATGTAAAGGGAAAGGTATCTCGCGCGGTATTCCCCGACAGGCTATGGTAGGGGTGAAAAAATCTGGTTAACCGAACCGGTTAACCAGATTCTTAAACCAAACCGGTTTTCGGTTCAAAAAAATTATTGAACCGAAACTGGTCCGGTTCGGTTAAAAACCAGTTATGAACCGAACCAAAAATTCGGTTCAGTTAACCGGTTATATATTGGGCTGCATTTTTTGGCCTAATTATGAATTATGGGCTGCATTTTTCGGCCCAATTCGGTCACACTCCACTTTGGCCCATTTTTTTTTCCAATTTTTTTTTTTTAACTATCAAAACAAACAAGGAAATTTCCATAAAGTTGCTTTCATCTTCAGTCCAATTTGTCCAAATTCAACTTTTATTTTTTGAGGATTGTCTCTACTGTCATTGACAATATCTTAACCACTTCCAAATTTGATATGAACAAGAAAACTTATTTTTTTCAAGAGATTAGCAATCATCAATTACAAAAGAGCCCGTGGATGAAATCTAGAACACATCAGAAAAGAGATTTTTCTTATTGCTATTTTGGTTCGTAATACAAGGTGTGAGGATCATATGAAATACATATATTATTATAACATGAATGTGAAGTAAAAGGGTTCCTGCTGATCCAATTAATTATCGAGAATCATTCTTGGCGATAAGAGTTCCAACCATCCAAAGTAGACAAAACAAATTGAGCAACTTTTGGGAAGAGAAAGAAGGAAGATAATGGGCGTGCAACATTCCTTTATTAGACAAAAAGATTAAACAAAATCATTTTCAATTGACTTATTTTACGTAATATGATTTCATAAGGAAAAAGAGAGAACCTGTATATCCTTAATCTGTCGGATGAGTTGGGATCATATATTAAAAGTAATCCATAAATTTCTTCAGTTTGGCTGCAAATAAACATGAATAAACAAGTGACAACACAGATCTGAAAACCCAGATCTAAAACCCACCGGAAACACAGATCTGAGAGAGAATGCGAGACTTACTGAGGTCTGAAGTGAGTGAGCTGTGAGGTGAGTCCGACAGAGAATGAGAGACAGAGAATGCAGCTGCGGCGTGCGTGATGCGTGTTTAATACAACACGCATAAATAGCAAGTGCACTAGTCGCACAAGTAATAAAGTAATAAGTAGAGTATCGTTCCCACGAGGACAGTGTTACTAAGTACCGATTTCTCTAGTTTAAGTCCTAATTGAAGCAACAATAAATTGGATTAATGGAAAATTAACAAACCAAATACAAATTAACAAAATATAAATGAATGATAATGAAATCAAAGCAAAACCCAACAACTTAACTAATTAAACAATGCTAAAAAAATGCTAGGGTGTTGATTTCACTTAGATACGCTAACTCAAATCATAGAATCTATTACCCAAGTTCTAATTCCTTGATTGAAAATCGAATTCCCTAAGTTGTAAAACATACCTTCTCAGGCTACATTTCCCTACTTATCCCTATCAAGCTTCCGCACCCAACAAAATGAAGATTAATAGTTCAAAGTTTTTTAAGCTTTATGGAATTCTATCTAGATTTCATAGATCGCTAAACCTATCTCTAGTGTTTGCTAATCTACGGTATTTATCCCAAGAGGCACAATCACAAATCACTTCTCAGTCTCATTATGAACAACACACATTTGAATGGTGATCAAGCATCCAAAAGTCATTAAGCAAAGAGATAAACACTCAATCATGAAATTAAAACTCAAAGTAAATCAATTCATATAAATTTGAATCATTGTATCAAGGTTACATCAAACCCTAGCTAAACAACTTAGTTCATACTCAAAAACAAAATAAAATAACAAAAACCAACTGAATCAAGATTCATCATTGAAAAACAAGCAAAAGATGGAGAAATCTTTCTAATTTGAAGCCCAAATCTTCAATAATCTTCTCCTTCCATGAGCTGCCTCCCAATTGATGAACCAAGCCTCTTTTCTCTTCCTTTTCACTCTAATTTATACCTCTCTCACTTAAGGATGAAGCCCTAGCAAGCCAAAACGCGTCGTTTTATTTTTACATCTGATGCAAGTTTCGCCGCGGCGAAGCTTTTTCCTCGCCACGGTGAAGACTTTCGGGCCAAATTTGAGCCTGATAGAGTCTGAATCTGGAAAAGTGTTAAACATATGAATTTTAGCCCTTTCAATCATATTTCGGTTAGTTCAAGAATCAGGACAATCTGAGGTCTACAGCTCAATTTATGGTAGAAATACTGAAGCACGTCCAAAGACGTTTTTTCTTCAGTTCCCAGCGTACTTTTCACGACTTCAAGCCAAGTTTTCACCCTTGTTCAGTTAGAATTAGGAAAAACCCAAAACATGAAAGTTATAGCTCTTCTTCTTAGCTTTCCAAAGCTTCTAAATTCAGGTCATTATGAGTTTTCAAGCTCAAGTTATACAATTTACGCTCAAAACTGTCATTTATGCTACAAATCATCGTTTAAACCTGCAAAGACGAATTAATAGAATTAGGTAGCAATTATGGCCCAAATTGTATAAAAAGTATCCTAAATCCTATCAAAATTCAATACAAAATCATAGTGTAAAATATGATTATCAAATACCCCCAAACTTAAGATTTGCTCGTCCTCGAGCAAAAAGGAATAAAAACTCAAATAAAGAAAAGCAACAAACAACCAAAAACACAAAACAACAAAAATAAAAATGAACAAACAAAAATTAGACTCAAACTCAACACAAGAATTGCCTAGAATTTATGCAAGTCTCTAAGGTTGTTGAAAAATTATTACTAGAAAATGTTCAACACTCCAAGAAGTTATAAGTTGCATCGACTATCTTTCTCTATTGGTCCCCTGAGTAGGTGATCCCCACTTCAGTCCACATTCCGACTTCCTGGATTATTTTATGCAGAAATGCAAAGTTTATCAAATGGTGGCAGACTCCATAAGCCTAAATATCGAACTACTCTCCACTAATGAGGACTAGACAAAGGTAAGAATCAAAAGGTCTTTATAAGCTTGTAACGCTAGGCTCAGGAAATGGGTTCCAAGAAAAATGATAGGAATAACAAAGTAAGAGAACTCGGTTTTCCTCATGCAAACACTCAAGTCAAATCAAACTCCACTTCTTCTCAACCACCAATCAATGTGTCCACTAATGTACAACCCTCAAACTTGTGTCTTTCTTATTTCTGATACCATATATGCGGCGGGGAAGTGCGTCTAAGGTGTACGTGGCATTGTTAAACCAGAGGTCGCCAAGTACTGCTAGGCAGTTTTTAAGGTGGTTACTAGTTTCCAACTGAAATACCCTTAACCTTGGCAATTTTTTTTTTTTTTTTTTTTTTGATATTAATAATAATCAAATCAATTGAATTGAGGTGAACTACCTCTTTTATTTTTATTGCCCTTCTCACAACCTCCAAACTATTCTTTTAGTTTATTCGTACAACTCTTTCCGTTCTTTGTGTTTGCATTAGGATCGAATTCTCCTAAGGATACGACAAAGTGTTTAGGGTATAAGGATCGGACAATTTTTGGTTTGCCAAGAAAAATAAAGCAATAATAATTCATACGGCTCAAATGGGTGACTAGGGACAATTTCATTCATGGGTTATCTAGAAAGGCTCAAACGTTCCAAAAAGAATGCCTAAATCATCTCCTCAACCATGTCTAATCCTAGAATTTTGCCTCAAGCACTTCTCTACTAGGTTCTAGAGTCTACCAACATTGTCAAAACTTCACCTAACCACATAAAATGAATCTAAGCATGCCGAAATAAATGAAAATGGTGGCTGAACCACTCAACAAACCTCAATCAAAATTCAGTCAATAAACATAAACTTGAAGCAATGCTTAACATTTTCCAAAAATAATATCCCAACAATTCCAGTTTCATCATAGACTTATGCAATTCATCTAGGCAACAACAACACAACACACACAAAACACACAAAACAAATAACAAATAAAGAACTTAAAACAAAAAGAAACACTCAAACAAACTAAACACACAAATTCTCAAAATTTTCCTACCCCCAAACTTAAAATGACATTGTCCCCAATGTCATATCATGCACATCCAAGGAATAGAAAAAAAAAACAAAAGTAAAGGTTACGAGATACTCCCTTGATTAATCCGTAAAGGCCGATTTTTGTGCAAAATCCTGGCATTCGTTCCTTGGCTTCCTCATCATCATCATCTGTCAAACAGTTGGAAACCTATGGTGCCAAATGGGTTAGATACCCTCACCGATTAATATGAAAGAATTACATCCTAATCTCAACCTTATTGAACTAAACCTAAAATCTAAACAAAAACAAATAAAGAGCTAAAAACTAGGAAATCAACATCACTTCCTACTTACAAAACATAAAGAAATAAAAACAAAAACTAAAAAGAAAAGTGTTTCAAGGTTCAATCTTTTTCTACTTCTTCCTCTTCACACAACTCCCAAATTTGCTAAAAGCACTTCAACACAGCAAACCCAACTTCCTCAACACCAAATTAAATCAAAATCAACAATTTCTACACTCCACAATCAACTCAATCCTCAAGTTCTCAACCAACATCCACAATAAACAAATTCAAGCAATTTTTCAACAAAAACAAATCCACAATTGAAAGTGAACAAAATGGGTTAAACTGTCTTCAAAATGGGTTAAACTGGGGCAATTGAAAGGTGCATGATTGTTTAAAGAGGTAAGGGAGTGGAATGGTGCTGAATTTTTGAGGGAAAAAGGTGAGAAATTGAAGAAGAGAAAATGAAATTCTTCGGAGGCTAGGGTTTGAAATCGTAAAAATGGAGAGAATGAAGGTGGTTCTCAGGTTTCGCCGCGGCGAAGTTCTTCGTTCAACATAAATTAAAACCCAGGTTTCGCCGCGGTGAAGACAAATTCTTTGTCGAGGCGAAAAAATACAGAAGCTGTATCATTTTTTAGGTTACTTCACCCGGGCGAAGAAAAATCTTCGCCGCGGCGAAGTCTGGGACTTTTCAACTTCATTTTCATACGACGTGCTTCGCTGCGGCGAAGAATACTTCTGGAGCATTTTCTTTCCTTTTCCTTAGCTTCAAACTTCACCTGAAACACCCAAAAACACATAAATTAAAATTAATTCAAAATCATAAGAAAACTAAACAAATTCAAACAGCAATGAAATGAAAAACAATTGAAAAGACTTGGGTTGCCTCCCAAGAAGCGCTTGTTTATAGTCGAAAAAGCTCGACTTTCCCATGGCCTTCATCAATCCGGATCCTGTGTGTGGCTTCACTTCCCATTGCCACTCCTGGTATTTCCTTTGGAATTTCGGACATTCTCATAAGCATCTTTTCGGAACCCAAACATTGAGATGATGGTGATTGGTTGAGTCCAATGTTTGGAGTCTTCCAACACAAATTTTGACTTGTGCGCATTTACACTAAATTCCTCAAATTGTTCCTTGTGAGGCGAGTTGCTTTGTTGAAATTCCCTTAAGTATCTTGCACACCATTTTGCTTTGAGATTTTCCTCTTCATTGGTCTGTCTTCAGTTCTTCCAACTTTTCTTCATTGTGAGGTTGCCCAACACTATACCTCTCCTCAATGTTGACATTTAATTGTTCTTCAGGATTTGTGACCGTTGTGCTCGGCAAAGAACCTTGAGATCTCTCTGTCAATTGTTCAACCAATTGCCCCACTTGAACCTCCAAATTTTGAATGGACATTCTTGATTTCTGAAGTTTGAGCGTGTCTCATTCATAAACAATGTGGTTTGTTGCATGAACTCTTCGAATATTCTTCCAATTTTGACACTCTTTGCTCACATGGTTGATGATTCACCCTGGTTGATGGTTTGGCACTGTCCTTTGATTTGATTGACTGCTTTGATTGCTCCAGGACAAATTTGGGTGATTCCCCAACCAATTGTAAGCATGGAGAAAGAGTCACTTTGCAGCCTTTGTGAACTAACCATGTAATTCACTTGCTCGGTTGTTAAGAAGAATAATTGGTTTCCACTTGCATTCCCACCTCCCATGTTTTCCTGCACAAAATTCACAAGATAAGGTGAGTGAATAGAATTTACATTCATACCTCCCAATTGGCTTTCAAGTGATGCAATTTGTGCAGATAATGTGGCGAACCCATCGACTTCATGTAGACCCATTGTTCTCTTCGGCTTGCTCTCTCATTAGGTCTTTGTAGTTATTGTTGGCCATCAGCTCAAGTAATTCTAAGCATCTTCTGGGGTCTTGTTATTTAAGGCTCCGCCTGCTGCCACATCTACCATCGTTTGAATATTTGGTAGCAACCCATTGTAAATGTTTGGACTTGTTCCCCAAAATGGTAGACCATTAGGTGGACATTCCGTAAAACCCGTGTACCTCTCCCAAGCTTCATATAGTGATTCATCGTTGCCTTGCACGAAAGAGGTAATTTCATTTCTCATACTTAAGACTATACAATATTACAATTAACTACAAAAATGAAATAATAGCTTCAATTTACACTACACTAGATACTATCAATATTAATAATCAACTATCCCCGGCAACGGCGCCAAAAACTTGATGCGTGTTTATACAACATGCATAAATAGCAAGTGCACATCGCACAAGTAATAAAGTGATAAGTAGAGTATCGTTCCCACGAGGACAGTGTTACTAAGTACCGTTTCTCTAGTTTAAGCCCTAATTGAAGCAATAATAAATTGGATTGATGGAAATTAACAACAATACAAAAACAAATAAAATGAATGATAATGAAATCAAAGCAAACCAACAACTTAACTAATTAAACAATGCTAAAAAATGCTAGGGTGTTGATTTCACCTAGATACGCTAACCCAAATCATAGAATCTATTACCCAAGTTCTAATTCCTTGATTGAAAATCGAATTCCCTAAGTTGTAAAACATACCTTCTCAGGCTACATTTCCCTACTTATCCCTATCAAGCTTCCGCACCCAACAAAATGAAGATTAATAGTTCAAAGTTTTTTAAGCTTTATGGAATTCTATCTAGATTTCATAGATCGCTAAACCTATCTCTAGTGTTTGCTAATCTACGGTATTTATCCCTAGAGGCATAATCACAAATCACTTCTCAGTCTCATTATGAACAACACACATTTGAATGGTGATCAAGCATCCAAAAGTCATTAAGCAAAGAGATAAACACTCAATCATGAAATTAAAACTCAAAGTAAATCAATTCATATAAATTTGAATCATTGTATCAAGGTTACATCAAACCCTAGCTAAACAACTTAGTTCATACTCAAAAACAAAATAAAATAACAAAAACCAACTGAATCAAGATTCATCATTGAAAAACAAGCAAAAGATGGAGAAATCTTTCTAATTTGAAGCCCAAATCTTCAATAATCTTCTCCTTCCATGAGCTGCCTCCCAATTGATGAACCAAGCCTCTTTTCTCTTCCTTTTCACTCTAATTTATACCTCTCTCACTTAAGGATGAAGCCCTAGCAAGCCAAAACGCGTCGTTTTATTTTTACATCTGATGCAAGTTTCGCCGCGGCGAAGCTTTTTCCTCGCCACGGTGAAGACTTTCGGGCCACATTTGAGCCTGATAGAGTCTGAATCTGGAAAAGTGTTAAACATATGAATTTTAGCCCTTTCAATCATATTTCTGTTAGTTCAAGAATCAGGACAATCTGAGGTCTACAGCTCAATTTATGGTAGAAATACTGAAGCACGTCCAAAGACGTTTTTTCTTCAGTTCCCAGCGTACTTTTCACGACTTCAAGCCAAGTTTTCACCCTTGTTCAGTCAGAATTAGGAAAAACCCAAAACATGAAAGTTATAGCTCTTCTTCTTAGCTTTCCAAAGCTTTTAAATTCAGGTCATTCTGAGTTTCCAAGCTCAAGTTACACAATTTACGCTCAAAACTGTCATTTATGCTACAAATCATCGTTTAGACCTACAAAGACGAATTAATAGAATTAGGTAGCAATTATGGCCCAAATTGTATAAAAAGTATCCTAAATCCTATCAAAATTCAATGCAAAATCATAGTGTAAAATATGATTATCAGTGCGGCGGTGAGAAATCTGAGAATCAGAGACTGAGATTGAGTGTAGATCTGTTGTAGTGTTGTGTACTTGTGTTAGTGTTAGACACAAGAGTGACAAGACTAACAGACACAAGGGTGTGCGTTATTTTTCACAAGAGTAGACTGTAGAGTAAAAAACGCAAAAAATAAAAACAAATAATTAATAAACAATTTTCGGTTCAGCGAACCGGATTTTATTTTACCAAAAATCGAAAACCGAACTGGATTTTTGGTTTTTTTAATAATCAAATTGAAACCGAACCGAAACCGAAAAAAACTGGATTTTTGGTTTGGTTTCGGTCCGGTTCGATTTTTGGGTTTTTTTTTCCACCCATAGGCTATGGCGGTCAGTCGGATCGAGCCGTAGCCTGGCCCAGCCGAGGATAATATGGATCCTCGTATTCAAGAATGCCCTTCCAGTGGGCCAGTTGAGGATCTGTCTGAAGTATCGATCGACCAGAGCGAGTCGAGTAGGGTGTTAAGAATTGGGAGCAATCTTAACCCCCAGCTCGCTATCGAGCTGACCAGTTTCCTTAGAGAGAATATTGATGTGTTCGCCTGGTTGCACGCAGACATGGTCGAGATCAGGCCAGATATCATCTGCCATGTGTTGAACATCGACAGTGAAGCCAAGCTGGTTCGCCAAAAGAGAAGAGCGATGGATCTGAAGCGATATGTCGCCTTGAAGCTTGAGATGGATAATTTCTTTCAGAATGGATCCATCCGAGAAGCGCTCTATTCGACCTGGGTTGCCAACCCGGTTCTAGTAAAGAAGTCCAACGGCAAGTGGCGAACCTGCGTCGATTTCACTGACCTCAACAAGGAGTGCCCAAAAGATAGCTTTCCCCTGTCCAGAATCGACTAGCTCGTAGACGCCATATCCGGGCACGAGCTGCTGAGTTTTATGGATGCATACTCGGGATACAATCAAATTCTGATGTATGCACCAAACGAAGAGCATACGTCCTTTGTTATAGACCGGGGGCTGTACTGCTACAAAGTTATGCCCTTCGGTCTCAAGAATGCTAGCGCAACCTACCAGTGGCTGGTTAACCAAATGTTCTCCAAACAGATCGAGAGGTCGATAGAGGTATATGTAGATGACATGCTGGTCAAGTCGCATATCGCTTCAGATCACATAGCACATCTCACTGAGATGTTTGATATCCTTCGACAATACAGAATGAAGCTAAACCCCCTCAAGTGCTCGTTCGGAGTATCCTCAGGAAAATTCCTAGGATACATGGTTAACCAACGGGGAATAGAGATCAACCCCGAGAAAATCCAAGCTCTCCTCGACATGAAAAGCCTGACCAGCAAAAAGCAGGTCATGAGCCTTAATGGGCAAATAGCGATGTTAAGTCGCTTCATATCGAGGTTAACAGATCGCTGCTTGCTGTTCTTCAATGTTCTAAGGACCAATAAAAAGTTCGAATGGACTCTCGAGTGCAAACAGGCATTCCAGAGTATTAAAGAACACCTCGGGAAGCCACCTCTTCTGTCCAAGCCTTTCCTATAAGAGATCCTCCTCCTGTATCTATCTGTCTCTCAGTTCGCAGTCAGTGCAGCCTTGGTGCAGGAAGAGAACAGGGTCCAGTGGCCAATATATTATGTGAGCAAACGTCTGTTGGATACTGAGAAGCGGTATCCGGAAATGGAATGATTAGCCTATGTCCTGCTAATCGCTTCCAGAAAGTTGCGACCTTACTTCCACGCCCATACGATCCATGTAATGACTAATTACCCGCTCAGGCAGGTCCTCCAGAAGCCTAAGGCATCGAGTAAATTGCTTAAATGGGCCATGGAATTAAGTCAGTTCGATCTAAAGTACAGACTGAAATCAACCATCAAAGGGCAGGCTATTGCCGATTTCATATCATAATTCTCATATTTTCCAACAAGTGAGTCGGACCAACAGCCCAACGAAGTCATTCAGGAAACTGTTCAAAATCTATCAACCTGGAGCCTCTACGTCGATGGATCGTCGAACAAAAAGAGGGCTGGTGTAGGTCTTCTCCTTTTGAGTCCTGAAGGGGCTCGCATTCATGGCATTCTCCGGTTCGGGTTTAAGGCAACCAATAATGAGGTCGAGTATAAAGCTCTGCTCGCTGGATTGCAGTTGGCCAAGGAAATAGGTGCAGCCATGATCCGTATCCACAGCGATTCCATGCTGGTCGTTAACCAGATTCTGGGAGAATACCAAGCCAAGGAAGAAAATATGATCAGCTATCTGAAGAAAGCTAAGGCCGTGCTCGAGCCGTTCAAGCGCTTCACGATCACTCAGATTCCTAGAGATAGCAACTCTGTGGCAGATGCCTTAGCAAAGATAGCCTCATCATTGGACTCAGATGCACTGGATAGCATTCCTATTCGATTCATCAAGAGCCCCAGTATTAGCTCGATCGAACAGGCTGTGAATGTAACAGAATCAGATTCCTAGATGACCCCCATCATTTAATACCTCAGGGACGGGACTTGCTTGGCGACAAGGTCGAGGCAAGGATTCTGCAAACAAGATTTGCTTGTTACACCTTCATCGGAGACCAGCTGTACAGGCGAGGGTTTAGTGCCCCTCTCCTCTGATGTGTAACCGGCGAAGAAGCAGATTATATCATGAGGGAAATACATGAAGGGATCTACGGTAATCACACCGCTGCACGTTCTCTCGCCAACAAAGTTGTTCGTCAAGGGTACTACTAGCCCCTAATCCAAGAAGACACCTACAACTTTGTCAAAAGGTGTGACAAGTGCCAGCGGTTCATGAACATATCGTGAGCTCCTTCCCACCAGCTGATAACCATGACCAGCCCCTGACCATTCTCCATGTGGGGAATCGATCTCATCGGTCCCATGCCAGTTGGTAAAGGGGGAGTAAAGTATGTTGTGGTCGCGGTGGATTACTTCACCAAATGTGTAGAAGCCGAGCCGTTAGCCGCGATCACAACCAAAAACCTCAAGGACTTCGTTTTCAAGAACATTGTGTGCCGCTATGGGATTCCTCCTACCCTCATCTCAGATAATGTTAAACAGTTTGACAATGAGGAGTTCAAGCAGTTTTGCCACGAGTTGGGTATTCATAAAAAATTTGCCTCAGTCGCGAGACCGCAAGCAAATGGTCAAGTTGAAGCTATCAACAAAACCATCAAGCACACTCTGAAGGCCAACCTTGGCGCAGCCAAGGGGAATTGGGCCAATGACCTTCCCGAAGTCTTATGGGCATACAGGACAACTCAGAGAACCTCTACCTCAGAAACCCCCTTTTCGCCAGCATATGGTTGCGAAGCATTGATCCCTGTGGAGGTAGGAACCAGTTCACTACGGAGGGACTTGTACAATGAAACCGACAATGAAGCGCTTATGAGAGCAAGTCTGGATCTTGTTGAAGAACATCGCAGCAAGGCTCTACTAAGAATAGCAGCCTATCAGCAATGTGCGAAAAGATTCTTCGATTCTAAGGTCAGACGAAGAGACTTTCAGGTCGGCGATCTTGTATTGAAGGAAGTTCTTCTCGGTACTAGAGAACCAAGTGTGGGAGTTTTGGGACCGAACTGGGAGAGCCCATACCGCATCGCCAAAGTGATAAGACTGGGGACTTACCACCTAAAAAGGCTAAATGGTTCCATAGTACCGTGAGCTTGGAATGCTGAACACCTCTGACCTTACTATCAGTAATTCCGAACTCACTTTTTCCTTGTAAAGCTTTCATAACCCTTGTAAATAACGAATACAATTCAGTTCTTTTGAAATTCACTTTACATGTGCAATTCTGCTCGCATAGAATGTATAATTATGTTCGCATAGACTTATTCTAGTGTAATTATAAACAATTAGTATGCGATCTCATATGTAATGAAGGATACAAAAATTATAAGTACTCACAGAATTACCAACAGCGATCTTTATTTATTTGTAATGAAGGATATAAAGGCGGATCACTGATCCTCATCCCTAGGCCTCGGAGAGGCGACCTCTACATCCCCAAACTGGTCGTCGGCTTCCTTTTTGGGTACAACCGTTGGTACATACTCTGGATGTTTCAGATTAGGTCCCCGAGCCATTTCCTCAGCCTCGGCCTGCGCCAGAATAGCCAATTCATCCCGGTACTCACTGGGGAGGTCGAACAGATCCATTTCAGGGTTCTTCACCTGAAGGGCAAGGATGGACCTGATAGTCCAATCTGCAGCCCTGTTCTCCATATCCGCCTCCTGCTACTACATTTCTATAGTTAGTGCGGTAACACAGCCCCGAGTATAATGGAGCTCGGCCTTGAGCTCTGATCGCTGCCTCTCAGTGGCTTCCCACAGATTGGCCCTTTCCTGCTAAGCTTGCAAGGCTTGTTTGGAGGTATTCTGCAGCGCTTGATCCTTCTCGCCAACCTCCCTGGAGAGTCTGGCCACAGTCCGCTGAAGCTCCTTCACGTCCTCGCCATGTTTGTCCAGCTCAATCTTCTGAAAGTCCACTGCGCGGCGGGCGGTGTCCCTTTCAGACATGTGCTAGTCTGCCTGAGCGATGGATGATTCTCTGTCTACTCGTGCGGCTTCCAGCTCCTGCAGAAGCTGCCCATTCTCCTCCCGCAGCTCGACCAATTCCTCGGTAGACCCCAGCTGAGCCTTCTGTTGGGACATGTGCAGAGAAAGCAAAGCCTGCACGATAAAAGCAAAAAGTTACTCCCTTCTGAAAAATGAGCAAAGATCCTCGTCGAGGACAGTTCGTTTACCTGACTCAGGAGTTGGAATGATGTGGACAACAGTTTGATGGAATTTGAGGCCACAAACTGCTCGAACTTCTCCGCGAGCCCATATTCCAACAGCATTAAAACCATCGGCTGCAAATGATCCGGGAGCTGGGCTATCGAGTCTAGCACAGGTGTGTCGAAACCCTCGACAGGAAAAGCTTACCCCGCGGGCTCTTTACCCGACCTCCTCCCGGGGACTACAGCCGCTGGTCGCATAGGCTAACCGACGGAAATACCGGTTGCACCTCTAAATGGCCCTCCCGGGCTGAATGCTTGGTAAGGCTGCGACCTCTCGGGCTAAATGCCTAAGCCTTCCTCTTCAGACTCTGACTCCTCGGTCTGAATTTGTCGCCTCTTCTTAGGCCTCTAGGCCACAATTTTTTGCTTCGGACGAGTAGTCAAAGAGGGGGAAACTTTCGCAGGTCGGACCGGAGCACCAGCTTGTGCCCCTCCGACGGGGGGACCATTGGGAGCAGCTCTAGTTAACCCGGTGGTATGCCTCTGGGGGAAAGAGAATTGTCTTGATAGTGGCGACTTGGACACCCAAGGAGGCATGGTCGCTACATGCAAGCACCGTTAGTAAAACAGTTCGCTGCGGAAAAAAATAGAAAGGATAGTCTCGAAACTTACTCGGTGGGGCCTCTAAGGCTGCGTCTGCATTGAAGAAGCTGTACCTTCGCAAGTTCTCGGTTGTCACAAGCAACCTTGCATCCCGACTTTCTTTGGGCAGAAAACGAAATGAGACAATTCTGTCCGGGTCCGTGAGCAAGTTCAGACTGGTCGTTCTATTAACTATCAAGGAAAACAAATAGCTTGTTAGCGAAGAATGAAAGTCGAATGAGTTCAGAAGGAAAGAGAACCTACTCGGATCCTGAAAGCGGCTGATGCCGTCATAACGAAAAAAGAAAAATTTTGTGTCGTATGGTCCCACACTGCTCGGATAGCTATGTATCCCTACTTGTATTGAGTTTCGCCTGGACAAGTACCAAGAATCCTTGTCCTTGCTCTTTTTTAAGACGTACAAACAACCAAGCTCAACCGTGGTTAGCTCACCCAGTCGATTCTCCCGACACGCAATGTACATGGCAATGGTAATCATGTACGCATTCAGGGTGAGCTGCATTGGTGCGATCCCGAAGTGATCAAGGACCGACCTGGTGAAAAGGTGGAAAGGGATCAATCCCCCACCCTTGAAGATATCCTCTGAGATCGCGGCCATCCCACGTGACGGATCCTGGGTAGTATGCACTCTATTGCTGAAAACCTCTGCGCTGACAGCGAACTGGTTAACCACCCTTTGCAGCTCGTCAACGGTAAGCGCCGAGTAAATTTCTCAAGGGGTCCCGCAAGAGCATCCTCTATGGGCGAGCTGGCTCCTTCATGGGGGTCCATTTCGCAATCTGCAAAAGCAACAAAATGGTACCATTCAGTCTTCGTACATTTTTGTACGATGACGTGGAGGAAATATTTTCCTCCCTAAACCCAGAAAAACCCTAACAAAATACTTAAAAGAGCCACCGCCAATGGCTCCAACCCAACGGAGGGTATTTCGTCTCCAATGGGCCACCGACAGACAGTTATCACATGGCGACTATCGAAAGCAAAAACATTGAAGATAAAAGAAGAGAATCATCTTTACCTCTTGGAATGAGAAAGATTGGCTCTTCTGTTCCGAATATCGACCGAACACCACTCTGAAAGGCCAAGAATCAAGACTGGCGAAAGTTCCTTGCTCTATGAGAATAAAAATACTGTGACTTTGCCTGAAGTGAGCTTGGGGCTTTTATAGCGAAGGAAATGGAGCTTTGGTTTCCTGAAATCATATGACGTTTGGGCAGAAAATGCCTCTGACCGTTGATCGCGACCACATGTCATGAATCAACGAGGAAGAGTGACCATCATGCCTCAAGAAACCAGATCGTCATCCCCTTCCATTGAAACGCTCAAGCGACGACAAGTTTTCCCTCCACATTTAATGCGCCCACACCTGCATTTAATGCTTTGATAGGGAATGTCATTTCAGCATAACTTGCATTTAATGCGCATGGCTGGCACTTATTGTGCATAAGACACATCTCCCAGAGCAAAGGGCATTTCATTTAATACACCCGCTGTAAAAGGTGCAACGGATATCTGAAGAGGTTGTTACTAAAAACACCCTTCACCGTTAGTTACGAAGCGACATGACTCTTTGGACGTCTCATCGTTCACGAAGTGACGTGATTGTTCGACCCAATCTCACGTCAATCAAGAAGCGATGTGACACCAGCTGCGAAGCAGCGTGATCATTTGTCCTAAAAAGTTGCCAAGTGAGAACAGGTCAAGAGTTCCCTCAGGTTAGGATCATCACTAGCACTAGGTACCCGTGACCAGGTCGCTAGTCTTGAGGTTGCAGATCTTCCTAGGTCACTTGCGGGAGAATGTCCTTTCGATCTCCTTTGTAATCAGATCAGATCGACCAACTTCTTTTCAAACACATCAAATCAAGGCATTTGTAGTTTCCAAGGTTCGATTCTCAAACCTTAAAAACAAGGGGACTTCTATTATGCTTGAAAAATATAGGGCTGATGTAAAACTCAGTCAGCATCAAAAGTCAGAGCTTAGGTAGGCCCGCAGCCAATCAGAAACAGCCACGTCTCGTGGCTGACGTGAGCAGCACACTCCTGTCAGTAAAGTGGGTGCCGCATCAGACCAGCCAGAAGCCATAGTGACTCCACGTGTCCAATCCCTGCACCAAATCACGTAAATCACTTTAGAAGGTGGGCAATGGGACAGAAAGAAGGATTTGCACGGATAATCCTACCAACTCACAAATTTAGTAATGATAACCTTAATCCATCCTACTATAAATTGAGGGCTCTTCTCTCAATTGGAGGATTGGCTCATTCTACTTTTGATTAGCTACTTTCTCTCGAAAATATATAGCATTCTCTCTCTTGTATAATCATTTGTAAGTCAGTCCGCTAACGCGACCTGCCTCTATCATTAATACAAAAATCAGTGGACATAGGATTCACTTTCTTAGCATCCGAACCACTTTAAACGCTGTTTTCCATTGCATTTACTCTCATTTTCACATTCATGTGTGTCTTTTGGGCCTGCTCAGCATTTCACACGTGCGTTTGGTTGGTGTCAAGATCACGCATCAACAGGCATGATTTTCTTCACCTGGGTCACTCGAATTTGACTTGTCTATACTATGCATATGCAAGCATTGTTATGAAAATCGAACTAGTCCGACCAGGCGGCCGGCCATAAAACCAGTCCAGTTGTAACTAAAAAACTGTTAGGGCATTTGGACCGTGCTGGATAGGCCTAAAGCCCAACTGTTCGTGGTCTAACCAGTGGTTCACTAAAACTAAAACTAAACTAACAATTTAACAATTAACACACAGTCGCCCCAAATGCCAAATTTCTAGCGAGTTTCTTCCTTCTTCGATCCCTAACTTTCACTTGACAATTCACATTGTTCTTCACATCACTTCACAATCTACTTCCCTTTGGCGGCTTTCACTTCACTTCAATTCACTCTTCACTTCGACGGCCTCCAATTACTCTAGTTTCGTAGTTGATTCTGGCAAAACCACATTATTTCACTCTTTACTCTCCACCTCTTGTTTGTGAGACCGACGATCTTCCTCTTTGATTTCTAAAACTTCTGACGCCTTTTGACCTCGTTAGAGGTGGGCAAGGACTGGTCCCAATTGGTCTTGGGTCTGGGCCTAATGGGTCCGGTCCTAAATTGGGATTGAGCCCATCGGTCTTAGGACCGTCCTAGGCCCATGAAATTTTTTAGAGCCTGGATCGGTCTCATGGTCCTATGGGCCTGGAAAATTTCAATATGTCCCTTAATACATAAAATTTTAGTTTAGCCCCTACATTTGTTATCTATTTCATATAAAATAAGAGAGTTAAGGATATTTATCAGTCTTAAACCAAATTGGGAAAGAGGGTTTGGGATCGGGCCTTGGAGGAGGGACCGAACTAGGGCTCGGGTCCTCCTCCATGGGCCTAGGCCTAGTCCTAGTTTGGGACCAAGCCTTCGAGGACTGGTCCTTGTGAAGAGCAGTCCTAAGATTGGTTTTTTGGGCCTGTTCCCAAATTCCCACCTTTAGACCTCGTTGACACAACCATAAGAATTGCCTTCATCTCCACATCAAAAGCCCCAACATTCTGAAATATTATTAGTCACTAATTGTTGTTGCCACCACCAGTCTCTTTGTAACTGACCAGATTACAGGGTGTTTTTGCTTAATTTCAAACATGTAGGGACACATAGAATTTTATAGGGGTGTTTTCATTGGATTTCAAACCTTTAGGGACTAATGAATAATTTGGTAGGGTGTGTTTGCTTGATGTAAAATATTTTGGAATTGATGACCTCACCGGCCAATCGATTGGTCCAACCAGTCGGAATAGTCAGCTTGAGAACCAAGCCCTTAATCGGGTCAAGGCTTGGTCCGATTTTCAAAACATTATATCTAGGCAGATCATCTCGGAGATCACCCTTTAATTCTTGCACTTAACAACTAATCCCCTTCGTTTTGTATATAATTACTGATGCGTTATTTTAAATGCATATTTAGCAAGTGCACTAGTCGCAAAAAGTAATAAAGTGATAAGCAGAGTATCGTTCCCACGAGGATAGTATTACTAAGTACCGATTTCTCTAGTTTAAGTCCTAATTGAAGCAACAATAAATTAGATTGATGAAATATTCACAACTAAATACAAATTAACAACTAATAAATGACAAAACCCAAAATCCAAACGAATCAAACAATGCTAAAAAATGCTAGGGTGTTGATTTCACCTAGATACGCTAACCCAATTCATAGAATCTATTACCCAAGTTCTAATTCCTTGATTGAAAATCAAATTCCCTAAGTTTTTTGGTACTTCTTCTCAGTTTATACCACCCCATCTATTCCTATTAACCTCCTGAACCCAAAAATTGAAGTTTAATAGCTCAAGGTCTTTTAAGCTTTGTGGAATTCTATCTAGATTTCATAGATCATGTTTATCTATCCCTAGTTTTCGCTCAATCTATGGTATTTATCCCAAGAGGCACATATCACAAATCACTTCTCAGTCTCATTGTGAACAACACACATTTGAATGGTGATCAAGCATCCAAAAGTCACTAAGCAAAAAGATAAACACTCAATCATGGAATTAAAACTCAAAGTAAATAAATTCATAAATTTGAATCATTGTATCAAAGTTACATCAGACCCTAGCTAAACAACTTAGTTCATACTAAAAAACAAGATAAAATAACAAAAACAAGTTGAATCAAGGTTCATCACTGAAAAACAAGCAAATGTTGGAGAAATCTTCTCCTTCCAAGAGCTGCCTCCCAAATGACGAACCAAGACTCTTTTCCCTCCCTTTTCATGTCAATTTATACCCCTCTCAGTTAAGGATGAAGCCCTAGCAAGCCAAAATGTGTCGTTTTATTTTTTTTTGCATTTGACACAGTTTTGCCGAGGTGAAGATATTTCGGGCCAAATTTGAGCACGATAACATCTGACTTTTGCAAAGTGGTAAACATATGAATTGTAGCCCTTTCAATTATATTTCAACTCATTCAAGAATCATCCCAATCCAAGGTCTAAACCTCACGTTATGGCCTAAATACTGAAACACGTCCAATGACATTTTCTTTAATTTGCAACGTACTGTTCACAACTTCAAGCAAGGTTTTCACCTTCTTCTAGTCAGAATTAGGAAAAACCCAAAATATGAAAGTTGTATCTTTGGTTCTTCGATTTCCATAGCTTCTAAATTCAGGTCATTCCGAGTTTCCAAGCTCAAGTTATACAATTAACGCTCAAAACCATCATTTATGCTTAAAATCATCGTTTAGGCCAACATAGCAAAATTAATAGAATTAATTAACAATTACAGCCCAAATTGTATGAGAAGTATCCTAAATCCTATTGAAATTCAATGCAAAATCATAGGGAAAAATACGGTTATCAAATACCTCCAAACTTAAGATTTAATTGTCCTCAAGCAAAAAGGAATAAAAATCAAAACAAAAAGAAAGATAAATACCTAGATTGAATCACAATGCAAGTCTAAAAAATTTTTGGCAACATTATTCAAGGAAAACTATTCAACATTCCGAAAAGTCAAATTTGCAAATTAACCTTATTCCTCTATGAGCTCCTCAAGTAAGTAATCCCCAATTCAATCCATCATCCACTTCTCGGATTATATTATGCAAAAAAGCAAAATCTCTTGGATAGTTAACAAACTTCATAAGCCTAATTTTTGAATTACTCTCCACTAATGTAGACTCGACATTGCTAAGGATCAAAGGGTCTTTGTAAGCTTGTAACATTAGGCTTGAGTAGTAGGCTCTAAAGAAATGTAGGAAAAACAAAGTAAGAGAACTCAATTTTCCTCATACAACCACAAAGAGCTACTTCAAGTCATGATCCTCCTTTATTGCTCAACCTCCAAACAATGGCACGCCTTTCACAACCCCCAAACTTATAAATTTCTTATTTTTGATTCTAAATTGAAATGAATTTTTTTTTCTATTTTTTTTTAACTCAAAATATTTACAAAAATTGATAATTCACTTGGGGTTGTTTTCCTTTTTGCTGCCTCTTCACAACCCCCAAACTTATGATTTTTCGATCGATTACTTATTCACACACCTTCGTTGCTCTATATGATATGCATATGGTATGAGTTCTCCTAAAGGGTATGATAAAGTGTTTAGGCTGAAGGGGTTGGACATTGTTGGTTACACAAGAAAAATAAGGCAATAATAATCAAAACGCTCAAAAGGGTGACTAGAGATCAAAACAGGGTTGGCTAGAAAGATTCAAATGTTCCAAAAAAAAAAAAAAAAAAAAATGCCTAAATCATTTCCTCAACAATGTCTAATATAGGTTTTGCCTCAAGCAATTATCAACTAAGTTCTAGAATTCATCAACATCATCAAGACTTCACAACATTCACATAAAAGGCCTCTAAGCATGTTAAAACAATGAAAATCATGGTTGAACTACTCAAGAAACTTTTAGCTAAAACAAAGTGAACCCAATTTCAATTTAAAGAAATACCTCATACTCTAAAATTCCCAGCAATAAAATTCTCATCATGGACTTATATGAATCATCTGGGCATTATTTTCAACAATGCGAAAAAACTAAAAACAAACAACCAAAAAGTATAAAATAGACAAACATGAGTAAAATAACCACACCAAAACACACAACAAACCACACATTTGAACAATAATACTTCAAACCAAATCACTCGCACAAGAAAAGCAAAAATATACACACCAAATTAAACAAACAAGAAAAATTTCAAACTTCTCTCTAACCCCAAACTTAAAATAACATTGTCCTCAATGTCACACAACAAAGAACAAGGAATAGAGAAAAGGGAAGGGATAAGAAATATTCCCCTAATTAATTCGCGAAGTGTGTCCTCTATGTCAATGCTTGACACCTATTCATTGTCTTCATCATCATACAAATCTGTCAAGGCATGAAAACTCATGGTGCACCAATTTGTTAAAACACGTTACAGATTAATAAGGAAATATCAAACCTCATCAAACTAAAACCAAAGTTCTAAAATTAAAAATAAACTTCAACAAAAACAAAATAATCTAAAAACACTTGGGTTGCCTCCCAAGAAGCGCTTTAGTTAGAGTCGAAAGCTCGACTTTCCCATGGTCCTTCGTCAATCCGGATCCTTGTTGGGTGCTTTACTTCCCATTGCCACCTCTTGGTCTTTCCTTTGAATTTTGAGCATTCTCATAAGCATCTTTTTGGAACTCCAAATTCTTATGTGCGTACTTGAGATGAGATGGTGATTGTTTGAGTCCAATGTTTGGAGTCTCTTTCAACACCAATTATGTAATGCCCCACTTGAGGTACGTAGCTAATGCTTGTTGTATTGCCTAAATGTTTATCGTTTTGATCTTAATTGAGTTTGTATGTTGTTAATATTGGTTGGTTGGCCCTTGGTGAATTGATGTTTTGGTTTGGTTGAGTGTTTGCCCTGAATTTGGTTAAGACTTGGCGAATTTTGGAGTTACAGTCTTCGCCGGGGCGAAGAATAGTTTTCGCCGAGGCGACGCAGGTTTTGGATTTCTTCGCTGGGGCGACGGAAAAGTCTTCGCTGCGGCGAAGAGCCGGCTGAAAAGTTGGGTGAAGTTTCTAGAGAATTTTCCATAGGGGCAAAGTGACCATTCTACCCCTAATTAGCAGGAAAAGTGGGGAGTGAAATGCAAGAAAATTTCATAGAGAATGTGTTAGAATTGGGGGTGTGAGTGCAATGAATTAAAGGATAAAGATAGAATTTCTAAGAAAGAGTAAGGGCAAAATGGGAAAGGAAATGTATAAAATGAGCTAATAAGGGTTTAGTCTTAGTAAACCCTTCATTCTTCTACTTCCACCGCCATTCCCTTTCACCATTTTCTCTCAACTCTTCATTCAATTTTTTCAAGGATTTTAGAGGGCTTTTTGAGTAGTTTTCGGTATAGAGTTAATCTAAAGCATCCTAAGGTAAGGAGTCTTGCTTTAGATGTGAATTTTGCTTATAGATATGTTGAAGTCTTATTGTATTTTTGTTTAAAGTTGTAGAGAAAAGACAAGCTACCAAAGGAAGAGAAGTGCTAGTGGAGTCACTTACTCACAAGGTAAGTAAATCCAACCTAAGCTAAGATTTAAGTGATTGAATGATGTGTAGAGATTGTTTATATGAATCTTGCATGAAAACTTTATACTTGAGATGAGTAATTGAAATTGTTATTGAGGTTGATGATGGTTCATGGTTGGATTTCCACCATGAGAAGGGTTGGTTGTGTTGATAGCATTTGATGGAAGTTTAGATGAATTTAGAAAGAATTTGAGAAGAGTATTTGGAGTGTGTTTCCTTGGTAGGATTTGTGATGATTCAAGGGAGTGTTACTCCAATTTTGGATGGTTAAGAATGAAGTAGAGTTATAATTAAAGTAGAGTTTTTGTATGCACATGAGTTGTTTGATGAAATGCTTAAGAGAAGCACGAGTAAGAGTAGAGAACCTTAATTATTGCAACATTGCATATTTGCATTTCATGAGTGCATTATTTTGGATGGTTAAGAATGAAGTAGAGTTATAATTAAAGTAGAGTTTTTGTATGCACATGAGTTGTTTGATAAAATGCTTAAGAGAAGTATGAGTAAGAGTAGAGAACCTTAATTATTGCAACATTGCATATTTGCATTTCATGAGTGCATTAATGAGCATGAGATATCTATATGCCTTGATTGTGCACTTGAGAAGTAGCTTGAGAAAGAGTAGAGAATTTTGAGAATCAACTACTTTAAGAGTAAAGAGAAAGAGAGAATGAGCACTAGAGAATAAAGAGAGAGTAGTGCTAAAGAAGAGAAAAGAGTAGGTTGTGTGATGGGGAACCCGTGAGTAATGGGTAGAGTATTCCCGCATGTACGTCGCAAAGAGAGAGCGGCCTGAGTATGAGAGAGAAAAGTGGTGTGGCCCGTGAGAGTACATGCGGATGAGGGCTATACCCAAGAGTACCCGATAGAAAGATTACACTCACATGGCCAAGGGTTCTGAATCCATGCATAACCGAGTCCGATCGGTAGAGAATGAGTAAAGTCACGAAGAGTGGGATGAGATTCTTGGCCGTGGCTTCGGTAAGATGGGGCCGTGACATTTAAGTGAGAAAGAATAAGAAAACATGAGAAAGATTGAACAAATAGAAAGAGAGAAAAGTAGAAGTTACGAAGATTGGGAGTGAGACCTAGCCATGCCTTCGGTAAGATGGGGTCGTGGCATTCAAAGGAAGGGTTAGTAGAAAAGGGTTGTGAGAAAGAGAAACAGAAAGAGAAAATGAGAGAGTAATGTAAGGAAAGAATTAAGAGATGAGTTACGGGGATAGAGTAGTAGAGAATTTACTTACTAAGCATTATTTGTGCTCACCCCGTTGTTTTCTATGTTTTTGCAAGATCTAAGTGAGGACGCGGTCGGATGGACGTCGGCAGGCGAGGAGAAATAGCTACACTGTCCATCACATTTTTGATGACTTTTGTATATGATACTTTACTTTGTATAAAGAATGTATATATTTAATAAAAGAAAAATTTGGGCCCAACTATTTATGTTATCATACTTATATTCTCATTATGTATATTTTATGAGTATATGAGTAGAAAGCACCTATTACATTTTGGTATCAGAGCAAGATTTTGGGATTTGACAGTGTACTATTCTCGCCGCCACGACATCCGATAGCCGACTGTGTGAGTTAATTCTTTCCTTACTCTAAGTGTTTCTCGAATTGATCACATGTAGTTGGTTTGTAGATGAGGAGTAGTAACCAGAAGTGGGGTAAGAGTGTGATGAATGAGGGAGAAACCTCGAACCCACCAGAACCAACTCCCTTTACTCTGGATGAGACGAGAGTCCGAGATATTGTACAGCAAGTGTTAGCTGAGAGTCAGGGGAGAGTTGTACCAGAAAGAACTGAAACCCCTATTCGAGTACCGACCGCAAGATAAGAAAGAGAAGGGCCGGTACCTCAGACAGTACAGAACAGAGTTGAGCTGATTTATGGTCTCCCAAGTCAACATCAACTGTCAGAGTTTAAGGGTACTATGGACCCGGCAGTAGCAGAAGAATGGTTTAGGTCCGTAGAACAGATGACAGCTTTGTTTCCCATGGCAGACCGGGAGAAGATCTAGTATGCGAGTTTCTTGTTTCGGGGTTATGCCCGAATTTGGTGGGAATTAATAGAAGACACTCATGATGTTTCAGTAATGACTTGGGAAGAATTCAGAAGAGTGTTTGAAGCTGAGTATAGAATAGAGGACCGAGTTCATGAGAAGGTCCAAGAATTTATCAGTTTGCGGCAGGGGTCTAGTATAGTGAAAGAGTACTCAGTGAGATTTAATTCCCTTGCCAAGTTTGCACTAGGAATAGTCAGCACTCCAGAATTGCGAAGAGACAAGTTTGTTCATGGGTTGAAGCCGGAGATAGCTCGGGATATAATGACGGGTGCCGATCCCCCGTAAACCTATAATGAGGCTTTAAGGCGAGCAATGAGGGAGGAAATATTTGAGAGTAAAATCACCCTAGTAGGTTCCTCAACAGGAGGATCAAGTGAACCATCTCCCGCCTCGCAAAGAGAAAAATTTGAGAGTGGGAAGAGCAAAGAAATGAAGAATAATAAGAACAAGTTTCAGCCTAGGCAGAATAAAAGAGATTGGCAGAGTAAGCGGCCCTAGACAGAAGGGTTTCCCCCTTGTCCTAAATGTGGGAGGAACCACTCATAAGAGTGTTTAAGGGACTAAAAGGTGTGTTATAGGTGCCAACAGCTAGGGCACTTGATGAGGGATTGTAAAGCTCTTCTTCCACCTGCAGCTCAGACTTCTAGGGGTACCAATGCCAGAGCTTTGGCAGAGGCCAGTCCATCAACTATAACTGGTCAGTTGTTATTTCATGCAGTTCCTTTATATGCTTTAATTGATTCTGGAGCCACTCATTCTTTTATATCTTATGGGATGATAGAGAGATTAGGTTTGAAACCTACTAGAGTGAGTCAACCCATTAAGATAGAGTTACCCGATCGGGTTAGTGTTTTGACTCAGGAGATGTTGTCAGGAGAGGCCGTGGTGATCCATGGTCGAGAGTTAGCAGTTAATTTAATAGCTTTTGATATGCCTGCTTTGATGTGATTTTGGGCATGGACTTCCTAGGGAGGTATGGAGTAGAAATTGATTGTCGAAAGAAGAAAATGAGATTTAATCTCGATAGTGGAGACAAGTTTAGTTTTGGAGAGAGCCATTAGTTGAGTATGTTGATTAGTAGTGTGAAGGCTAGAAAGATGTTAAGAAATGGGTGTTCTGGGTACATTGTGCATGTAGTGTAGAGTGGTGATGTTCCACAGCCAGAGATTCAGAGGGTGCCAGTAGTTCAAGATTTTCTAGATGTGTTTCCAGAAGATTTACCGGGTTTGCCTCCAGAAAGAGAGGTTGAGTTTAGTATTGAACTAGCACCAGGAACAGCACCAATATCTAAAGCCCCTTATCGAATGGCCCTAGCCAAGCTTTAGGAATTAAAGAAGCAACTCCAAGAGCTCTTAGATAAAGGTTTTATCCAACCGAGTCACTCTCCCTGGGGAGCCCCAATTTTGTTTGTGAAGAAGAAAGATGGGTCACTACGAATGTGTATTGATTATAGGGCGTTGAATAAGGTGATAGTGAAGAATAAGTACCCGCTACCTCGTATTGACCATTTGTTCGACCAGTTGAAGGGCGCAGCAGTATTTTCCAAGATTGATTTGAGATCGGGTTACCATCAAGTGAGAGTGGCCAAGCAAGATGTAGCAAAAACTGCTTTCCGTACAAGATATGGGCATTATGAATTTGTAGTGATGCCTTTGGCTTGACTAATGCCCCAGTAGTTTTTATGGATTTGATGAATCGGGTATTTCATGATTGTTTGGATCAGTCCATAGTGGTTTTTATCGATGATATCCTGGTTTATTCTAAGTCGAGAGAAGAGCATGAGGAACACTTGCGAATAGTGCTGCAACGATTGAGGGAAAAGAAGCTTTATGCTAAGTTTTCCAAGCGTGAGTTTTGGCTTAATCAAGTGATATTTTTGGGCCATACCGTATCTAAGGAAGGGATTTCAGTAGATCCGAGTAAAGTGAAGGCGATCTTTGAATGGCAGAGGCTAAAGACAGTGAAAGAGGTCAGAAGTTTCTTGGGCCCAACAGGTTACTACCAGCGATTTGTAGCAGGATTCGCCCAATTTGCTAAACCGTTGACAGCTCTTACCTAACAGAGGACTCCTTTTGTATGGTCAGTAGCATGTGAGGAGAGTTTTCAAGAGTTGAAGAACAGATTAACGACAACTCCCGTGTTAGTGTTACCATAGGAGGGTGTAGATTATGACATTTATACAGATGCCTCACTGCAAGGACTTGGTGCTGTGTTGATGCAGTTAGGTAGGGTGATAGCATATGTCTCTCGGTAATTGAAAGAGTATGAGATGAGATACCCTACGCATGATCTAGAGTTGGCAGCTGTGGTCTTCGCATTAAAGATTTGGAGGCATTACCTTTATGGTGCCAAGAGTAGTATCTACACCGATCATAAGAGTTTAAAGTACTTCTTCACTCAAACGGAGCTGAATATGAGACAGAGAAGGTGGTTAGAGCTGGTTAAGAACTATGAGTGTGAGATTAAGTATCAACCGGGGAAAGCTAATGTAGTAGCCAATGCCTTGAGTAGAAAAGCTTATTTGTCCCGGCTCACTAAGCAAAAAGAGTTAATGGAAGAGTTGTGTAGAGATCAGATTGAAGTAATCTCGGGAAGGCTTGCCAAAATAGAGGTTCTGTCTACTTTACTGGAAGAAGTCAAAGAAAAGCAAGTGGTTGATAAGTGGTGTCAGAGAATAGTTCAGCAAGTGTGTAAGGGTAGGACAACAGAGTTCCACTTAAGAGACGGTGTCCTCTATTTCAGGAATCGGTTGTGTATTCCTCAAAATGATGAGTTGAGAAAGAGAATACTTATGGAGGCTCATGACACACCACACACTGCTCATCCTAGAGCAACCAAGATGTATCAAGATGTAAGAAAAGGTTATTGGTGGTCAGGTATGAAGAGAGATATCGCAGAATTTGTAGCTAAGTGCTTGGTTTGTCAACAGGTGAAAGCAGGACACCAAAGACTGTCAGGGTTGCTTCAGCCACTTAGTATTCCGGAATGGAAATGGGAGAGCATCTCAATGGATTTTATCACAGGTCTCCCTAGAGTACAGAGAGGTTATAATGCTATATGGGTGATTGTGGATAGATTAACTAAGTCAGCCCATTTTCTTCCAGTAAAGGAGAGTACTACTATGGACCAGTTGGCTCAGATGTATATTAAAGAGATAGTTAGGTCGCATGGAGTGCCCAAGACGATAGTGTCAGATAGAGATTCCAGATTTGTTTCAGCTTTTTGGATGAGTTTACAGAGGAATTTGGGTACCTGTTTGGCATTCAGCACTGCCTATCATCCCCAAACGGATGACCAAATAGAGAGAACAAATCAGGTGCTGGAGGATATGTTGAGAGCCTGTTGTATGGATTATAAAGTTTCATGGCATGAGATGTTACCCTTGGTGGAGTTTGCCTACAATAATAGTTACCAGTCTACAATTAAGATGGCGCCTTACGAGGCTTTGTATGGTAGACGATGTAGGTCTCCACTACATTTGGATGAGATCGGTGAAAAGGATGAGTTGAGTACAGCTCTTAGGCCAGAAGCAACGTAGAAGATGATAGAGGATGTAAGATTAATTAGAAACAGAATGAAACAAGCCTAGGACAGACAGAAAAGTTATGCCGACTTGAAAAGAAGAGATGTTGAGTTCAAAGTGGGTGATAAAGTATTTCTAGGAGTTTCCCCCTACAAACGAGTGAGGCGTTTCGGTAATAAAGGAAAGTTAGCACCGAGATACATTGGTCCATTTGAGGTATTGCAGTGAGTGGGAAAAGTGGCCTACAGATTGGCACTACCACCTAGCATGGACAAGGTGCATGATTTTTTCCATGTCTCGATGCTTCGGAAGTACGTAAGTGATCCCTCCTATATCCTGAGTATAGAGGACGTTGACTTAGAAGAGAACCTTGTGTATGAGGAGGGGCCGGTTCAGATCTTAGACCGAAAGATTAAAGAGCTCCAAAATAAGAGTATTCCGTTGGTGAAAGTCCTTTGGAGAAACCACAAGGTAGGAGAGGCCACATGGGAGGTAGAAAAAGACATGCATAATCGTTACCCGGAGTTGTTTGTATGAATTTCGGGGATGGAATTCTTTTGGGGGGGAGAATTGTAATGCCCCACTTGAGGTACGTAGCTAATGCTTGTTGTATTGCCTAAATGTTTATTGTTTTGATCTTAATTGAGTTTGTATGTTGTTAATATTGGTTGGTTGGCCCTTGGTTAAATTGACGTTTTGGTTTGGTTGAGTGTTTGCCCTGAATTTGGTTAAGACTTGGCAAATTTTGGAGTTACAGTCTTCGCCGTGGCGACGCAGGCTCTGGATTTCTTTACCGGGGTGACGGAAAAGTCTTCACCGCGGCGAAGAGCCGGTTGAAAAGTTGGGTGAAGTTTCTAGAGAATTTTCCATAGGGGCAAAGTGACCATTCTACCCCTAATTAGCAGGAAAAATGGGGAGTGAAATGCAACAAAATTTCATGGAGAATGTGTTATGTAATAGCTGCTTTCTACTCTTGTACTCATAAAATATACATAATAAAAATACAATTATGAGAACATAAATAGTTGGGCCCAAAATTTTATTTTATTAAATATATACATTCTTTATACGAAGTTAGTATTGTATACATAAAAATCATCAAAAACATGGTAGACAGTGTAGCTATTCCTACTCGCTTGCCGACGTCCATCCGACTGCGACCTCACCTAGATCCTGCAAAAACATAGGAAAAACAACAGGGTGAGCACAAATAATGCTCAGTAAGTAAACCCTCTACTCCTCTATCCTCGTAACTCTCTCTCTTCAATTCTTTCCTTACAATTACTCTATTCTCATTTACTCTTTATTTTCTCTTTCTGTTTCTCTCTCTTTATAACTCTCTTCTACCAACTCTCTCTTGTATGTCACGGCCCCATCTTACCGGAGGCATGGCCAGGACTCGCTCCCTCTCTCCGTGACTTCTACTCATTCTCAGTCGATCGGACTCGGTTATGCATGGATTCGGAACCCTTGGCCATGTGAGTGTATATTCTCTCTCTCGAGTACTCTCGGGTATAGCCTTTGATAATCCGTAAATTATACACTTTTCATTATACATTTTTGTCGGATTTCAGGTACTTTCTAGTGCATTTTGACCTGAATTGTTCCTTAATTCGTTACTTTTCGTATTTCAGGTTAAAATGGTCATTTTGAGCAAATAAGAAAAAAAATTGGATATTTTTGACTCAGAATTTAGCGGATCTCAGAAGATAGGAGAGTTTCAGAGCAGGATAAAGCACGAGGAAGCTTGTTTCCAAGGAAGAGCATCGAGAATCGAAGAATCAACGATGAAACAAGCGGAGTGGCAGTTCTGTAATTTTAGAACTGAGGAAGAAGCTTCGCCTCGGCGAAGAAAATGTCTTCGCCGCGGTGAAGTTGGCCAGGGACGAACTTATCTGACTCATTCTTCACCGCGGCGAAGAAGAGTCACTTATTCCAGTTTTGTTAAACGCACAGTTTCGTGCTGTGCGTGTTTGGCTGGGTTATTTGGACAAAGTATAAAAGAAAAACTTAGTCTTTTTGCCCAGGGGCTTCGTTTATGTTTTAAGTTTAGCCACTTTTACATTTTTGCTAAGAACTTTGAGTGATTTGGGTTGTAAAAGGAAGAAGATTCGATTTCCAACTAGAGGATTAATCTTTTGGGGAGATTTCTAATCTTTATTCTCATTTTCATTATGTTGAACATGTTTATTTCCTATTTTCGTTTTTGTGTTATTGAATTAATTATGAACTAATCTCTTTTGGGTTAGGGTTTTGATGGTAGTTTGGATTCTAAATGGGTTAAGGGTTTGATTGTGTTATTTTCATATGAGTATGCTTTGGTTGTGTGTTACTCTGATTTTTAATGTTGTATGTGATGAACATGGTGAGATTGAGAAATGAATCATGTTAGGCTTCTTGGGTAATCACCGTTATAGTATTGGATGCTAGAGATAGATTCAAGAATTAATGAAATCATTATAGGATTCTTGTGCTTAATGAGTTTGAAATTATTAATCTTCAATTTGTTGGGTGCGGAAGGTTAATAAGGAAGAATAGGAAGGCATAGCCCGAGAGGGTATGTCTACATGTTAGTGAGTTCGATTTACAACCTTTGCGTATGAGTATGAGTTTAGTGTAATTATAGGCTTAACCCATAAAAATCCAAATGAAGTCAAAACCCTACCCGTTTTACTTGAATTGATATTCCGTAATTTTTTATTGCTTTCTTAAGTAAGTTTTCACCTAGTAAATTTCATTTTGTTGTTTTTAAATTAAAATTTGCTCCCACCAATCCAAAGAATTCGATTGCTTCAACTAGAAAACATTAGGAAACTCAGTGATTTGCTTACAATCCTCGTGGGAACGATACTCTACTCATCAATATATTACTTGTGCGATTAGTATACTTGCTACAATTGTATGTTGTAGGAAACACGCATCAGCCTTCATCCGCATGCACTCTCACAGGCCATACCACTTTTCTCTCTCATACTCAGGCCGCTCTCTCTTTGCCACGTACATGCGGGAATACTCTACCCATTACTCACCGGTTCCCCATCGCACAACTTACTCTGTTCTCTTCTTTAGCACTACTCTCTCTTTATTCTCTAGTGCTCATTCTCTCATTCTCTTGACTCTTAGAGTAGTTACTTCTCAAAATTCTCTACTCTTTCTCAAGCTACTTCTCCAATGCACAATTAATGCCTATGAATGACTTATGCTCATTAATACACTCATGAAATGCAAGTATGATATGTGGCAATAATTAAGGTTCTCTACTCTTACTCATGCCTCTCTTGAGCATTTCATCAAACAACTCATGTGCATACAAAAACTCTACTTTAACTATAACTCTTCTCCTCTCTTTAATTATCCAAAATGGGAGAAAACTCCCTCATACACTCTAGGTTCCTGCCAAGGAAAAACACTCCCAAAAAGATTCATGCAAAACTCCTCTAACTTCAACTCAATTTCAATCTCTCTTCACACATCAACACTTCTCATAATGTAAACATATCCAACAACCATAAACTCAAAACACATCTCATCTCAATTTCTCAATAACATAACATACAGATGCATACATAAATCTCTATTCAATAAATTTCTTAAATCTCAACTTGGGTTGGATTTACTTATCTTATGATAGAGTGACTCCACTAGCACTTCTCTTTTCCTTTGGTAGATAGTCTTTTCTCTACCACTTTAAACAATAACACTATAAGACTTCAACATATCTATAAATAAAATTTACATCTAAAGCAAGAATCCTTACCTTAGGATGCTTTAGATTAACTCTCTACCAAAATTACTCAAAAAGCTCTCTAAAATCCTTGAAAAATTGAATTAAGAGTTAAGAGAAAATGGTGAAAGGGAATGGTGGTGGAAGAAGAAGAATGATGGGTTTGCTAAACTTAACCCCTTTTTAACTCATATTATAACCTCTCTTTCCCATTTTGCCCTTGCTCTTTCTTGGAAAGTCCATCTTTGTCCTTTAATTCATTGCACTCACACCCCCAATTCTAACACATTCTCCATGAAATTTTCTTGCATTTCACTCCCCACTTTTCCTGCTAATTAGGGGGAGAATGGTCACTTTGCCCCTATAGAAAATTCTCTAGAAACTTCATCCAACTTTTTAGCCGGCTCTTCGCCACGGCGAAGTTTCTTTCTTCACCCTGACGAAGAAATACAGGGGCTACGTTGCCACGACGACACTTCTTCTTTGCAGCGGCGAAGTCTGCACTTCCACAATTCTGCAGGACTTCACCAAATTCAAGGCAACTACTCAACCAAACCAAAACGCACATTCAAACAATATTAACAATATACAAACTCAAATAAGAGCAAAACAATAAACATTTAGCTACGTACCTCAAGTGGGGCGTTACATGTTAGAATTAGGGGTGTCAGTACAATGAATTAAAGGACAAAGATGGAATTTCTAAGAAAGAGCAAGGGAAAAATGGGAAAGGATGTGTATAATATGAGCTAATAAGGGTTTAGTCTTAGTAAACCCTTCATTCTTCTACTTCCACCGCCATTCCCTTTCACCATTTTCTCTCAACTCTTCATTCAATTTTTTCAAGGATTTCAGAGGGCTTTTTGAGTAGTTTTCGGTATAGAGTTAATCTAAAGCATCCTAAGGTAAGGAGTCTTGTTTTAGATGTGAATTTTGCTTATAGATATGTTGAAGTCTTATTGTATTTTTGTTTAAAGTTGTGCCTCCGGTAAGATGGGGCCATGGCATTCAAAGAAAGGGTTAGTAGAAAAGGGCTGTGAGAAAGAGAAACAGAAAGAGAAAATGAGAGAGTAATGTAAGGAAAGAATTAAGAGATGAGTTACGGGGATAGAGTAGTAGAGGATTTACTTACTGAGCATTATTTGTGCTCACCCCGTTGTTTTCTATGTTTTTGCATGATCTAGGTGAGGACACGGTCTGATAGACGTCGGTAGGCGAGGAGAAATAGCTACACTGTCCATCACATTTTTGATGGCTTTTGTATATGATACTTTACTTTGTATAAAGAATGTATATATTTAATAAAAGAAAAATTTGGGCCCAACTATTTATGTTATCATACTTGTATTCTCATTATGTATATTTTATGAGTATATGAGTAGAAAGCAGCTATTACATTTATGGCTTGTGCCCACTTACACCAAATTCCTTAAATTGTTCCTTGTGAGGTGAGTTGCTTGGTTGAAATTCCCTTAAGTATCTTGCACATGCTTTCGCTTTGAGATTTTTCACTTCATGATCTTTCAACTCTTGTCTTTGTTGAGGTTCCTCCAAAACTACACCACTCCTCAATGTTATGGCATGAACTTTTCTCTAGGATTAACTTTTGTTTTTCTTGGCAAGGAACCTTGAGGTCTCTCCGTCAATCATTTTGCTAATTGCCTCACTTGAACCTCCAAATTTTGAATGGACGCTTCTTGATTTCTGAAATTTGTCCTCATCTCATTCATGAACCTTTCAAACATATCTTCCAGCTTGGTTGTTCTCCCCTCTAGCGGTTGGTAATTAGCTACCAGTCTTGGTGCTCCTTGATTGCTCTAAGAGAAATTTGGATGGTTCCTCCATCTCGGATTGTATGTGTTGGAAAAAGGGTCATTCCGGGACCTTTGTGAAATAGCCATGTAATTCAATTGCTCGATTGTTGAGAAGACGAACAGGTTTCTCAATTGGCATTCCACACTTGCATGGTTTCTTTCACAAAATTCACAAGTTAAATTAGAAAAGGTGAGTGAAAAATATTTACATTCATACCTCCCAATTGTTTTTGAAGCGCTGAAATCTGAGCAAATAATGCAATGAAGGCATCAACTTCATGTAGACCCATGCTCTTTTTAGACATTGCTCGCTCATTGGGTGTTTGGTAGTTATTATTGGCCATCACCTCAAGTAGTTCTAGAGTCTTGTATTCAATGCTCCTCCTGCTGCCACATCTACCATAAATTGAATATTTAGTAACAACCCATTGTAGAATGTTTGGACTTGTATCCAAACCGGTAGACCAGGATGTGGACATTTCCTTAACAACTCCGTGTACCTCTCCCATGCTTCATATAATGACTTATCATCACCTTGCACAAAAGAGGTAATGTTGTTCCTTATCTTAGCCGATTTTGTTGGTAGAAAGTATTTTGCAAGAAACTTATGAGCTAATCCGTCCCATGTGGTGATTGTTCTAGCTGGGTGTGACATGAGCCAACCTTTTGCCTTATCTCTTTATGAAAATGGAATAATCTTTGCCGAATTGCATCCTCAGTCACTCCATTGTGCTTGAACGTGTCACATATCTCTAGAAAACTAGCGATATGGAAAATTGGATCCTCATATGAATTTCCATCAAATTGGACGGACTGTTCGATCATCTGACTTATCGCCAGCTTAATCTCAAATTTTTTTTTTTTTTTGGATACCGACTTAATTTCAAAGTTCACTGCAACAGGTGGCCTTGTAATACCATAATTGCCTTCTTGTACCATTGGTATGACATAATCCCTCAACGTTCTATGTACTTCTGCCATGATCTCTACATGCACTACAATAAAAAGTTCAAACTTAAGTATTCACAAAATTTAAGCTTAACTACAAAATAAAAATAAAAACTACAAACAAAAGAACTCAAGCTTAAGACTATAAAATATTTACGATTAACAACAAAAATGAAATAAAAGCTTCAATTTAGCACCAACTAGATACTATCAATATTAATAATCAACTATCCCCGACAATGGCGCCAAAAACTTGATGCGTTATTTCAAATGCATATTTAGCAAGTGCACTAGTCGCAAAAAGTAATAAAATGATAAGTAGAGTATCGTTCCCACAAGGATAGTGTTACTAAGTACCGATTTCTCTAGTTCAAGTCCTAATTGAAGTAACAATAAATTGGGTTGATGGAATATTAACAACTAAATACAAATTAACAACTAATAAATGACAAAAATGAAATTAAAGACAAAACCCAAAATCCAAACGAATCAAACAATGCTAAAAAATGCTAGGGTGTTGATTTCACCTAGATACGCTAACCCAATTCATAGAATCTATTACCCAAGTTCTAATTCCTTGATAGAAAATCAAATTCCCTAAGTTTTTTAGTACTCCTTAGATTATACCACCCCACCCCACCTATTCCCATTAACCTTCCGAACCCAAAAATTGAAGTTTAATAGTTCAAAGTCTTTTAAGCTTTGTGGAATTCTATCTAGATTTTATAGATCGCATTTATCTATCTCTAGTTTTCGCTCAATCTATGATATTTCTCCTAAAAGGCACTTGTAAGTTATTTGTCAACTTATGAACATAGAGTGGTACTCTCAATCTTGTTATGATCACCTCACCTTGTCTTAGCACATTTATTCTATTTAACTTCCAGTATGACCACCTCGTGTTTAAGGTGATCACCTTCCTTTTTATTAGTTATCTGCCTTATCGGGTGAGCACCTCTAAGTCAGAGTGATCACAACGTATCTGGCAGTTTTATTTGGGTAACACGTGCTATGCTTCTTGAATGCATGAGCTGTTATATTCTTTTTTGAGATATTTGTGTGGTCCATAACACTTGTCAAATTCATATTCAATGGGCTGGAAAGTTTTATTATCTTTGATAAGTGACATCTTGATATTGGAATAAACTTTTATAAAGGTGAATTAAATAAAGTTATTCTTGCCACCTGTCCTTACATTGGCTGGCTGTTTTCCTATATAAACTCTTCATTGCACTTTTTCTTAAGCCTGATATTTCTTTGAAAAGTATACTAAAAATTGTTTGAATTTTTACTTTGTTTTTGTCATGTTTCTATGCTTAGGTAAAGCTTTAAAATAGCTATTTCAAAGTACCCAAAATGCGTCCCTGCTCACTATGAGATGTTGAAGCGTGTTGAGCTTCTTCCACTGAAGTGCGTCTTCATTTCTGGTCCTTGAGAGAAGCTCAAGGCTAACCGTGTTGGTTGTGTGTTCCTGTAAGCTCACTGTGGGTGTACGTTGTTTAACCAAAGGGTAGAGATTGAAGCATTGCAAAACAAGGGTGTTTTGGCAACTGAGGCTTAATCTTTGACTTTTTAATTGAACTGTAAAGTTAACCTAGTGGATTAGCTTCATTCTGGACTTGGTCCCATGGTGTAGGCATTTTGCTAAACCATGTAAAAATCTTGTGTGTTTTGCTTTGGTTTATGTTTGTTACTTTATGTTTATGTTATTGCTGTATGTTTATGTTTAATGAACTCCTAAAATCAACATAGCAACCATTTCTGCTTAAGTTTTAATTCACTTCATAAATTTAAAACTTTCAGCACATATAACAAATCACTTCTCAGTTTCATTGTGAACAACACACATTTGGATGGTGATCAAGCATCCAAAATTCACTAAGCAAAGAGATAAACTCTCAATCATGAAATTAAAACTCAAAGTAAATCAATTTATATAAATTTGAATTATTGTATCAAAGTTACATCCAACCCTAGCAAAACAACTCAGTTCATACTCAAAAACAAGATAAAATAACAAAAACAAGTTGAATCAAGGTGTATCACTGAAAAACAAGCAAAAGATGGAGAAATCTTCTCTAACTAAAGCCCAAATATTCAATAATCTTCTCCTTCCAAGAGTTGCCTGCCAAATGATGAATCAAGACTCTTTTCCCTTCCTTTTCACGTCAATTTATGCCCCTCTCACTTAAGGATGAAGCCATAGCAAGCCAAAATGCATTGTTTTATTTTTTTTTTTGCATCTGACACAATTTTGCTGTGGCGAAGATCTTTCGGGCCAAATTTGAGCACGATAACATCTGAATCTGGCAAAGTGGTAAACATATGAATTGTATCCCTTTCAATTATATTTCTACTTATTCAAGAATAAGCCCAATCCAAGGTCTACAGATCAGGTTATGGCCCAAATACTGAAACATGTCCAAAGATGTTTTCTTCAGTTCGCAGCGTGCTATTCACAACTTGAACACATGCTTTCACCCTCTTCCAGTCAGAATTAGGAAAAACCTAAAACATTAAAGTTGTAGATCTAGTTCTTAGCTTTTAATAGCTTCTAAATTCAGGTCATTCCGAGTTTTCAAACTCAAGTTATGCAATTAACGCTCAAAACCATCATTTATGCTCAAAATCATCATTTAGGATTGCAGAGCAAAATTAATAGAATTAAGTAACGATTATAGACCAAATCATATGAGAAGTATCCTAAATCATATTGAAATTCAATGCAAAATCATAGGGAAAAATAGGATTATCAATTACACAGTGGGGGCATTCCTTTTGCTTCATCTTTTATGAATTAAAGCCCAAAGATTAGTAGATATTGGGTCAAAGAGCCCTAAAACGCCTATTCACATGTATTTCACTTTCTCTAGTTCATTTGGCACCAACACTTTTGTGCCAAACCATTGATATCATTCTTTTTCATTTCTTTTTTCCACTTTTCCAATTGTGGCTCACAAAGTTGTTGTATTATCAGTAAATTAAAAAAAACATATTTGTGATAAATTATTTTTAAGGTTTAGTCTTTTCTGTCTTGGTTTCTTTTAAGTACCCAGTTGGTTTCATAATTTTTATGCAAAGATAAATTATTTTAATGTTGGCTTTGAATTATGGATATGATCTGTAATAACAGTTGATGAATTGGTCTCTGTTTATCAGTTTAGGATTTTTTGTGTTATTTTATTCTATATATGAGAAACTTTGTTTTGTTTAATCTAGTTTGGAGATTGTTAGATTGATGCATTCATAACATTTGTTATTTTCTCCATATTTAAATATTCTTGCCAATTTTTACATTTTTATTTGTTGTTTTTCTACAATTTAGTTAAACATGTTCTGGTGTTTTATGTTTATTGATTTCAATTATTTTGTTGAATGCTACATGTATGCACACCAGAGAAAAGAAATAATATTTTTGTTTATGATTAAACTGGTCGTATCCATTATAGGTATGGAAGGCTCATCTGCAAGCCAACCTATGTTGGATGATACAATTTCACCTGCTAAACCTCAAAACTTCAATGAGGCCATAGCTAATATGGATGGAAATGCAATTGCTATTGCTAGCCCACATAATGAAGAAAATTATGATAAACCATTTCAAAGGGGAAAAAAAAAAAAAAAAAAAAGAGTTAAGACATTTGCAATTTGGACGAAATTTAAAGAAGTGGTTTTACCTAACGGTAAGAAAAAGGCAGAGTGCATCCACTTTAAGGCCAGACTTCAAATTACTTCAACTAGGAGCATTATTCAATTTTCAAGGCATTTGAAAGGGTGTGTGAGGCGAATAGTTTTCATGAGGCAATAACATATTAATTTTCCGTGTTCAGATTCAAGTGTTTGAAAAAATATGATGCCTACTCTTATAAGTGGCAAGTTCGATATGACAAAGATGAGGGAACTAGTTGTGCATTGTTAGGATAGGTGCACTAGAGCCAATAATATTAGGACAATTGTAATAATATTATTGAATATCAATAAAGGCATAACTTCTATATCATAGCATTCATTTATATACTTGTATATATATTGACATGTGTCCATAGAAGGGTTGAATCGTGGTGAGGAAATTAAGTATTTTAAATTTTAATTTTGAGAACCCTATGATCATATATGGTGGCCATTCTAGAACTATCTGTAGCCCCAATATTAATCTGAACAAGGACACAGATTATACGGTAAGGCTATCATAGCATTGAACGACCCTACCGAAAAGTAGTGACAGTTCTCACATGTCAAGGTTGTTAGGTGACAACCTGGTGCGACGCATCAGTGCTTGTTAATGACAAGTTCATTGGACTGACCCATCGGAGGATTCCACACAAGATGGTAATGCTAGTGTCTGTGGACTATATCCACCAATAGATGGTGGTGCATGTGAGCCCCCGACTTGAGATCACTAGAGCGCCGTGTGTAATTATTGATGTAATTTGACACTAGCCTAACAAAATCCTATTTAGGGTTATCAGTATAATAGTCATTGGTTACATCAAGAAGTACACTATGGTTATGGTGGATCAACAAAGGATTCATCACTCCTAGTTACAGGAGAAATTATCTCGCTGAGATATTCAATTAGGAACTACAACCGTAAAATCTGTGGCCACAATGGAATCGAGTTGGTACTCGAATCCAATTTACATGGTCGTTGATTTGACAACCGAATATAAACATATCAAAGCACATTCATTGAGTTGACACTACTTTTGTACTTCAAAACTTGATGAGATAAATGATGATGAAAGGATTTGAATTGCATGGTAACTATGTTATTGAAAGGTAGCTATTTCGCTGAATCTTTATTTGTTGGGTAATCATGATATCTTGCTAGAGGCCAATTTTGATTGGTGAATGGAGCACTAATTAGTTGATGCTAAATTATAAATCCAGTCACTGCCAACATAATAAAGAGCCTTTTGGATAAAAAGAGTATTTTGGTAATTTTACTATGCGATTAAATTCGTTAAAAGTCATTGCCAACATTCAATATTTATATTGAAGTTAATTTAGCAAAGTTGTAATTATATTAATATTATAAAACATCAATATTAATATGGATTAAATATATGGAATACATATATCTAATATAATTAAATATATTTAAATATCCCATTAATTAAATAAATGGATAAATAAATATGAATATTTATTTATTAGGAACATATATTTAATTGGGAAATATTCTATTGCAAAATAGGAAGGTATATTTAATTGGGAAATATTCCATTCCAAAATAAGGACTAGAAATATTCCTTTTCTTAATGGGGAATTGTTTATTCCCACTATATAAGGAGAGGAATGGGAGAATTAAATAACAATAAGTTCATTATTTTCTCCCAAACCAAAAACGCTAGCTGCCTATTAAGTTTTTGAGAGAGAATTTCTTTGTCTCAATTGCATGTTCTCTCTTCTTGCATCCAAGGACTCTAGGAAACTTCCTTGCATCTGGATTAGCCTCCCTGCTTTTGTGTGGACTTCTTAGGAGAGATTCCATCTTGAATCGACTAGCGAAAAGTAAATCAAAGAACCGAAGGAGCCTCCAAACGTAGGTAATAACAACAAACCTTGTATGGGTTGTTTTATTTTATAAACAGATTGAATATATCAATCTTGATCATGGGATTAACGGGTTAAATTGAATAAAGTTTTGTTTTATATTCTGCTTATTATTCAATGAAAACCCTATAGTGGTATCAGAGCTTGGATTGATAAATGTTTTCTATTATTAACATGTTTAATTGATTTGATAGAAAATTGCATGTTAGGGTTTTTGTCTCAATTGTTTAAATTGAAATTGATTAAATCTGTTTTTAATCCTATTTATTAGGGTTACGAAAACCTTGAAAACATGGCTGCGCGCACAGCGCCTACCTGCCCTTGGCCATGCATGGCTTGTCCCTTACTGGCCCTTGGCCATGCGTTTAAACGCATGGCTGGCCACGGCCCTTGGCCATGTGTTTAAATGCATGGCTAGCCCTTGTGGCATGCAAGCGGCTATCCTGATGCCCATGGCCTATCAGAAGCCATGCGTAGGACCATGACAAGCCAAGGTTGTGCATTCATGTGCATAGTTGCCTGGGTGTTTTTAGTTGCGCGATAACACGTGTAACCTAGTGGAAGAAACCCGTTTTGGGCTTATAGGGATGTTGCTGATCATTTTTGGTAGCAGCACGATCAATGAGTTGTTTCCTGCGAGCTTTCGTTTGGAAATTGAAGGGTAAGGGGTCCCTCCCGATATTGCGAGAGAAAGATGTTTTGGGAATTACAAGGTGGGATTTTGAAATTTTTTCCGAGCCATAAAATAGAGCAATTGTTGCTTATCTGAATTGTTCAGTTTGTTTTCAAGTTGGACAGGGACTAAACTGCATATTTTGGAAGTTTAGGGACCAAAGTAAAATTCTATAGAATTAAAAGGGGTAAAATAATTTACCTGGTAAATTTATATTTGAGTTTTAAATGATATGCCATATTTGATTGATGTCTAAATATGCATGGTGTTTGGTACTTTGCCATCGACCTTAGTTTTATTATTTATTATGGGATGAATGCTTGTAACTTTTATAATTATTAAATAGGGCCTACGTGTCCTGCCTATATCTTTACTCTCAATGTATTCTTGTCTCATCTAAATCCCCTTGAATGTAACTGAGGTTTCAATTTAATTCAATGTAATTTAGTATAGGTTTATATCATTTTTGTAAAGAAGATGGAGCGAAGGCGTGAAGCGAGTCTCGAAGACTTCAATGAAGTTTTGTAATAAATTGCATGAACCTAGGTTGACCTACTAATTCCTCAAAGCTTGGGAAATTTGGTTTTAGATTGGCCATGTACTGACACATTTATTTGTTATCTTAGAAAGCATGCTAAGGTTGAATGTTTTAACATGCTAAAAAGATAATAAAATTGGTGAGACAATAAAATCAAGAACCCTCGATTAAGATATTAAGTCACAAATAACAATATTCCTTCCATCACTATGGGATTAATCAAACCACTGTTCATTGTGGTGTTGTTCGCCCCCGCAAAGGCTACACTTTTACAAGTGGGAGGTTAATTATACATTGGAGTTTTTCCTTAATAGTGATAGGTTCGACTTAACTAGGTGTATTTTGCTTGTTCGCCTCCACGAAGATTGATAAATACACTAGAGGCATAGTAGAGTAGTGCACTTAGAGATGCATAAGAGGACATGTAGTGTCCAACTCACTGATTCAAAAGTTACACTTAAGGACAGTGGTTGATGCCGTTGGATTATGTAATCGATTTGTTGGCTTGATTTACATTCGAGTTTAACAGTTAGTGTTATTAGATGGTGTAGATTAAATTTTGTTGACCTACCTAATCATTCTATTTTAATTTGTTTGCCCCTGTGAAGGTTGAAATATAAATGATGGGATTTCGGCCCACGAGGAAGACCGGCAGGCCTTTTTGAGTTTAATAGTGAGGTGTTAGAGTAGATGCCTTAGAGCCAATCAATTATTGTAGGATTGACTCTTTGTAATAATGTTCATTAATCAATAAAAGGCATTTTATTCTATATCGCGTAAATCATTATTATTGCAATATGTATTGATATATGTCCTTAGAATGGTAGAACCGTGACGAGGGTATCAAGTGTTTCAAATCTTGATAGTGAGAACCCTATGAGCACATATGGTGGCCATTCTAGAAACGTCCGTAGCCCTTATATTATGGAAGTAGGCACAAATATACGGTAAGGCTATCATAGTGTTGACCGACCCTGTCGAAAGGCAGTGACTGATCTCACTTGTCAAGGTTGTTTGTGACAACTTGGTGGCAACACATGGTGCTTGCTGTAAGCGATTACACCGCAACAAGTTCCTGGACTGACCCACCAGAATTCCATATGGATGGTAACCCCAGTGTCTATGATAAATCCTCTCTAACGAATGTGGTGCATGTGATCCTTAGACTTGAGATCACCGAGCGCCTTGTGCACCGATTGGTTAGTTTGACACCAGCTCACGCAGTTCTTTTCAAAGCTGTGAATACGGTGGTGATGCTGCATCAAGGAGTGTATATCGATGGTGGATTGACAGAGGATTCATCACTCCCGGTACGGGAAAGTTATCTCATACGCAATTCATATATGGCATGACTTAAACTGTGGCCACAGTGGGATAGAGTTGTTGCTCTATCTATTTTATAATACGGGTCATTGGTCCAGAAACTGAATACATAATATCGGAGTAACTGAAGGTTGACACTATTTCTTGCCTTCATCTCATCGAGATAACGAATGATGAAAGATCGAATTGCACGGTAACCTATCGTTGACAGTAGCTACTTTGCTGAATCCGAACTATCGGTGGCCATGATTCCTTGCTAGGGGCCAATCTTGGTCTGTGTATTAGTGAGACAATTATTGTGTTAATCGCGATACTATACCTACCGATATGATGAGGAGCCTGGGTCACACACATAGAAGATAATTTAAGATCCAAAAAAAGAATGACTTTTTCGTCTTTTAAGTGAAAGGGTATTTTGGTAATTCACAGTGTAATTAAATTTGCTGAGGTCATAGCCTTTATTTAATTTGTTAGAAAAATTAAATAAGTGAAATTAGGTCAAATGTGTGTTTGCACATATTTAAATATATTATCTTATTGTTAAATGTTAATATATTAATTGATTTTAATTGAGATAATGTGAAATTAAATAAATCAAATTGGGAGTGTTTGGCAACTGGGCGTTTGGGTGGCCCAAGCCTTTCCTTATGGGATTAGGCAAATTGTTTTTACTATAAAAGAAAGTGTGTTTTTCATTCATTGAGATTTTTTTTCTTTGAAAACAAACACACACGCCCCTATTTTTACACTCCCACGGCAGAATCCAATTTTGGCCCAAAAATCAATTCATTTGATTTGTCTTCTTGATTCTTAAGGCTAAGGAGATCTAGCAATCCCTCCTTAGTTCTTTTGAGATTGTCTTCGTGTGGACTACGCAGGTTCGATCCTAGCTTGGATCGGTAGCAAAACATTCGTCGACAAATTTGGAGGAGCCTCTAACGTGTTTTTGTTTTCTCTTAACTCATGATTAATATTTCTGCAGATTCTTATTATGAAAATTGTAAAATTATACCCTTGATCTTGGCTCATGTAACGATCCTGTTATATTATGATTTGTTGTTTCCGCTGCGTATACGGGACCGTTTACTTACATGAGGGCTATTGAACTTAAGTAAAATAGTGAGCATTGATTAATAAAAGGCCTTATTAAATAACAATATATTAACTATGTTTAAATTTTCATTGTAGATTCACTTTCATTATGACTCATCTATCCTATCATTGAGATCAATCATCGATAAGGAAAGTAAGTCGATGTACAACTTCACTAACTGGTATTGAAATCTAAGAATGACTAAAGTTAGAAAAGAAGCTGTACATCTTAGTGAACCTATTTGGAACGCTTGAACCTAAGTCTACTTAGGAATCAATAGTGCTTATCATAAGTATTTGGATGATGCTGACATTGTTCAATGTTCATAATGGCATCATTGAGACTTGATCTGCAAGAGCAACATAAGAATTTGGAAGCTAGTTCTATCATACAAATCTCAAGAACTCCTCCAGAAGTGTGCAAGACACGAGCATACAAGGTGTCAAAGGCATTGTATAGATGCCGAATGGTTGAGGGAGCCCTAGTTGGCCCACATTAGTCAAGATGATTGGCTACATTTAAAAGCTCGACTTGGGGATTCATCATGGATGCAAAACTTTCTATAGACCTTGTTTTGGAATCCTTGCCTGATTCGTTTCCCTAATTCATATTAAACTTTAATATAAATTCTATGGAAAGGCTCTCTTAGAGCTACTGATGAGTGCAAATGCAACACCTAATTTTACCTCACTAAATTCTACTGCTGTCGTGTAGTAGCAAAGAGCAAGTAAGGGTCTTTCCGCAGAGGATTTTGAACTCAATTAATTATCTACTTCAAACAAGGTTTTTCACGAATTATAAAACTCAACAAAAACTATCAAGCTAAAATTAAACAAGTAAAACAATGAACAATCACGAAAGAGATAAATAAGAGAAACTGGATGAAGGTTTATTCGCCACCACTAGACATGAATTACATATAATAAGCACTCTTTAACTTTCTGCCCGTTGATCACATCAGCTCAAAAAATACCAACGTTGATAAGTTCTATCTCTCCTTATGAGTCGTTGGATTAGACCGTCATAATCCAACTCCCTATTTATTAGATAACCTAGGAACGATCTCTATATTCAAAGTAATAAAAGCATTAAGTTGTGAGAACCTACTGAATCAGGCTAAACTCATATGGTCGGTTTAGTTATCTTGAGTGATTCCCCCCCATGTTGCAGGCATACACTTTACCACTAGTATTTAGGTTAATAAAGTGATCTGTACTAAACAACCTAAATTGGCATTAATAAATTAATCCTAACTATTTAATTGTGCACTTAAACAATTAAGACATCTATCTAAACCCTATTCACAGAGAAAAATCACATAACCAAGAGGGATCAAAAGATAAGTAGATGCATATTTTATTAATCACAAAACATATATAGGGTTTTGAAATCACCCTCAATCACAAAAGAATTAGTTCTTCTTGAATAAATATGAGAACATCTTGTATTATTCATACAACTAATAGTAACAAAGAAGAAGAAAACTTAGTGAACTTTGTTGATTAATGAAGTTGATGATGATCTCCTCCAATTCCTCTTCCCCAAGCCTTCTTTAATCTCCCTTTTTCTCAGTTCTTGAATAATCTTTGTTCTCATTTTTTTATCTCTAAAGAATTCCCCCAAAGTATGCTAAAAACTTCTATTTATATCCCACAAGGGTTAGGGTTTGTGTTTCCTTAATTCTAGTTAGTTTAGGACTCTTAAACACTATTTTCCTATCAAAAACGGAGGAAAAGTTCCCATTTGTCGTGACTGTGCCGCGGCAGCCCTTTGAATCAGTATTCCAACATTCAAGAATCGTCTTAATCCTAGTTCTAACTCAAGATATTCTCAAATACTGAGGCATGCTCAAGCTGGAACGTAATCTAAATCTTCTCTTTACTTCAACTTGCATAACTTCTTCAATTCAACTCCGATTCTCGATCCGTTTGTTTCCAGTCGTCACAAATTCTCTCGCCAACATATCTCTCTCATCCGAATATTATTTTTAGCCTTATTTCCTGAAAACACAACAAAATACCCGTGATCCTGAAATTGCCTTTATGAAACAAGTAAGTTATTCATGCGATTAATCCTAATTTCCCACATGATACCTATAAACCCTAGTATAAGTGTATTTTCAAGCACTATCACAACCCCCAACCAGCTTCTTGCTAGTCCTAGCAAGCTAAGCTAAAAATATATCTTCTAGCTTGAAAATTAAAATAAAATAAACATAATCTAATCTACCCCAAATAATCCGTAGATTGTCACGGTTGCATTTAGCGTATGCAACAGCCTTTAAACCCCTAAGTGGCCCTATTGACGAGTTGTAGTCTCGTGAGGGTTCCATGATGAACCCACAACACCTTACTAAACCTACCCTAGACTCGAAAATTAAAAACAAACAAACAAAACATTAGTCTCCGGATATACATTCGTCTCAAAAATTGCAACAACACATAACATAAAGAATTTAAACATCACCCAAGCCCAAGTACTCAAAAATCAATTTCATTTTCATTATCAACTCCCACACATCAATCATTCCACAAGCCTGTTAATCTCAAAACTCGGATGATCACATGCACAAACTTCACAAACAAAGAATTGATCTCAAAATTTTATAATAATATAATGTATAGAATCAAATGCCATAGGCTCACTTTTCAAACTACTCTCCCCTAATGTAGAATGATACAACTACCTAGGATCAATAGGTCTTTATTAGCTTTTACGTTAGGCTAGGTTATGAGGTTATGAAAGAACGGAAAAGATAAGCAAAATAAGAGACTCAATCCTATTTCTTTCAAACACTTTCATTCAAGCACCACCATTCTTCTTTCACCCCCTTTTTCCCCCCTTTACAAAAATAATTTCATTGCATCATTTACACTTTGCGATGTTTCTCAATACTTTTCCTTTTTTTCTTTCTTTCTTCTTCTCTTTTCTTTTCTTTTTTTTTTTTTTCATTCAGAAGAAAGAAAAGAAAGCTAAAAATGCTACCCCAACTCTTGATTAAAAAGCACTCCACAACCCCTAACCTATTCTTTTGAGCACTTTGGAATAAATTGACATTTTCACAAACCTTCACCCTCACTTCTTTAATTGCTCTCACTAATCTTGTACTTAGATAGTCTCTTAAAAATTAAAGGGTAGGAATGTGTTTTTGGCTCAAAATAAGGGTGGGTTTGTAGTTACATGAAAAAATCAAGGCTAAATGTGTTTAATATGGCTCAAAGGGGTAACTAGTGATAATTTAAATAAAGGGTAGGCTTGAAAGGCTCAAACGATCCAAGATAGCCTAAATCATACTAAGTAATGTCATTCTAGGATTTCGCCTCAAGTAGTTACAAGTGAGTTCTAGAATTTGTTGAGACGCAAAAATGTCTATAAAAATTCATACATCACAAACATCACTGAGCCTTAAGACTAACCAACCAAATCATACCACATAGCATGAGAGTCTCAAACTAGATGAAACTAATTATTCAAAATTACCCCTAAACCTAAGCAACATTTAACATCTTCTAAACATCACATGTTATCACAATTATAATCATATCGTTGACACATAAATTAATCCGAAAAACTAAACAAAAAAATTTAATCCTAAAATCACGCAAAAACTAAAAAAATAAAAAATTCACCCAAATTCATAAATTTAACAAAAATAAATAGGAACCTTCCTTCACCCCCAACCTAATTTCTACATTGTCCCCAATGTAGCAAAAGGAAAAGAGAAGGAAAATAAAAGTTAACCCCCTTTTTAATATTGAAGTGTGAAGACGCGTGAAAGTACAATCACCACTCTTGTTTCGTTCCATCAACTGTATCAAATTCTATCAAAACAAAGAAACTCATGGTGTACATCATTGGCCACACACATCACTGGTCAAATATAGGAATTAGAGTAACAAAACACAAACTAAACGGCATATAAAAAACAAAAAAAGGAAAAGGGAAAAGAAAATGAAAATGAAAATGAAAATAAGATAAAAAAAATCAATGGGTTGCCTCCCATATAGTGCTTGGTTTAACGTCCTTAGCCCGACGTCATCACTTTCTCAACCATATTCTCCCTTGTATTTAAAGTGTTCCAGAGGAGGTCTAGGCTTCAAAGTAGGTCCCTACACAATGAAAGGTAAAAGCTTCTCATTAGATAAGGGAAGTGAAATATAAGGAAGAGCATACCTTGGATTTTTCTTTGGAAAAAAAATTAAGCAATGCGACAATCGCTTCTATTTCCTTTCTTATGTCAATGTCTTCTTTAGACTTTCTAGGTTCCTCGGCCACCCAACCATCCCATATTGCAACATCCAACGGATCTTCACTCTTAAGATCGAACATTTGCCTAAGTGATTGTTTCGCTTCTTTGGAGTCAATAGCCCTATCTCTCTCATTGTTGGGTTTTTTCGCTCTATCTTGAATCAACTCATCTTTAGTTTTGTCAGTGTTGATTGGTTTCATATGAGCTTCTTCAAGTTGCTTCCCACTTTTCACTATTATTGCACTAACATTCTCCCTAGAGTTGATCACGAGTTCTTGCGCCTCTAGTCTTCCAATGGTAGTAGCTAATTGACTAACTTGGCTCTCCAAATTCTTGATTGACATTTTCGCATCTTGTTGGAACTTGAGATTCTCTTGCTGAAATTGAAGAGTGCTAGTGGCTAAGGAATTTACCAAGTCCTTCAATTTTGATGCCTTTATGTCTTGTTGGAATTGGATAGTGCTAATAGCTACAGAATTTACTAAGTCCTCCAAAGACGTGCATTGAGATTGGGGAGCATTTGGTGGCCTTGCTTGATATGGTTGTGAGACTCTTGGGTACGGAAAACCAAGTGGATAGGTAGGGGTAGCATTTTGGTGGTTTCCCAAATAGCTAAGGTTGGGGTGATCCCCCCATCCTGGCATATTGTAGGTGTTGGAGAATGGGTCATACCTCTGCCCTTGTTGACCGTGAAATCCTCCCACAACAAAATCTTGAAAGGTAGGGCACATGTTGGTAGGATGACCAACGTTAGAGCAAATGTCGCATGTTTTAACTTGTTGAAATGCCAATTGTTGCACAAGTGCAGTCAAGGTGCTCAAATGCTACTCAATATTAGTAGCCATCTCCTCATGACTAGAATTAAAAAAAAAAACAAAAACAAAGACAACAATTAAAACTGAAAAAAAAAATTAACAAAAAGTAAATAAATAATTAAGTTAATCAAAATCCCCGACAACGGCGCCAAAAATTGATGCGTGCAAATGCAACACCTAATTTTACCTCACTAAATTCTAATGCAATGTCGTGTAGTAGCAAAGAGAAAGTAAGGGTCTTTCCCACAGAGGATTTGTGAACTCAATTAATTATCTACTTCAAACAAGGGTTTGTCACGAATTATAAAAACTCAACAAAAACTATCAAACTAAAATTAAACAAAGTAAAACAATGAAACAATCACGAAAGAGATAAATAAGAGAAACTGGATTGAAGGTTTATTCGCCACCACTAGACATGAATTACATATAATACAAGCACTCTTTAACATTCTACCCTCTTGATTAGATCAGCTCAAAAAATACCAAACGTTGATAAGTTCTATCTCTCCTTACTGAGTCGTTGGATTAGACACGGTCATAATCCAAGTCCCTATTTATTAGATAACCTAGGATACGATCTCTAGATTCAAAGTAATAAAAGCATTAAGTTACGAGAGACCTACTGAATCAAGGCTAAACTCATATGGTCGGTTTAGTTATCTTGAGTGATTACCCCCCATGTATGCAGGCATACACTTTACCACTAGTTATTTAGGTTAATAAAGCGATTCCGTACTAAACAACCTAAATTGGCATTAATAAATTAATCCTAACTATTTAATTGCGCACTTAAACAATTAAGACAATCAATCTAAACCCTATTCAAAGAGAAATAATCACATAACTAAGAGGGATCAAAAGATAAGTAGATGCAGATTTTATTAATCACAAGACATGTCTAGGGTTTTGAAACCACCCTCAATCACAAAAGAATTAGTTCTTCTTGAATAAATATGAGAACATCATTGTATTATTCATAACAAATAATAATAACGAAGAAGAAGAAAAACTTAGTGAAACTTGGTTGGATTAATGAAGTTGATGATGATCTCCTCCAATTCCTCTTCCCCAAGCCTTCTTTAATCTCCCTTTTTCTTCAGTTCTTGAATAATCTTTGTTCTCTCTTTTTTTTATCTCTAAAAGAATTCCCCCAAAGTAATGCTAAAAGACTTCTATTTATATCCCACAAGGGTTAGGGTTTTGTTTTCCTTAATTCTAGTTAGTTTAGGACTCTTAAAACCCTATTTTCCTAGTCAAAAACGGAGGAAAAGTTCCCAGTTGTCGTGACTGTGCCGCGGCACTGTGCTACGGTACAGTTGCTACTGGAAAAAGTGTGCCGCAGCACAGTAGCTACATGTCTTCTTCCCGCATCATTCCACTGTTCTTCAGAGATGGTGATTTTTGAACTCGATAACGATGGAATTTGGAAAAGTGGTAAACATATGAAATGTAGCCCTTTGAATCAGTATTCCAACATTCAAGAATCGTCTTAATCCTAGTTCTACAACTCAAGATATTCTCAAAATACTGAGGCATGCTCAAGCTGGAACGTAATCTAGAATCTTCTCTTTACTTCAACTTCCATAACTTCTTCAATTCAACTCCGATTCTCGATCCGTTTGTTTCCAGTCGTCACAAATTCTCTCGCCAACATTATCTCTCATCCGAATATTATTTTTGAGCCTTATTTCCTGAAAACACAACAAAAATACCTGTGATCCCGAAAAGTGCCTTTATGAAACAAGTAAGTTAATTCATGCGAATTAATCCTAATTTCCAACAAATGATACCTATAAACCACTAAGTATAAGTGTATTTTCAAGCACTTATCAGCTGCTAAGTATGCTGAAGACAACAAAGAAGGACATGAAGAAGTCCAAACCAATGCTACTAGTTGCTATTGCACATGGAAAAAGAAAGGGTAAACAAGGCAAAGGAAAGGCCATGGCCAATCTTAAGTTCAAGCCTAAGACCCAACATGTCCGCAAGCCTTCTAGAGGCATGAGGAAAGATGGAAATGTTGTTTGCTTTCATTGTGACAAGTCAGGCCACTGGAGGAAACATTGCAAGACATTCCTAGCAAGTAAGAAGAAGAATTCTGCATCTTCTTCTAAAGGTATGTATATGATTGAAATTAATCTTTCTCCTATTGCATCTTGGGTCATTGACACTAGATGTGGTTCTCATATTTGCATCTCTGTGCAGGGACTACGACAGAGTAGATCGTTTGGTCGAGGAGTGGTAGACCTACGAGTTGGAAATGGAGCGTGAGTTATTGCATTAGCCATAGGGATTTATTATTTATCTTCGTCTTTAGGCCTTATATTATATTTCTCGGATTGTTATTATGTTCCTTCAGTTTCTATGAACATTGTTTTTGTGTTCGCTTTGGGCAATGTTGGATATTAGTGTTTGATAACAAATTGGTCATTATCTTTTAGTTTGGATGGTATTCAATATGGAACTGCTAGATTACATAGTGGTCTGTATACTTTAGATTTAAATAATAATGAAATATTCAATCTTGAAAATAAGAAAGTCAAGAATGACAACTTTAATGAAACATATCTATGGCATTGTAGGCTGGGTCATGTGAACCAGACTTGCATTGCAAAACTCCTTAAGAACGGAGTTTTGGACCTGTTTGACTTCTAGTCTTATGAGGTATGTAAGTTATGCTTATTAGGCAAAATTGTTGGTAAGTGACCATCTACGTGCAACAGAAAAACGTATTTTAAAATGAAAAAGAAAATCCAGGCACAGATTATATTGTTTACATGCATAAACTTAAAGCGTATAAAAACATATCTACGTAAAATAAACAACCCATACAAGGATGTAGAACACTTATGCACGTTTGAAGGCTCTTTCAAATATCTCTGGATTTGATTTCGCTACTGAATCCATAGAACCCTTGATTATTTTGCTAGAATAACCAAGGGCTTCAAGAATCAAGGAAGATCAAGAGAAAAAGAATTTTTTTCTCTTGCACTAAAGAGTGAAAACATGAGAGAGAGCTTTGGGTGGCTAGGGTTTCCTTTTTTTTTTTTTTTTTTTTAAGTTCTTATAATGTTTTAATTTAAGTTGCACTTATATAGTGCAACTAATTAAAACTCTATTCCATTAAGGAATAGCCTGTGCACAACACAAATCACCCTTGCAACCAACACCCTATAATTGGTATTTTAATTTAAATAATATATATAAATATATATTATATATATATATAGACACAAACACACACGTTAACATTTAATTAATAATAATTCATTTAAATATACATATTAATATACATTCAAATATAATCTCACTAAGTTTAATATTGATATTAAAATTAAACATAGGCAACAACCTCAGCAAATTTAATTTTACTGTGAGATTACCAAAATATCCTTTCGTCTCAAAAGACGAAAATACCCCTCTCATAGACTGATTCTTAAATTGTCTTCTAAGTGTGTGACCCGTAGGCTTCTCATCATATTGGCAGTGAGTAGTATCGTGATTAACTCCAATTAATCGTCTCACTACACACAGACCAAGATTGGCTCCTAGCAAGGCATCATGGCCATCCGATAGATTCAGATTTAGGGAAATCATAACCTATCAACAGTATGGTTACCGCGTAATCAAATCCTTTCATCATCCGTTATCTCATCGAGGCTGAGGTACAGAAATAGTGTCAACCTCAGATATCCTCGACATGTTTGTATTCAGTTATTGGACCAATGACAGGAATATTAAATTGGATTGAGCAACAACTCAATCCCACTGTGGCCACAAATTTAGTGTCATTGCCATTTACTGAATTACCCAGTGAGATAACTTTTCCCATACCCAAGAGTGATGAATCCTTTGTCGATCTACCATAGTCTCGATACACTTCTTAATGTAGCCAATCACTACCGTATTGATAGCTCTGAATAGAACTACGTTGGGCTAGTGTCAAACTACACCAATTAGTGCATAAGGCACTCTGGTGATCTCAAGTCCAAGGATCACATGCACCACCATCCGTTAGAGGAATTATTCCATAGACATTGGGGTTACCATCCATATGGAATCTTTTGGTGGGCCTATCCAGTGAACTTGCCTTCAGCAAGCACCCATGCGTTGCACCAGGTTGTTGGCAAACAACATTGACAAGTGAGATTAGTCATTTCCTTTCGACAGGGTTGTTCAACGCTATGATAGCCTTACTATATTATCTATGTCCTTGATTAGAATAATATTGGGGCTATGGATGTTTCTAGAATGGCCACCATATGTGATCATAGGGTTCTCACTATCAAGATTTGAAACACTTGATACCCTTGTCACGGTTCTACCATCCTAAGGATATATATCATTACATATAACTATGATTTACACGATATAGAGGAATATGCCTTTTATTGATGAATAAACATTTATTATAGAGTCAATCTTATAATAATTGATTGGCTCTAGGGCACCTACTCTAACAATCTCTGACTTGCACTATAGCCAATCATTCATGTATTTAATACTGAATGACCTTAAGTTTTTTCATGCTTCTCCTATGATAGAGGCTTCGTCAGTAGATCAACAAGATTGTTATCAGTATGCACTTTACTGATCTATACATCTTTCCTCTCAACCATTTCTCTAATGAGATGAAACTATTTGAGTATGTTTTTGGACTTCTGGTGAGACCGTGGTTCATTTGCTTGAGCTATTGCTCTATTGTTGTCGCAATAGACATCTATTGGATCAACAATCATGGAGACCACACCAAGTTCAGTGATGAACTTCTTAATCCAGACCGCCTCCTTGGCCGCATCGGATAATGCGATATACTCAGCCTCTATTGTAGAGTCCGCTACAGTGCTTTGCTTGGAGCTCTTCCAGCTTACCACACCGCCATTGAGACAAAATACAAACCCAGATTGTGAATGATAATCATCTTTGTCTGTTTGGAAACTAGCATCACTGCATCCTCTTACAGTGAGCTCATCTTTCCCTCTGTAAACCAAGAACATGTCCTTAGTCCTCTTTAGGTACTTAAGGATGTTTTTGACAACTATCTAGTGATGCTCATTTGGATCCGATTGATATCTACTACAAGTGCTTAATGCATATGGGACATCAATCAGAGTACATAACATGGCATACATGATGGATCTAATTGCTGACGCATATGGGATCCTCTTCATTCTATCTCTCTCATCGTGTGCTTTAGGTCACATATCCTTAGAGAGATAGACACCATGTGACATCGAAAGAAATCCCTTCTTGGATTCTTGCATACTGAATCTTTTCAGTACCTTGTCAATGTATGTACTTTGACTTAGGCCAAGCAACCTACGTGATCTATCTCAGTAGATCTTTATTTCGAGGATGTAGGCTGTTTCTCCTAAGTCTTTCATGGAGAAATACTTGGATAAGAAGTCTTTATCGACTACAAGTTTTGTATATCATTCTCGATCAGAAGTATGTCATCGACATACAACACCAGGAATGCCACTACGCTCCCATTTACCTTTTTGTAAACACAAGGCTCATCTTCATTCTTAATAAAATTGAATTCTTTTACGGCTTCATCAAAACGAATGTTCCAGCTCCTTGAAACTTGCTTGAGTCCATAAATGGACCTCTGCAACTTACATACCTTATCAGCTTGACCATCAAGAACGAAACCATCGGGTTGTGTCATATACAAATCCTCTTCAAGGTTTCCGTTCATTTGCCAAATTTCATAGTCATGATATGCAGCAATCGCAAGTATAATTTGGATGGACTTAATCATGGCAGCTGGTGAAAAGGTTTCTTCATAGTCAATACCATGAATTTGTTTAAAACCTTTGGCAACCAGTCGTGCCTTATAAGTGTGCACCTTGCCATCTATGTCAGTCTTTTTCTTGAAGACCCATTTACACCTTATGGGTTTTACCCTTTTAGTAGGATCCACCAGAGACCATACTTGGTTCTGGTACATGGATCCATCTCAGATTTCATGGCTTCAAGCCATTTAACAAAATTTGGATCCAATATGGGGTCTTCGTAGGCTTTGGGTTCATTGTCTTAGTAGACCAGTACGTCACCATGTTCAGTTACGAGAAAACCATATCTCTCGAGCTCATGATGTACTCTCCTAAACCTACGTAGCTTCTGTGTTACTTGAGGTGGTTCACTTTGATCCACAGACTGTGGAGTAACCTCCTTCCGATGTTCAACCACTTCTTGTGGCACATTTTCCCGTCCTTGGTCTAATGTATCTTATGGTTCTAGAACTTCATCGAGTTCTACTTTTCTCCTACTAGTACCTCTTAAAAGAAATTCCTTCTCTAAGAAGACACCAGTACGAGCGACAAAAATTTTACACTCTTCTGGATAGAAGAAATAGTACCCTTTGGTCTCTTTAGGATGCCCTACAAAGATGCATTTGTCAGATTTCGGGCTCAGCTTGTTTGAAGTCAATTTCTTGCCCACTCCATAGTTCATATGAAGTCTTATCTACAGACTTTGACGACACACGGTTCAGTACGTGAGTCGTAGTCTCTAAGGCATAACCCTAGAATGATGCGGATAGATCATTAAAACTCATCATGGACCTGATCATATCAAGTAAGGTCTTATTCCTCCTTTCAGACACACCATTGTGTTGGGGTGTGTACGGAGGGGTGAGTTGTGAAACTATCCCACATTCCTTTAGGTATTCGGAAAACCCTAAGCTCAAGTATTCACCCCCTCAATCCGACCGAAGAGCCTTAATACTTTTGCCCAACATATTCTGTACTTCATTCCTAAATTCTTTGAATTTATCAAAGACTTCAGATTTATGTCTCATAAGGTAGACATATCCATATCTACTGAAATCATCAGTAATTGTGATGAAGTGGGAATATCCACCCTTGGCTTCAATTGTTAGTGGACTGCATACATCACTATGGATGATGCCTAACAGTTCAGTAGCCTTTTCACTTTGTCCTGTGAAAGGCGACTTGGTCAGCTTGCCTAAAAGGCATGACCCGTATACCTCGAATGACTGAAAATCCAAAGGGGCCAAAACTCCATCCATTTGAAGTTTTGTAATACTGGTCTGATTAACATGACCCAATCTACAGTGGCAGAGGTATGTATGGTTTTGATCGTTGTGTTTAGCTTTCTTAGTTTCAACGTTGAGAATATCCTCATTGTTTAAATCAAGAACATATAATCCATTATATAACCTTGCAATTCCAAATAGAATACCATTCAAACTAAAGGACAACAATCCATTAGAAATCTCAAAATAATATCCTATATTATCCAAAGCGGATACTGAAATAATGTTTCTAGAAATTAAAGGTACAAAATAACAATCTTTGAGTTCTAATAATAAGCTCGTAGGCAAAGATAAACAATAAGTCCCCACAGCTAAAGCAGCCACACGTGCTCCATTTCCAACTCGTAGGTCCACTTCTCCCTTGGAGAGCAATCTACTCTACCTTAGTCCTTGCACATCAGTACAAATATGAGTACCACACACTGTGCCAATGACCCAAGATGTTGAAGGAGAGAAGTTAATCTCAATCATGTACATACTTGAAGTCCAAGCGCCTAACTTTTTCTTGTTTGCAAGGAAAGCCTTGCAGTGTTTCCTACAGTGGCCAGACTTGCCACAATAAAAGTATACTACCTTCCCACCTTTCCTAACACTACCCTTAGGCTTGAGAGCATCCTGTTCTTTGGGCTTGGGCTTGGGATTAGCCTTGGCCTTTCCTTTGCCCTTACCCTTTCCTTTACTGGCAGTAACCAGTAAAACAGGCTTAGACTTTTTCATGCCCTGCTCTGCAGTTCTCAGCATGTTCAGAAGCTCTAACAAGGATTTCGCCATCGTGTTCATATTAAAGTTCATTATGAACGATGAAAAAGAATCTGGTAGTGACTACAAAATTAAATCCACTTGTAAGTCTGCATCCACACCAAACCCCAAAGTCTCACGCCTCTTTATGTACCTTATCATCTTGAGCACATGAGGACCAACTTGGGCTCCCTCAGTCATACGACTTCTAAACAATGCACTCGACACCTTATACCTCTCATGTTGAGCGTTTCTTTCGAAAAACTCCTTAAGGTGCAGAATTATGATAGTAGCATCCATATTCTGATGCTGCTTTTGTAGCTCAAGTGTCATCGATGCTAACATAAGACATTGAATATTGTTAGCATCGTCAAGGAACTTTTGGTAAGTATCCTTTACTTCCTAAATAGCATCAGGATCAGACTCAGTCAAATAAGGCTTGTCAAGGATATATAATTTCTTTTCGGACTTTAGTACAATCCGAAGATTTCGATACCAGTCTGAGAAATTAGATCCATCCAGCCTGTTTTCTTTCTCGAATATCGATCGCAGGTTGATAGTGGTCATTTTTTAAATGAATCTACAATACAGAAAAGTAAAGTCAATATAATGTTTATTATTTTTTTAATATGGTCTTTTATTTAAAATGCTTCCACTATTTTCCTCAAGCCAATAGCCCTCACTATTAACTCAGGAAAGCCCGTTGGCTTTCCTAGTGACTGAGATCCCATCTAGCCCATTTCAAACTTTCGCTTTGGCGAACAAGCCAAAATGGGTTGATTAGGTAGGCCAACAAACTTAATCCACACCAGTTGATAGCTCCCACTACCAACCTCAAATGTGAAGTAAGCCAACAAGTCAATCACACAATATGATGACCGAAGCCATTGTCCTCAAGTGTGATTCTCAATATCAGTAGAGTGGACACTACATGTCACCACGTACATATAACAAGTGTACTTCTCTATTATGCCTATGACATGTTTATCAACCTTCGCTTTGGCGAACAAGCAAAACAGTCATTTTAAGTCGACCCATCACCATTAAGGAAAATTCCAATGAACTTTAACCTCCCACTGGTAGAAGTGTACCCTTCGCTTTGGCGAACAAGGTTCCAATTAACAGTGGTTTGATTAAAGACATGGTGATGGAAGGCATTTCAAGTGACTTAATATCCTTTGTTTGAGGGTTTTATTTTTCGTCTCACCAATTTATTATCTTTGTTAGAATGTCATTTGATCGGCACTTTATTAAACATTCAACCTTAGCATGCATTCTAAACAAAATTAAATGTCCCAGTACATGGCCCACTAAAACCAATGTCCTCGAGCCTAGAGGAATCAGTAGGTCAACCTAGGGTTTAAAAGTAAATCTTGGGTCTTCAAGTTATTCCTCTTCATAGCTTATTCGTTTCTTGTTCACGATCATTACAAAGAATTTTATAATAAAAATCCTATTCTAATTTACATCAATAAAATAGAAACCTTGCGTTACATACGAGGGAAGTGAGATGAGAAGAAGAAATACATGGAGATATATAAGAGAGAGAGGCAGGACACGCAGGTCCTATTTGTTTATAAAATTACAAACAAACCCAATATAAACAGTAAACAATAGGTCCAAGGCTCTTGTACCGAGCACCATGCAATTATCAAACAAGAACATTGCATACATTCAAAACAATCAATTTTTGAATTGGGTGGGTTGAAATATTAAAATTACCCTCTTAAATGTGCAGAATGATTAGTGGCTTTAAAGGTTCAAAAAATTACAATTTGGCCCCTGTGCGAAAAACACACACACACACACAAAAAAAAAAAAGGAAAAAAAGAGCAGCTTTCTTGCCGTAGCGAAGAAATTCTTCGCTGCGGCAAACTTCATATATACATGGTTGCTGCGGTAAAGTTTTATTTCGCTGTGGCAATTGTGAACTTCCAGAAAACTTCTAAAAATTCCGAAGAGTTTCATGCCATGGCAAAGTTTTATTTCGCCGTGGTGAGATCTACTTTTGGGTAGGTTGCTGTAGCGAGATTCACTTTTTGCCTCTCGTCACAACGAACGCCACAAAACAGTGAATTGCACAGTCACCTTTTTGCAGTTTTTCGCGTAATGACACAGATCCAAATCGAATCGAATGCACAAGAATTCGACCAGGACACCAACCAACCAATAAATCATTCATCAATGCATCATTAGTCAATTGATCAATGCAATTACGCAATCAACATAATGTTTCAAATTTATGGAAATAGTTTATACAAAAACATGTTATCAAACATCAATGATTAAACAATACAATTTGGTAACCGAGGCTTTGATACCACTATTGGTAAGTGATTGTCTTTGTGCACCGGAAAAAATGTATTTTAAAAAGAAAAAGATCACTTACACATCCCAAAATCTAGGCACAGATTATATTGTTTACATGCATAAACTTAAAATGTATAAAAACAGATATGCGTAAAATAAACAACCCATACGAGGATCTAGAACACTTAAGCACGTTTAAAGGCTCCTCCAAAATGGTTAGAGGCCATGAAATCTAAGATGAACTCCATGTATCAGAACCAAGTATGGCCTTTGGTGGATCCACCCAAAGGGGTAAAACCCATAGGGTGTAAATGGGTCTTCAAGAAGAAGATTGATGTGGATGGTAACGTGTAAACCTATAAAGAACAACTGGTTGCTAAAGGTTTCAAACAGAAACATGGCATTGATATGATGAAACCTTTTCTCCAGTTGCAATGTTAAAGTCCATCCGGATTATGTTAGCGATTTTTGCATACCACGATTATGAGATTTGACAGATGGATGTCAAAATTGCTTTCCTGAACAAAAACCTTGAAGATGACGTCTATATGATGCAACCCAATGGTTTTGTTCTTGAAGGACAAGCAGAAAAGGTGTGCAAGTTGAACAGATCTATTTATGGACTCAAGCAAGCATCAAGGAGCTGAAATATTCATTTTGATGAAGCTGTAAAGGAATTCAGATTCATCTAGAATGAAAACGAGCCTTGTGTATACAAGAAATTTAGTGGGAGCGCAATAGCTTTCCTAGTATTATATGTCAATCACATATTAATAATTCGGAATGACATACCAAACTTGCAAACAGTAAAGACTTGGTTATCCAAGTGTTTCTCCGTGAAGGACTTAGGAGAAGCAACCTACATCTTGTATAAAGATCTATCAGGATAGATCTCATAGGTTGCTTGGCCTAATTCAGAGTATGTATATAAACAAAGTACTGAAAATATTCAGTAGGGAAGAATCCAAGAAATGATTTTTTTTCTGATGTCACATAGCATGTATCTATCAAAGAATATGTGTCCAAGGACACAAAAAGAGAGAGATAAAATGAGTAGGATTCCATATACCTTGACAATAGGATCTATCATGTATGTCATGTTGTGTACTAGGATTGATGTTAAATGTGCCTTGACCATTTGTAGTAGATATCAATTAGATCGAGGTGAACAACAATGGATAGTTGTCGAGAATATCCTCAAGTACCTGAAACGGACTAAGGATGCATTCTTGTTTTATGGAGGAGAAGATGAGTTCACTGTAAGAAAATATAGTGATGCTAGTTTCCAGACCGATAAAGATGATTTTTTATCGTAGTTAGGATATGTATTCTATCTAAATGGAGTTGTAATGAGTTGGAAAAGTTCAAAACAAAGCATTATGGCAGATTCTACAATGGAAGCTAAGTACATAGCATTATCTGATGTGACCAAAGAGGTTGTTTGGATTAAGAAGCTCATTACTGAACTTGTAGTGGTTCCAAGCATTGTTGATCCTGTCGAGCTATTTTGTGACAACAATGATGCCATTGCTCAAGCTAAGGAACCACGGTCTCACCAGCAATTCAAACATATACTCAGAAGATACCATCTAATTAAAGAGATTATTCAAAGAGGTGATGTGCAAATTAGCAAAGTACTTACCGATGACAATATAGAAGACCCATTGACGAAAGCTCCGTCGTAGCAAAAGCATGATAGGCATTTAGCATTATTTGGTATTAAATACATGAATGATTGGCTATAGTGAAAATGGGAGATTGTTAGGATAGGTGCACAAGAGCCAATAATAATAGGACATTTGTAATAATTTTATTGAATATCAATAAAGGCATAACTTCTATATCATAGCATTCATTTATATACTCATATATATATTGATATATGTCTTTAGAAGGGTTGAACCCTAATAAGGAAATTAGGTTTTTTAAATCTTAATTGTGAGAACCCTATGATCACATATGGCGGCCATTCTAGAACTATCTGTGGCCCCAGTATTAATCTGACAAAGGACACAGATTATACGGTAAGGCTATCATAGCATTGAATGACCCTACCGAAAAGTAGTGACAGTTCTCACACGTCAAGGTTGTTAGGTGACAACCTGATGTGACGCATGAGTGCTTGTTAATGACAAGTTCACTGTCCCATCAGAGGATTCCACACAAGAGGGTAATGCAAGTGTCTATGGAATATATCCTCCAACGGATGGTGGTGCATGTGATCCCTCGATTTGAGATCACGAGAGTGTCGTGTGTATTTATTGATGTAATTTGACATTAGCCTAATGTAATCCTATTTAGGGTTACTAGTACAATAGTCGTTGATTACATCGAGAAGTACATTATGGCTATGGTGGATCAACAAAGGATTCATCACTCCTAGTTATAGGAGAAATTATCTCACTGAGATATTTGGTTAGGAACCATGACTGCAAAATATGTGGCCACAGTGGAATCGAGTTGGTACTCGAATCCAAATTATATGGTCGTTGATTTGACAACCGAATATTAACATATCAAGGTACATTCATTGAAGTTGACACTACTTCTGTACTTCAAACCTTGATGAGATAAATGATGATGAAAGGATTTGAATTGCACGATAACCATACTATTGAAAGGTTGCTACTTCATTGAATCTTTATTTGTTAGTAATCAGGATGCCTTGCTAGAGGCCAATCTTGATTGGTGTACAGAACACTAATTAGCTAACACTTAATTATAAATCTGGTCACTGCCAACATAATAAATGGCCTATGGGTCACACACATTAAAGACAATTTTTATTGAGAATGGAAATTGTAAGTTATTTTGTCAACTTATGATTCTAGTGGTGTAACACTAGTCATGGTATGAACATTTCACCTTAAATATTGCACAATCATTCTTGTTTAAATTTCTAGTGTGACGACCTTGTGTTAAAAGTGACCACCTTCTTTTATGTTGTTTATCTGCTATATCGGGTGAGCACCTCCGAGTCAGAGTGGTCACAATGCATCTGGCATATTTTATTTAGGTAACATGTCTTATGCTTCTAGATTGCATGAGCTGTTATATACTCTTTTGAGACATTTGTGTGGTCCATAACACTTGTCAAATTCATATTCAATGTGCTGGAAAGTTTTATTCTCTTTGATAGGTGGCATCTTGATATTGGAATAAGCTTTTATAAAGGTGAATTCAATAAAGTTATTCCTTGCCACATGTCCCCTTGCATTGGAGCCCAAGTTTTCTATATATTCGGCTCCTCCAATGCAATTCTTTTCAAGCCTGATTATTCCTATGATATTACTCTGAAAATTCCTTGAGGTTTCTTTTATTTTGAATCAGGTTTCATATGCCTTAGGCAGGCTTACAAATACCTTGGTTACACTTTGTTTATTTGTTCATGACTGGAACGTGGGTTTCCATTGGTGATGCTTGATGGGATTTTAAGCTTTTGGAGCTGAAGTGGATCATTGGTGTTGATCCTTGAGAGGAACTCAAGGCTAACCAGGTGGTCTTGTGAACGTGGGGCTTGCTGTGGTAGTTAGAAGTTCGACCAAAGGGTGGAGTTTGAAGCGTTATAAAACAGGGAGTGTTCTTGCAGCTAATGCTTAATTTTGGATTTGTAATTGAACTGTAAATGTTTACCATAGTGGATTGGCTTCATCTGGACGAAGTCCCATAGATGTAGGCATGTTGCCGAACCATGTAAAAACCTCTGATGTTCTTTATTTTGTTTTATTGTTGGTTGTTTTGCAATGCTGAAGAATGAACACTAAAATCAACTTAGAAACCCATTCCGCTTAGGTTTAATTCACTTGGTAAAGGAATTAAATCTTTCAAAAATGAAGGGCAATTTCATCTTTTTTGGACGAAAAGGGTATTTTGGTAATTTTTATGCAATTAAATTCACTGAAGGTTGTTGCCAACATTCAATATTTATATTGAAGTTAATTGAGCAAAGTTGTAATTATATTAATATTAATATGGAATAAATATATCTAATATATTTAAATTATTTAAATATCCCATTAATTAAATATATGGATAAATAGATATTCATATTTATTTACAAGGAATATATATTTAATTGGGAAATATCCTATTGTAAAATAGAAAGGTATATTTAATTGGAAAATATCCCATTCCAAAATAAGGAATAGAAATATTTCTATTCTTAATGGGGAATATTTTCTTCCCACTATATAAGAAAAGGAATGGGAGAATTGAATAAAATAAAGTTCATTATTTTCTCCCAAACCAAAAATGCCAGCTGCCTATTAAGTTTTTCAGAGAGAATTTATTTCTCTCAATTGCGTGTTCTCTCTTCTTGCACCCAAGGATTCTAGCAAACTTCCTTGCATGTGGATTAGCTTCTGTGCCTTCATGTGGACTTCTCAAGAGCAATTCCATCTTGAATTAACTAGCGAAAAGTAAATCGAAGAACCTGAAGGAGCCTCCAAATGCAGGTAATAACAACGAACCTTGTATGGGTTGTTTTATTTTATAAACAAATTGCATATATCAATCTTGATCATGGGATTAACAGGTTAAATTGAATAATGTTTTGTATTATATTCCGTGTATTATTCAATGAAAACCCTACAGCGCATTGGGTGCTTATGCGTGAGAATCCATCTACAATTATGGAGGAGGAGGGTTTTGATGATAGTCTAAAATATGGGATGCCAAACTGGGAAAGGATATCACGCAGTACTAGTAAAAATTATTGTGTGAAGGTGTATGATATGGAAAAGAAGAAGTTGAAGACTTTGTTGAGGAGTGTTAGTAAAATTAGGTTGATGATAGATTTATGGAATTCAAGTAATTAGAAGATTGAGTACATAGTTTTAACATGGCATTAGATAGATAGTAATTGGAGGTTGAACAAACGTGTTCTTAACTTTGTTTATTTACCTCCTCCTCGCAATTGTCTCCAGATTGCTAATTCCATTTGTAAGTGTTTGATGGAATGGGGAATTGAAAACAGGGTCTACACGATCTCAGTTGATAATGCTTCAAGTAATGATTTTGGCAATTAGGGTTTTGAAGAACATTTTTTCACTAAACAAGAAGCTCATTTGTGGAGGTAAATTGTTTAATGTTCAGTGTTGTGCACACATCTTAAATATTATGGTTCAAGATTGTCTTTCTTAGATTAAGTACATCATTGAAGACATCCATGATAGTGTTTCATATATCAATCAATCGGAGAGCAACTTATCATATTTTCAGAGATTGTGAAACATTTGCAATTGCCTTACCGAAAGCTCATTCTAGACTGTAAAATGAGGTCGATTTCAACTTATAAGATATTGGCAACTGCTCTTAAGTTCAAAGATGTCTTTCCAAGATTCAGAGAAAGAGAGCTTGATTATCATCTCTTGTCCTGACCTAGAAGATTGGGAGAAAGTAGAGGAAGTTTGTGAAATTTTGAACATTTTTAGTGTTGCCACTAATATCACATCTAAGAATGACTATCCAACTTCAAATTTATTTCTTAACGAGGTTTATCAGGTGAGATTATTGTTGGATAAAAAATTAGAAGATGAAAATGAATTTATTCGAGACATGCTGAAGAAGATGGAAAAGAAGTTTAATAAGTATTGGGGGAATGTAATTTGTTGATGGTTGTAGCTGTTGTCTTGGACCTTAGGTGCAAAATGAGGATGATTGACTTTTGCTTCCCTAAAATGTATGTTGACCATTATAAGAGTTTAGGAGCTTTATGGGGAATATGTGGCTGATAATCAATCTTCTACCATTGACCACAGTGTTGGAACCAAAAGGGTTAATGAGGTGAATGCGGAAGATGAATCTTCTGGTTAGTTAGAATTTTTGAATTATCTGGGCGTGGTTGAAACAGTTGAACCAAAAAAATCTGAATTAGATTATTATTTGAGAAAAGGATGTTATAAGTGTCAGGGCATTCAGGGTTAGGGGGATCATGAATGCTACTTTGAACCCTATCTTATCTAGGATGACTCGTGATATATAATAGTCATTCCTATCACCACGGTGGCTTCAAATGCTACTTTTAGTGCTGGAAGTAGAGTTAGTGACACTTATCGAGCTTCATTGTCTTAGGAGACAATGCAAGCGCTACTATGTGGAGGTGATTGGTGTCGCAATCTCAATGGAGTGAAGAAAAAGAGCAAGGTAAGTTCCATTTATTAAAATTATAAAAGTATTTATTTTGGCCCTTTTATTTAGTAGTTGCTTTTATTTTAGTCTAATTTAAACTTTTTTTCCCCTTTTTCTATTTTAGAAAGAGAAGAAACCAGTGGAGATTAAGCTTCCTATCCCTTCAATTGATGGAAATCAAGAGATTGTTTGATCCTCCCAAGATTGTTTGATCTTCGGGACTCATTGGCAGGTATTTTTTTTTTTTTTTTTTTTAAGACAGATTACATTATATTTTTGTGCATATTGTTGATTTGGGTTTTGTTTTTTGTTCTATTTGTTCTTATTTTGCTTGGTTTGAACATGGAGATGTTGAGAATGGACTTGTTTGTTGGGAAGTATTGAAGACCAATTTTTACATGGAATACATAGAAATGTATTTAAAATGCATGCCGGGTTTGGGCCATTTTCAGAAAGAGATGATTAATTTAATGAGAAGCCTAGTTAGTAAAAACGGGTACGAAAAAAAAACGGTACGGGAATTTTATGGGTATGATACGGCAAATGGTGAAAAATACGTTTGTAAAAATTCGGCCATAAAATTCGGATACGGGAAAAATACGGCACGGGTTTAATACGATATATTGTCAATAATACGTTTTAAAAAATACGGTAATATTAATCCTGATTTTAGCACTTTTCATGGATCACCTTGCTAAAATCAATATAGCATTTCAAATACAAAGTATTCAATTAACTAATAATCATTAAACCTAATAATATAACACAAATACACAATATATAATTGTATCTATGCAATATGATATCTCAATCTCCTCTCCTATTGGGCCATAAATTTGGTCAGGTTAAAGTTCTGCAAGTGTTATTAGGAGCCAGCCCACCTAAATTTTAACTCATTAAATAATGTATTTCCTACAACTTTAAATACTATTGTGAATATTAACCAAATCCATGTTTTCCCTGAAAGTTGCCACCCCCATATCACTTTCAATACTCATAAATTTTTTGAGCTACCAGTAATGAGTAAATTTGTTGACTCTTCTGCAATTGTGCGGCCCTATGTCAGAGTATGTCCCACTCCAGCCATCAAATTTGTTGACTAATTAATGACATTGGCACTTGGGAATTAAAAAAAAATGGCGTCTTTGTCCCTTTTTAGATAATGCTTTTTTGTTTTAAAAAAATTGGCCGAATTATATGAATTATACATGAATTATTCGCGAATTATACGGTTGCGATATAAAATTTGCGTATTATTCGGTTAACTGATAAAATACGATAATTCGCGTATAATATGCGAATCATATGGCTGAACGTATAATTCGCGTTTTATACGTGAATTTACTAACTAGGATGAGAAGTAAAGAGTAGCAAGAAAAACCAGGAAAGTGTAAGAAGGAGAGGGAAACTTTGGGAGAAAATTTCCTTAAGAGACGTGTTGTATTTTTCATTAGTTTGCGAAGTATTACACGGTTTCTTTATGTACAAAATGGACTGTGGTCAACAAGTCAACACAATTCAGTCAACCATACACCTACTTCACAATGTGTAACAATTTTCACTTATCCTAACATCCTCCCGTAAACTAAACCTCCTTAGCACTCAGCCAACAAGTTATTTATTACATTCTCTGTACCTTTTCACAAATCCTAACATTCTCCCGTAAACTAAACTTCCATAAGACTAAAAGAAAGACCACAGTTTTGACTAATGCTTCCATTGATCTGTTGCACTACATCAGGTAGCACTTATTAAATCTATAAAAACTCTGTTCTGAAAGTGGCAGCAATTCAACTTACAATGTGTCGTGCTCAACTGTATAATTGCACACCTGCAGGACTTAGATTTTTTCACATTAGTACTTCTGTTGAATGTCTTACATTAACAACACAATAAGCAATGTAAAACGACTGATAGCTGCAAAAACTTTTTTGAAAAAAGTGACTTCAGATAGTGTAAGGAACCAAGAAATGCCCTGAATCTGCTGAATAGCTCTGAAACATATCTGTAGTCAAGATCAGAAAACGCAGCCTGAAAATGCAAAACTTTCTCTGAAGTGCAACCCCAATATACATCTTAAAACAGCAGAATAACTCTGAAACACAAGTAAAGATCAGAAAATGCAGCTTGAAAATTCATGTAGTGAACAGGCCCTGAAACTGTAGAGTAAGTTCAGGATAATTCTGGACCAACATACACCTGAATACATCCAGCAAAAAACATAGCTTCATGTAGTGAATCATGCCCTAAAACTGTAGAGTAAGTTCAGGATAATTCTACATAACTTACTCTCTCTCAGAATCTGTAAGTAGACCAGACTGTTTCCCTTTGGGAGAATCTCTTACTGTCAGTTTCTCTCTTAGAGTTTCAAACTTGGAGGCTGAGAGAGCTTTAGTAAATACATCAGCTTTCTGAAATTCAGTAGAAACACAGTGAACCTTAAGCTTGTTAGCTGTGACCTGTATAGTGAGCATCTAATTCAATATGCTTTTATTTCAAATAAATTCAATTATTTTAATTTAAAAAAATAAATATTCTTAATCATATAATATTGANGAGTAATTTGAGATATGTAAATAACTATTTTAGTCTTCCATTGTTAAAAAAGATTCAATGTGTTAATTTAGGGGTATAAACTAGAATATATAAAACTAGAGGTACAAACTTGCTATTTTGTTAAACTTTGGGTGGGAATATATGTAAAAAGTTTATAATAAATTTAGGCTTTTTTGGTTTTTTTTTTTTTTCGGGGCCCCTTGGCTTAGATAAGAAATTATAAACATTTTTATTTTTGTAAGTTATTAAAAAAAAAATTTATAAAAAATCTGGGCCCCCATATTTTTGGGGCCCTAGGCAGGTGCCTCACCTGCCTACCCCTTAAGCCGGGCCTGGAACCAACATACACCTGAATACATCCAGCAAAAAACATAGCTTCATGTAGTGAATCATGCCCTAAAACTGTGGAGTAAGTTCAGGATAATTCTACACAACTTACTTTCTCTCAGAATCTGTATGTAGACCAGACTGTTTCCCTTTGGGAGAATCTTTTACTGTCAGTTTCTCTCTTAGAGTTTCAAACTTGGAGGCTGAGAGAGCTTTAGTAAATACATCAGCTTTCTGAAATTTAGTAGAAACATAGTGAACCTTAAGCTTGTTAGCTGTGACATGTTCCCTCATATAGTGAGCATCTAATTCAATATGCTTTTATTTCAAATAAATTCAATTATTTTAATTTTAAAAAATAAATATTCTTAATCATATAATATTGAAGGATAAAGATAAATTTTAATTTTAATATGAAATTAATGGAATAAGGATTCCGAATCCCATTCCTTTTCAATCCATGAAGTAAGCATTGCGTTTGTGCATGTAGACTTGATACCAATACATGAAATATAAATATTTTAGAACACCTTGAAACTCAGAAATTTATTATTTATCAAAGAGGTTTGAATATACTTTGAATCGCATTAATCTTTAGCATATGTGTAATATAAACTATAGTCGGAGAATTTGGAGTAATTTAAAAAAAAAAATGCAGAAATCTCAAAAATATTATGGTTATAACGAGAAATATATTAGAAAATCTGTACAAAAAATTTGTTTGAAAGTCATATGTACAAATTATAAAATAAATTATGTATACAGATAATACACCGTGCATGTACACCAATATGTTGATACAAAACACACATATTTAAAATTTTCACATCTTTTTTTCTTTTTTTTTTTTCCATTTCATTCTAAAATATTGTTTGACATTTATTGACTTAGGCAAAGACTCAACCGCCGCTACGCTTCGAACTTGCAGAATAATTCAATTCCTTGCACTTGCACAAAATAACATCTGATCTTTTATTAATCATTTTTCCAATTGAAGATTTCGTTAACATGCTTAAATTTGAGTCATTCCGAATGATAAACCAAGCTCGGAAAGAAAGTAATCTTCCCCCTACTTATAATGTGAAAATTTGTGAATATTTTAAGAAAGCAAAAATGAAATTGACAACTGATTTTTTATTTAACAGTGTTAAGAGTGAATACAACCAAGATCTCTCTTATATATAAAAGAGAGAATCCGTTAGAATCAGTAAAGTAGCTCATGTGAGCTTAAACAATTTACAATTGATATCTATAAAGTGAGCTACTTAAAATAACATCGTCTTTGACAAATAGTTGTGTGATCCTTTGTGTTTTTCAGCATTGCAGTTTTCACCCTCTGTATGGTCAACATTTCCCCTCAAACTGAACTACTCCTTATATGGTTGAAGGTCAACACTTCCCTTCAAACCAAACTTCATTTCCCTGGCTATGTTTTTGACAGCTAAGGGTCAGAACTTTGTTTCTTCTTGTCAGCAGCCTGAATGACTTTTAAAACAACACCACATCATATACTACTCATGATGTGATTGACACACACAATACTGATCATCAAAACAACTCCACATCATATACTACTCATGGTGTAATTGACACACACAATACAAATCATCAACTGAGCACTAAATTATGTTCCAACGTTAGCTAAAACTGCTGCTTCAATTAATAGCTTCTGAACTGCATTTTTTTTTTTATTAACTAAACTTTACTCTAGCTTTAGCTAAATCTGTTGCTTCAGTTAATACTTTCTAAACTACATTTTACTTTTCAACTTCGGAACTACAGTCTACTAGCTGAATTGTTGTAGTAACAACTTTCTGAATTAGCTTGATATTTTAGCTTCTACATCAGCTTCTGATAAACACGCAAAGTCTTTAGTACAACACTTTACTTCCTCTCTTTTTCCATAATCAGGCATGGCTATAACAGTCAATTTTTGCTTCAATTCAAGGAATTGAGCTGCTGATAAAGCTTTGGTAAGTACATCAGCAATTTGCAGCTGAGATGGAACATATTGAACCATGATCTTTTTAGCTAAAACCTGATCCCTGATGTAATGAATATCAATCTCAATATGTTTGGTCCTAGAATGAAAAACAGGATTTGTAGCAAGGGCATCAACGCTGACATTATCACACCAAATTATTGGAGGAGTGTTCATAATCAAACCTAACTCAGAAAACATGCTTTGTAACCAAGCTATTTCAGTGGTTGTGTGTGCTAAGGCTCTATATTTAGCCTTTGTTGAAGAAAAGGCAACAACCCTCTGTTTTCGTGAACTCCATTGGATAAGATTAGGTCTTAGATAAACACAAAACCCACTTGTGGATTGTCGATCATCTAAGTTGCTGCCCCAGTCTGCATCAGCATAGCATTCAACATTCAGAGATGCAGTCGGTCTGAATTGTAACCCATGATAAGATGTCGGGTCTGGTTAAAGTTAAGTATTGTAGAGCCTTAATGGTGCTTCTGTATAGGCTGGGATCTTTGAACAACTCACTGTTAGTGGAAGAAAGTTTTGTGCCAACAGCCATAGGAGTGGAACATGCATGAGCATCCATCATCTTAGTTTTGGATAGCAAATCAATGATGTATTTTGTTTGCTTCAAATGAATGCCAGCAGAGGTCCTTGTGGCTTCCAAAACAAGAAAATACTTAATAGACCCAAGAGTTTTTAAGGCAAATTGATCATTGAGATCTTGAACAAGCTGATGTATGGATGAGACATTGGATCCAGTAATCAATATATCATCAATGTATACAAGGACATAGATAATGTAGGAACCAATTTTAAGAATGAATAAGCTGGAGTCAGATATAGGGTTTTTAAAACCTCTGTCTAGAAGAGCAAACTTCAACTTGTTAAACCGGGCTCTTGGAGCCTGTTTAAGGCCATAAAGGGCTTTGTTCAACTTGCAAACATGAGTAGGATATTGAGGATTTTCAAATCCTTCAGGCTGCCTCATATAGACTGTTTCATTAAGAGTACCATTTAGGAAGGCATTATTGACATCTACTTGTTGGATGTCCCAGCCATAGGTCACAGCAAGGGTTAGTATAATTCTGATGGTTTAGGGCTTAATAACAGAGCTAACAGTTTCAAAAAAATCCAAGCCAGGGGTTTGTTGAAACCCCTTGGCAACACACCTTGCTTTGTGCTTTTGTAGGGACCCATCAGCATGAAACTTTGTCCTGAAGCTCTATTTGTTACCAACAATCTACATATCATTCATTTTGGGAACAAGGGACCAAGTGTTGTTCTTTATAATGCATCATACTCAAGTTGCATGGCTTCTCTCCATTCACTACTGACCAAGTCTTCGGCAACTGAATCAGGTTTTGGTAGGACTGTAATGCCCCACTTGAGGTACGTATTTGTTGTTTCTTCTTTCGCTCTTATTTGAGTTGGTTTTGGTAATATTGTTTGATTGAATGTTATGTTGAATGTTTGCCCTGAAATTGGTTGAAAATAGAAGAAGTTTAGTGTTTCAGTCTTCGCCGGGGCGAAGAAGAATCTTCGCCGCGGCGAAGAGGTGTTGAAGCCACGGGGAAGCTGCTGGACAGTTTCGCCGCGGCGACAGAAGTTTCTTCGCCGTGGCGACAAGCCAATTAAAATGTTGGTTAAGTTTTAGATATTTTCTTCCCTAAGGGCAATTTGACCATTCTACCCCTAATTAGCAGGAAAAGTGGGGAGTTAATTGTAAGGATTTTTCATGGAGAATATGTTGATATGGGGGTGAGTTTGTAATGAATCAAAGGATATAGATGGAATTCCCAAAGAAGAGTAAGGGCAAAATGGGAATGCTTGGGTATAAATTTCATTAAAAGGAATTAAGAGTTAGCAAACCCCTCATTCTTCTTCTCAAAAACGCAACCCTCCATTCTTGTTCCTCTCAATTTCTCTTTCTTTTGATCAAGGAGTTCCAAGGGGTTTTTGAAGTGATTTGGGGTAGAAAATCAACCTAAGGCTTCCTAAGGTAAGGATTCCTACTTAAGTTGTGTGATTTGTGAGTTTTGGTTCATATTGAAGTTTGAGGGTTTTTGTTCTTTTGGTTAAGAGTAGAGAAAAAGTCAAGCAAAACAAGTGAAAGGAAGAGTTGGTGAAGTCTCTCCATAACAAGGTAAGTAAACCCCAACCCAAGTTGAGATTTAAGAATTTTCTTGATTAGGGTTTTGATAGAAATGATGTATGTATGTGATATACATGTGATATGCCATGTATGGAGGCTTAAATAGAGATTTCTATGCCTTGTGATTGTTTATACCTTGCAAATATAAGAAATGAGTTGTGGGTTGGAAAGGTAGTTTGAGATGGAATTGAAGGGGTATTGTGGATCCCTTTTTGGAAGTGTTTTTATTTGGCAGGTTTTGTGGTTATGTGAAGGGGTTTCTCCCCATTTTGGATGGTTAGAAAAAGTTTTAGAATCATTGCTATAGTAGAGTTTTATAATGCACTTGAGTTGTTTGATGAAATGCCTAATAGAGGTTTGAGTATGAGTAGTGAACCTTAATTCTTGCAACATTGCATGTTGGCATTTCATAAGTGCATTGGTGGAGATGAACCATCCATAGGCACTAATTGTGCATTGAAAAGTGACCTAAGAAAGTGTAGGAAACTTGTGTATGCAATTACCCTATGAGTAGAGAGCTTGGTGGATGCAACTACTCTAAGGGTAGAGAGAATGAAAAATGCTAGAATAGAGTGAATTAGAAGAGTAGAATAGATGGGTTGATGCTTTGTGATCATCACCCGACAGTTATGGGAATCGGGTTGATGCTTTGTGATCACCACCCGAATAGCCCTTAGAGATGGGTCGATGCTTTGTGATCGTCACCCGATGAGTAGTAGAAACGGGTGGATGCTTTGTGACCACCACCCGGTTAGTTGTTAGATAAGTGGGTTGATGCTTTGTGATCATCATCCAACATTTAGTAGAAGTGGGTTGATGCTTTGTGATCATCACCCGACAGTGACTAGAGACGGGTTAATGCTTGGTGATCGTTACCCAAAAGTCATGAGAAACGGGTAGGTGCTAGGTGGTCTCCACCCGATAGTTAGGAAAACCGAGTAGGTGCTTTGTGATCCCCACTCGGTAGTCACTAAGAACGGGTTGGTACTGTGTGAATTCCACCCGATAGCCATGGAGAGTGAGATGGTGCTGTGTGAACGCCATCCGACCGTACCTCCGGTAAGATGAGGCCATGATGTTATTAGAAACAGAAATAGAATCAGAAATAGCATAAGGAAAGAATTAAGAGTTGTACATACGGGGACAGATAGATAGAGGGTTTTACTTACTGAGCATTATTTTGTGCTCACCCCGTTATTTTCCTTTGTGGATGCAGGATCTAGTTGATGATGCAGTCGGAGGGGCGTCGGCAAGCGAGGAGCAATAGCTACACTGTTTCCCCTGTTTTGTTTTTTAAAATGAATTTTTGTAAACAGTACTCTTTGTGTATAAAAGACATATGAATTATAATGAAAAGAAAATTTTGGGGCCCAATTTTCTATTGTTATTATGCATGCATGGCACTAGTTTTCAGCAGTTGTTACAAGGACAGGTTCTTGACCAGATATGATAAGGGCTATTTTGTTTTGAAGACTGGTTTTTGCTCTTGTTAACATATGATACGTGTTTATAGGTAGAGGAAAGGTTGATGATGTTGAATGATCTGTTTTAGGAAGGTTTAATGCAGTAGGCAAACTAGTTGATGAAGTAAGAAATTGGGTGGAGTCAAATCAATTACAAGAGGACAGTGAGAAGGCTCCTGATTTTGTAATTGGTGAGATTGGGATGTAGTAGGTTGATTTTGAATGGTGAGAGTGTGTGATGTAGTAGGTTTATCAGTGGATGAAATGAACAATTGAGATGGTGTTAAGTCTACTATGAGAGGGCAGGAATGAGGTTCCTGGCAGTGAGAAAGCTCCTGATTTTGTAATAAGTGAGGTTGTGATGTAGTAGGTTGATTTTGAATGGTTAAAGGGTGTAATGTGGTAGGTGTTGGATGAGATTCAGTAACTGGTACATGTGATTGGTGAGGTAAAACTGATGATGGTAAGGAACAACTTTCTGAAGGTAGAGTGATGTTAGAGACAGGTTTGGATTGATGGGAAGGTGATGTTGAGGAGGAATTTTATGCACCAACTGTTGAAGTAGGAATGAATGCTAAACATGATACTACTAGAGATACTTTACTGTTGGGAGCTATTGGTGATTGAGGAACTAAATCAACAGGAGACACTGATGATGGTACTGACAAAAAAGGAAAGCTAAAGCTAGAAAAGATGTTAGTTGACTGTGAAAAAGGTGGAACTTGAGAGTGAAGAAAATTGTGCATGTAACGCCCACATCGAGGTACGTAGCTTTACGTATTCCCTAATACCCTTGGTTGAATTTTGTTAAAGTTATCTTGAACAAGTGTGAAGAAAATGCCTTAAAATTTCATTAGGGGTAAAATGGTCTTTTCACTCATAATTATTTGAAAAATTGGGGAGTGAAAAGAGATAGAATTTCATGGAGAAGTTAATAAAAATAAGGGCATTATTGTAATTGACTAAGGGACATAGATGGAATTTCATAGAAAGTGCAAGGGCAAAATGGGAAAGTAGAAGTAATAAATGAGATATTTGGAGTTCATTCTTGAAAACTCTATCATTCTCTACTCCCTCACACGCCACTTTCATCTCCAAATTCTCTCATTTTCTTCATCAAATTTCCAAGGCAATTTAGAGGATTTTTGGTTGGATTTTGGTAGATATTCAATCCTAAGCATCCAAAGGTAAGAGTTCTTGCAATATGATGTGAGATTAATTTTTAAAGTGTTGAATTCTTATAGTTATATGCTTAGGGTTTAAGAAGAAGAGGAGATCTACCCAAAGAGAGAGTTTCTAGTGTGGAACTACCCAAGATCAAGGTAAGTAAATCCAACCCTAAGTTTGATTTGAGTAAGTTTGTAGAGATTTGTACATGTATGTATGTGCTTATGTTTTTGAGAAGTTTTGATGAGATTGATACTTGATAATTAAAATTCAGCCATGAGAATGTAGACTTTGCCTATATGGTGATTGATGGAAGTTTGGTTGAGTTTAGAAAAAGTTTGAGTAGACTTTATGGAGTGTAGTTTCCTGGCCAAGTTTAGTGTTGATTTAATGGAGTTTTGCTCCAAATATTGGTGGCTTGAGAAAGGAGTAGAAGTGTAGCCAAATAGAGTTTGAGTATGCATACAATTTGTTTGATGAAAATCCTAAGAGAAAACATGTTACCATGGTTGCCCTGTCACAGTCGTGACCTTCTAAGTGATTTTTGGGCATCTTATTGATTGAACTGAGTTGAGAGATAAACATAAAAGTTGTAGCTCTGTCTCGAAGCTTTAAAACGAGACCAAGATTGTAGCAATCCAATGTGTATAACTTGAGATATGCCTTCTTGAATATGACCTGTGCAAAATGACTACCTCAAAATATTTTGTAGTTTAATAATCTATGATTGATTTCAAGTATAGAATGTTGTTGGTAGAAAATATTAGTTCTCTAATGATGTTTTTATATGCCATAATGCATTCTCACATTCTCACATTTGCATTTAGAAAGAATAGCAAAGAATGAGCATAGTTCCATGCACATACACATGGATGAGAATAGTAAAGAATAAAGAAAAAGAAAGAAAAGAATTAATTGTAAAAAGATAAGAGAAGAGAAGGTTGTTGCGATGGGGAACCCGTGAGTGGTAGAGAAGAATAATCCCACATACAAGCCGCCTTCAGTGAGCGGCCTCAGAATCAGAAAGAAGTAGTGTACATTTCGTTAGAAGTGTATGTGGATGAGAACTATACCAACAGAATTTACCTACATGCACGCCGCCTTTAGTGAGCGGCCTCAGAATTAGAAAGAAAAGTTGTACAGTCCAATAGAAGTGCATATAGATGAGGACTGTACCCACTCACATGGCCAGGGTTCTGAATCCATGCCTCAACTAAGTCCGATTGGCATAGAAAGAAAGAATAGAAAGAAAGAAAGAACAGAAGGAAAGAAAGAATAGAACACAGAAAGAAAGAACAGAACGGAAATAATAAAAAGAAAGAAAGAATAGAACACAGAAAGAAAGAACAGAACAGAAAGAAAGAAAGAATAGGACACAGAAAGAAAGAACAAAACAAAAAGAATAGAAAGAAAGAAAGAATAAAACACAGAAGGAAAGAACAGAACAGAACAGAACGGAGAGAAAGAAAGAATAGAACACAGAAAGAAAGAACATAATAGAAAGAAAGAAGAGAAACAGAAAACAAAAAAGAAATTGCATTCTTTATGCATTTATACACATGCATCATGGCATTCATATTATTCAGAATTAGTTTCTCCAATTGTGCTTACATGTTAGTAAGTGAGAAACAAGAATGGAGAAAGAATATAAAGAAAGAACAGAAAAAGAATAGAGAAAGAACAGAGAGATAGAACAGAAAAAGAATAGAGAAAGAACAGAGAGATAGAACAGAAAAAGAATAGAGAAAGAATAGAGAGATAGAACAGAAAAAGAATAGAGAAAGAACAGAAAGAAAGAATAGAAAAGAACAGAGAAGAAGAGAGAAGTGTGATGTAAGGAAAGAATTTAGAATATGAGCAACGGAGATAGAAGGGTAGCATAGCGGGTTTACTTACTGAGCAATTAGTGCTCACCCCGTTGTTTTCAATGTTTTTGCAGGTAGTAGATGAGATGCGGTCGCTTGGAATGTCAAGATGCGGAAAGGTCGGGCAACACTGTCGAGCTTTTTGAGAAATTTATTTACACTATGTATAGTTTTGTATATATATAGAAAAATTGGGCTCATTATTTTATACTCATCTTCATGTATATTTTCGTAATATTTATATTTAGTGAGTTTTACTGTTTCTTTTACGAGTATACTAGCTAGAGAAAGAGTCATTACAGTGCACAAAAGGAAATTCATCTTCATTAAAAGTGACATTGGGTGTAATAAAAATTTTGCCTTTGCCTTTAGGACTTAAACACCTATAGCCTTTATGAACTAGACTATATCCTACAAATACACACTTAGAAGAATGAAAACTAAGTTTGTGCCTATTGTAATATCTTAGGTAAGGAAAACATGCACATCCAAAAACCTTTAAAGATGAATAAAGGGGTAATCTACAAAACAGCAATTGATAAGGACACTTAAAATCAAGAATAGCAGATGGCATCCTATTGATTAAGAACACTGCTGTATCAAATTCAAGCCACCAAAAATTCATAGGCATGGAGGCATGTGCAAGTAGAGTGAGACCAGTTTCAACTATATGCTTGTGTTTTCTCTCACTTTGTGCATTTTGTTGATGGACATAAGCACAAGAGTGTTTAAACTGAATGCCAGATTTGGTTAGGTAAGGAATTAAACCCCTATATTCACTCCCTTGATCAGACTGTAGACACTTAAGTTTATGAGTAAATTTTCTCTCAGCTAAATGATGAAATTTAACAAAAACAAAATGCACTTCAGCTTTGGTTCTTAAGGGAAAAAGCCATGTAAATCTGCTAAAATTGTCAAGAAAATGCTCATAGTATTTGAAGCCTTCAATGGATACCACTGGAGAAGGACCCCAAATGCCACTGTGAACTAATTCAAGAGGAGCAGTGACTCTAGAATGAGAAACAGGAAAACTGTTTTTGTGCATTTTGCCAAGTTGACATGCATCACAAAAAGAAATGGAAGGAATGTGTTTTGAAGAGTTGTGATTAATTTGCAACATGATTTTATGAAAAACTTCTGAATGTGGATGCCCTAATCTTTTTTGCCATAGTGATGAAATGCTTTGTTTGTGACTAGGGGCTTGAAGGGCTAAAGGTGAACTATTGGGCAGATATGTATGACACCGAGGAACAACATTATCATCAGTATTACTACTAGTAATAGAATCAATTTCAGCAGCATTGCAAGCACTATTATTAGCAGTGTAATTATGAACAACGTCAACGACATGGTAATCAGCCACAAAGTTAATACCAACAACATCAAAATCAACAGAAACATCATGACTAGTAGTTCTATTATGAGTATCATCAGCAGCATGACTATTATCATCATAATAAATGCCATCAGTATCAAACTTAACACCAGCAATATTGTAACAAAAAAAATTAGCATTATTATCATTAACATGATCAATAGTAGGAGTCTCATTGGTATGATCAATCATATTACTCAAATTAGAGACATTATTATTCGAGAAAGAGTAATTAGAAACAGAGATGTTTTTATTTATTGAAGGAATATTACAACTATCCAGAACTTACTCTGTGGACTCATTATAAATACTAACATCAACTTTTGTGCAACTTGACGGACTGACACTAGTTTGCAGCTCACTAAGACTCTTATGTGGGATCTTATTTCTTAAGGTAGATACAGACTTATGGGAATCAATGTCAGTAACACTAGGAAAACAATTTTGATTTTAAGGTTTGGAGCTTGTGACAAAAACAAAACTTTGTGAATTAAGAGGGATAGAAGACTGAGCTAAAGTGTCCTGAGAACTGATAGATGGAAGTCTCAATTGATATAGCCCAGCATTAAGTTCTCCTTGTAGTAAAACTGCTCTGGAAACCTTGTCCTTAACAATGCAACAGTCAGAGTTAAATTCAACCACAACATTATTGTCTTTAGTAAATTTGGATATACTAAGCAAGTTTTTTGTAATTCTTGGTACACATAAAACATTTTTTAGATGTAGGCATTTATTTTTTAGAAAACTAGGTAAAGAAGTAAAGCCAACATGGGATATATCAAGAAACTCACCACTGCCTACTTGTAATTGTTCAACTCCACCATAATTTTTGCTCACATTCAATTGATTAAGATTTACAGTGACATGGTGAGTGGCACTAGAATCCATATACCAGGTAGGATCTGATGAGACAGAGGCACCAGCAGGAATAAAGGTTAATGAATGAGAGTTGACAGGTATGTTCTGATGAGAGGCTAGGTAGGCTTGGTTAGGTGTTTGTTGCTATTTGCTGGGTACTTGGAATCCTTTTTGTGCAGTTGTTAAGGGTTGTGGTTGATGAGAAGTTTTAGTAAAATGTCCTTGTTATTGTGATCCTTCATGCGAATAGGGAGATTGAACAAATTACTGTGGCAGGATGCTACTATTAGGTATGTTGAGATAACTGTGTCCAAAGATGATAAGAGTTTGAGAACCAGAGGTAAGATACGATCCAACACCTCTTTGTTGTGGGGAAGGATTATATTGAGGTGAGGTCCCATTATAATTAGAGTTATACCTATGGTAACATTGCACCGTAGTATGACCTATCTTGCTACAGACTTGGTAGATTGGTCTTCCTCTGCCATTACCCCGACCACGACCTCTTCCAGTATTGTGAAAGACAACAGGTCTATAAGTAGGTACTGAAGGACTATAATAGGTCTGAGAAGGTTGAACATAATGCAGATCAGTTTGTTTAGTGGGAATGGTAGCTGCTGGAGGATAATGTTGTGTGTAAGAGGGATTAGATAAGGTGTTTAGGGAAGGTGTAAACTGTGTGAGAGGAGTTGGATTTCCAATAGAGCTAAGTGAAGTATTAACAGTACTTGAATGAGTAGGTTTAAAGGGAGGACTACTGGAATTACTCACTGCAGCTATATGTACTGAACTTGTTGGAAAATCAATAGAATTGAATTTCTCTAGTCTTAACTCATATTTCTATAGAAGATACTGTGCTTCTTGAATGCTTACAGAATCAAACCTAGACTCAAGTCTGGAGGTTAAATTGACTACAACAACATCAAATTCAGGACCTAACCCATCCAGTACATATTGAAGAACATTTTCATCAGAAACAACTTGTCCAATGGATGCCAAACTTTCAGCTATCCCTTTCATTTTCTTGATGTAGTCACTAACACTAAGGTTGCCTTTTTTAGTATTTTGAAGTAAGTTTTTTAGGTGTAGTGCCCTAGCTTTAGAATCTGAAAAGAATTCCTTTTCAAGTGTGAACCAAACATCGGTAGAGAGTTGGCACTTAGATACACAACTAAACATACACTCGGATATTGATGAAAGTAAATTTATCAATACGTTTCCAGGCAACATATTTAGGATTGATTTTTTCTTTAGCTAGGGTTTCTTTAGAGCTAATTATTCCTGATTCAATTGAAATATCAATTGGTGAAGTACGTAAAGGCTCAAGACAGGGGATCAAACCTATCAAATGTTCTTCCAATCCATGAGCTTCGACTGTGAACAGAACTTGCGAACGCCAGAACTGATAGTTATCATGGTAATTGTCTCTCCTTAGCTTCGAATTTATTACTTGAAGACTTTAACGAACAATGGAAGAATGAAGCTCAGACAAGCTGTGAAGTTTATTCACATTCTTTGCAGAATTGTCAAGACCAGAATGCTTAGCCATCGACGTGAGTCAATGACTCTGATACCATGTGAAGATTTTAAGAAAGCAAAAATGAAATTAACAACTTATTTTGTATTTAATAGTGTTAAGAGTGAATACAACCAAGATCTCTCTTATATATAAAAGAGAGAATCAGTTAGAATCAGTAAAGTAGCTCATGTGAGCTTAAACAATGTACAATTGATATCTGTAAAGTGAGCTACTTAAAATGGCATTGTCTTTGACAAATAGCTGTGTGATCCTTTGTGTTTTTCAAAATTGTAGTTTTCACCCTTTGTATGGTCAACAAAATTAAAACAATCAATATGGGTTGCTTTATTTTATACTCTTAATACAGTACTCATTAACAAAGGCAACCATACTTAATGCTTTTCTTTGCTAAAACAACTTCAAAAGCACCATGCTGCTCATTTTATATCCACTTATGAGCAAAGTAACAAGAAAACAAATATATATAGATAGATAGATAGATATATAAAGCTGAATACCCATGCGGGTTGTTCACCACGTGATACATTTTGGAACTCATAGAATTGTTCTATTTTGACACATATGATTTGTGGTTGCTATGTGGTTGAATTTTATTGGTGATGTTGTAGAGAGATATTAATTGATGAATTGGTATTTCAAATCCAAAGGTAAAAGCATACCTATTTGAGTGACACATATGACACTTTTTTCTTCTCTTTTCTCTTTTCTTTCTTTTAGCTCTAGAATTACTCTCTCTTGCCACATTGGATGTGTGGTTAAATGAGATATTTTTAGCTCTAAGATTCATGAATACCCATGCCGGTTGTTCACCATGAACACCCATGCGGGTTGTTCGCCATGTGGCACATTTTGGAAGCTCTAGAATTGATCAATTTTTACACATTGGATTGACAAGCCAATCAAATTGCTCTATCTTGACACATTGGATTGGTATTTATTATTCTATCTATAATTATTAATTAATTAAAAAATTGGAACAATTCTAATTATATAGGTGCATTGCATTGGCATTCTAAAGGTCTAACTATAATGACACCTTATATTTGTGAGTGTCATGTGGTTGAATTTTATTGGTGATGATGTAGACAATATTAATTGCTGCATTGGTATTCCAAAGTCTAAATAAATAGACATAAAGATTGGATTACATAGGTGCATTGCATTGTTGTATTAATAATTAATAATATACTAATTATATAGGTGCATTGCATTGGCATTCTAAAGGTCTAACTATAAGGACACCTTGGATTTGTGATTGGCATGTGGTGAATTTTATTGGTGATGATGTAGACAATATTAATTGCTGCATTGGTATTCCAAAGTCTAAATAAATAGACATAAAGATTGCATTTGTAGTAAAAGCATACATGTTTATTAATAATTATATAGGTGCATTGTATTGACATTGCAAACCTTTCATTGTATTTAATTGTGTTGGCATTCGAAATGTCTAAATAAGGGGTTATAAAAGGGGCGTAAGTTCAGTTGTTTATTATTGCAATATGTTAGTTGGTGTCAACAATACGTCTGGTCTTTTGTTAAATGTTTATAGGTCATGTTAGTTTGTGTCAATAATACATCTGTTCTTCATGATTTTATTAATCGATGATTTTTTATTTGTTTTTGTTTTTGTTGTTGTTTACAGGTCAAAGATTCATGAATTGGCATGGAATAAAGGCAAGATGTCCGATTGACATTGTTAAATGAGTTGTTATTTTGATTCGTTCTTCTGAACTGTAAGCATATCTTCTAACTATTTTAATACGAAATTATAAGTATATCTCCTAACTATTTTAACGGTTATTATTTGATTGAATGATTATTTTTGTTCGGTTAATCTATTTGAATGATTGATTGTGTTAGTCTTGCCGAACGGTAAGTGTATTCCTTAGCAATTTTAATATGAAGATTAATTAACTTTTGTTGATTTCGTTTTTAGGTAACAGTTGTTATATGAATGAATAATTGTTCCTTAACAAATCTTAACATGAAGATCGATTAAATTTTGTTATGTATGTTTTCAAGGAAATGTTCATGTACTTTACTAAGATCAAATCGAGGATGATTCTATTGTTAGCCGAACTGTGAGTATGTGTCATATCTATATTAGTAGAAACAGTTCAATTGTGTTGAATATGTTTTCTATAAAAACATTCGTGTATTTTAATTTGTTATATGAATGATTTATTGTTTATGTCTTGTTGATGTGGGAGTATATATGTTAAATGAATTAATTTTAGCTGATTTTGTTTTCCAATTAATAAGTGTTATTTGAAATATTTCTTGTCAGTCCTAATATGATCATCCCTTAAATTTGGGTTAAGTAAACCATTCATTTTAACATCACACGCATTTCGGTTTCCCCTGAAAAATCAATAGTAAATTAACCATAACTTGATCAATAAAAATCCAATTGATGAGAGGATTGAATCTTTAGAAACTAGACAGACATAGCTTTAATTTGATATATTATACGCTTAATTTGGATAACTGTAGCCCCCACTGCCGAACCATTCCTTTCATCATCACACACATTTTGGCTTCCACTGAATAGTCAGTAGTAAATTGACCATAACTTGCTCAATAAAAATCCAATTGATGAGAGGCTTGAAACTTTAGAAACTAGGTAAACAAAGATTTAATTTTATATATTATACGCTTAATTTGGATAACTGTAGATCCACTGCCAAACCATTCCTTTTATCATCACTCACATTTCGATTTCTCCTGTTTCTCGATTTCCACTAAATAGTCAGTAGTAAATTAGCCTAATTTGCTCAATAAAAATCTAATTGATGAGCGGTTTAAAAATTTGAATACTAGATAGATAGGACTTTAATTTGATATATCATATGCTTAATTTGGATAGCTATTGCCCCAAGTTTGAACCATTTCTTTTATCATCACACACATTTCGGTTTTCACTGAACAGTCAATAGTAAATTGACCATAACTTGCTCAATAAAACTCCAATTGATGAGAGGTTTGAATATTTAGAAACTATACATATAGGGATTTAATTAGGTATGTAACACATTTAATTTGGATAAATATAACCCCACTTCTGAACCATTCCTTTTATCATCACAAACATTTCAGTTTCCCCTATTTCTCAATTTCCATTGAACAGTCAGTAGTAAATTGGCCATAACTTACTCAATAAAAATCCAACTGATGAGCGGTTTGAATATTTGGAAACTAGAAAGATAGAGTTTTAATTTGATATATTACATGATGAATTTGGATAACTATAGACCTACGGCCGAACCATTCATTTTATCATCACACATATAAAATCAATATATATAAAGTTGAATACTCATGCGGGTTGTTCGCCATGAGGCATATTTTGGAAGCTCTAGAATTGCTCCATAAATTGGATTGACAAGCTAATCAAATTGCTCTATCATGACACGTTGGATTGATATTTATTGCTCCATTTATAATTATTAATTAATTAAAAAATTGGAACAATTCTAATTATATAGGTGCATTTCATTGGCATTCTAAAGGTCTAACCATACTGACACCTTATATTTGTGATTGTTATGTGGTTGAATTTTATTGGTGATTATGTAGACAATATTAATTGCTGCATTGGTATTCCAAAGTCTAAATAAATAGACATAAAGATTGGATTACATAGGTGCATTGCATTGGTAGTAAAAGCATACATGTTTATTAATAATTATATAGGTGCATTGTATTGACATTGCAAAACTTTCTTTGTTTTCAATTCGTATTTAATTATCTTAGCATTCGAAAGGTTTAAATAAGAGGTTATAAAAGGGGCGTATGTTCAATTGTGTATTTTCGCAATATGTTAGTTGGGGTCAACAATACGTCTGGTCTTTGGTTAATTGTTAATAGGTCATGTTAGTTCGTGTCAATAATACGTCCATTCTTCATGATTTTATTAATCGATGACTTTTTATTTATTTATGTTTTTGTTGTTGTTTACAGGTCAAAGATTCATGAATTGGCATGGAATAAAGGTAGGATGTCTGATTGACATTGTCAAATTAGTTGTTATTTTGATTCGTTCTTCTGAACTGTAAGTATATCTTCTAATTATTTTAATACGAAATTGCAAGTATATCTCCTAACTATTTTAATGGTTATTATCTGATTGAATGATTGTTTTTGTTCGGTCAATCTATTTGAATGATTGATTGTGTTAGTCCTGTCGAACGGTAAGTATATTCCTTAACAATTTTAATATGAAGATTAATTAACTTTTGTTGATTTCGTTTTCAGGTAAAAGTTGTTATACGAATGAATAATTGTTCCTTGACAAATCTTAACATGAAGATCAATTAAATTTTGTTATGTTTATTTTCAAGGAAATGTTTATGTACTTTACTAAGATCAAAACGAGGATGATCTATTGTCAGCCGAACTGTGAGTATGTGTCATATCTATATTAGTAGAAACAGTTCAATTGTGTTGAATATATTTTCTATAAAAACATTCGTGTATTTTAATTTGTTATATAAATGATATATTGTTTATGTCCTGTTGATGTGGGAGTATATATGTTAAATGAATTAATTTTGGCTGATTCCGTTTTCCAACTAATAGGTGTTATTTGAAATATTTCTTATCAGTCCTAATATGATCATCCCTTAAATTTGAGTTAAGTAAACTATTCATTTTATTATCACATACATTTAGGCTCCGTTTGGCTTATTATTTATACTCATATTCCCAATCCTATTCCCAAAATACTTGTTTGTTTTGTTATTTGAGAAATATTAGTATATATTTTTTAATTACTTTTAGACCCCTTAAGTTTATTAATTTCATTAAATAACCCCAAAAATAAGTTTAAAAATTAACAAAAACACCCCTGTCCACCCATAATTGCCAGATTCCAACAACCACCGTCGGTGGTAGCCAGAATCTATCACAGGGCCTACAAACAACCGAAACTGGCTGGTAATTCATCGATTTGGCCTTTTTTGGCCAGATCCACAGTGGATCTGGCCGGAAAAGGCTAGATCTAGACTTTTGCGACCGTCGACGACCACAACTGGTCGTAGATCTGGCCGAAAAATGCCATATCGACGCCCAACCCCCAAATCCAATCGGTTTGCGTTGTACCACCATTTTTTGGCCTAATTCCGACGGTGGTGGCCGGAAACTAACACTGTGGGTGGGTGGGGGTGTTTTTGTCATTTTATAAAAATTTTATATATTTGGGTTTTTAGTTAAATTAGCAAACCTAAGGGCCTTTTTTTGTAAATTTTTAAATTTTACCTCATAATACTCCTCTATTCAACTACCCAATATTATTCCCAAAATTCTATCCAAAATAATAAAACAAATGGACCCTTATGTTTCCACTGAACAATTAATAGTAAATTGACTATAACTTGCTCAATAAAAATCCAATTGATGAGAGGATTGAATCTTTAAAAACTAGATAGACAGGACTTTAATTTGATATATTATATGCTTAATTTGGATAATTGTAGCCCCCACTGCCGAACCATTTCTTTCATCATCACACACATTTCGGCTTTCACTGAACAGTTAGTAGTAAATTGACCATAACTTGCTCAATAAAAATCCAATTGATGAAAGGTTTGAAACTTTAGAAACTAAATAAACATGATTTAATTTGATATATTATATGCTTAATTTGGATAACTGTAACCCCACGGCCGAACCATTCCTTTTATCATCATACACATTTTGGTTTCTCCTGTTTCTCGATTTCTACTGAATAGTCAGTAGTAAATTAGCCATAACTTGCTCAATAAATATCCAATTGATGAGAAATTTGAATCATTGAAACCTAGATAGATAGGGCTTTAATTTGATATATTATACACTTAATTGGATAACTTTAGCCCCACGTCCTAACCATTTCGTTTATCATCACACACATTTTAGTTTCCTCTGAACAGTCAGTAGTAAATTGACCATAACTTCCACAATAAAACTCCAATTTATGAGAGGTTTAAATATTTAGAAACTACACATACAGGCCTTTAATTTGGTATATTACCCCCTTAATTTGGATAATTGTAGCCCCACTGCCGAATCATTCCTTTTATCATTACACATTTTGGTTTCTACTGAACAGTTAGTAGTAAGTTGGTCATAACTTGCTCAATACAACTCCAATTTATGAAAGTTTTGAATATTTAGAAACTAGATAGATAGGGCTTTAATTTGATATATCATAAACTTAATTTGGATAAATGTAGCCCCACTTTCAAACCATTCCTTTATCATCACACACATTTCGGTTTCCTCTGTTTGTCGATTTCCACTGAACAATTAATTAGTAGTAAATTGGCCATAACGTACTCAATAAAAATCCAATTGATGAGAGATTTCAATATTTGTAAACTAGAAAGATAGAGCTTTAATTTTTATATTGTACAAAGAATTTGGATAACTATAGACTTGCGGCCGAACCATTCATTTTATCATCACACACATAAAACGAATTGAATTTTAGTGATGACAAAGGAAAACAAATATTGATATGTAGTTTTAATTGTATTTGTTCTATCTCTTTTTGTTGATATTTTTTTTATGTTACATACATATATTGAAAATAGGTTGTTTCTGAATATAACAAATTTTATTTGTATCACAAATATCATCTGATATTTGTTGCCGAACCATGTAGCTTTAGTAAACCATTTATAATATACCGAACCATTATTATTATCCTTAAAGGAAAATAAATATTGATATGTAGTTTTAATTGTAATTGTTCTATCTCTTTTTAATGATATCTTTTATGTTACATACATATATCATGAAAAGAGTTTGTTGCTGAATATAACTAATTTCATTTATTTAACAAATATCAACTGATGTTTGATGCTAAACCATGTAGCTTTAGTAAACCATTCATTTTATCATCATACACATTCAGGTTTCCACTCAACAATTAGTAGTAAATTAACTATAACTTGCTTGATAAAACTCTAATTATGAGAAGTTTAAATATTTAGAAACTAGACAGATAGAGCTTTAATTTGATATATTATACACTTAATTTGGATTACTGTAGCCCCGCTGTCAAACAATTCCTTTTATCATCACACACCTTTCGGTTTCCACTTAACAGTTAATAGTAAATTGACCATAACTTTCTCAATAAACATCCAATTGATGAGAGGTTTAAATATGTAAAAACTAGACAAATAGACCTTTAATTTGATATATGTTACACTTAATTTGAATAACTTTATCTCTGCTTCCAAACCATTCTTTTTATTATCGCATACATTTCGGTTTCCATTGAACAGTCAATAGTAAATTGACCATAACTTACTCAATAAAAATCCAACTGATGAGAGGTTTGAACCTTTAGGAACTAGATAGACAGAGCTTTAATTTAATATATTATATGCTTAATTTTCATAACTGTAGCCCAACTGTAAAACCATTCCTTTTATTATTACACACATTTCGGTTTCTCTTGTTTCTCGATTTTCACTGAACAATCTATAGTAAATTAACCATAACTTGCTCAATAAAAATCTAATTGATGAGCGGTTTGAATCTTTGAAAACTAAAAAGATAGGGCTTTAATTTGATATGTTATATGATGAATTAGGATAACTATAGACATGCTTCCAAACCATTCATTTTATCATCACACACATAAAACAAATTCAATTTTAGTGATGACAAAGGAAAACAAATATTGATATGTAGTTTTAATGATATTTGTTCTATCTCTTTTTGTTGATTTTTGGATTGATTTTGTTGTTTGATTTGTGGGTTTTACAATTATCGTCTTTCTTTAGAATGCTTTCATCAAATGCTTTTTTTTGCTATAGGTGGTGGTCAATTCTAATTGCAGCAAATGGATTTGTGTCACAGGATCTTTATCTTCATGGCTTCTTTAATGCTTCAATTAAGTTGCCTTGAGATTATATTGTTGGAGTTGTTGTTGCTTTCTATGTGAAGTTGTAAATAAACATCATAAATACAAATTGTAAGTTATTTTTTCAACTTATGATTCTAGTGGTGTAACACTAGTCATAGTATGAACACTTCACTTTGATTTTTGTACAATCATTCTTGTTTAAATTTCCAATATAACGACCTTGTGTTAAAAGTGATCACCTTTTTTTTTTATTATGTTGGTATCTGTTATATCGGATGACCATCTCTGAGTTAGAGTGATCACAACGTATCTAGCAATTTTATTTGGGTAACACATGTTATGCTTTTAGAATGCATGAACTGTTATATTCTCTTTTGAGATGTTTGTGTGGTCCATAACACTTGTCAAATTCATATTCAATGTGCTGGAAAGTTTTATTCTCTTTTATAGGTGGCATCTTTATATTGGAATAAACTTTTATAAAGGTGAATTCAATAAAGATTATTCCTTGCCACCTGTCCCCTTGCATTGAAGCCCAAGTTTTCTATATATTCGTCTCCTCTAATACAATTCTTTTCAAACCTGATTATGCCTCTGATATTACTCTGAAAATTCCTTGAAGTTTCTTTTGTTTTGAATCAGGTTTCATATGCCTTAGGTAGGCGTACAAATACCTTGCATAAACTTTGTTTATTTGTTCATGGCTGGAACATGGGTTTCCATTGGTGATGCTTGATGAGATTTCAAGCTTTTAGAGCTAAAGTGCATATTCGATGTTGATCCTTGAGAGGAGCTTAAGACTGACCAAGTGGTCTTGTGAACGTGGAGCTTGCTGTGGTAGTTCGAAGTTCGACCAAAGGGTGGAGTTTGAAGCGTTGTAAAAGAGGGAGTGTTCTTGCAACTGATGCTTTACTTTGGCTTTGTAATTGAACTAGAAATATTTACTATAGTGAATTGGCTTTATCTGAACTTGGTCTCATGGATGTATGCATGTTATCGAACCATGTAAAAATCTAGTGTTCTTTATTTTGTTTCATGGTTGGTTGTTTTGCAATGATGAAGAATGAACACTAAAATCAACTTAGCAACCCATTCCGCTTAGGATTAATTCACTTGGTAAAGGAATTAAATCTTTCACGAATGAATCTATAGGCTATTGTTATTTGAAAATCAAAAGTCCCATCAAGTTTAGTTTCATTTGAGAAGTCTATTCGACTAATATAATGTTGAATCTTTACCTACTAGCTTAATCTCCTAGGTGAAATGACAACTTAACCATTCATATTAGCCTAGTCCATTATAACTTATATCTCATAGGATTCATTCTAAAGCCAAGCATTGAAAGCATTGATCCATCCTCTAATTAAGTTTTGTTTTTCAATGAAATTTTATTTATTATTTACTTGATTATTATAAGCACTGTAACCTCCAATGTTATGAGTTTATTAATTCGATGTTTTATTGTTTAAGGGAGTATTAAGTGAAAGTATAAGGAAAAAAAATCATCTATAAAGTTAAGTAGAAGTGAGATTTAAACTTCAAATTATTTGAAATTGAAACATAAAATTACAAAATAGTCCCCATTTTTTGCTAAAATTTTAGTTAAGTCCTAGTTCTTAAACCTATTCCAACTTGGATACCTAGATCTCAATTCCGATTCTAATTCTCGGGTCAGTTTCGGTTCCTTGAACGGGTGGAACCAGTACCAAAACCGCATAGTACCGGTTCCACACAGTTAGAAACTTGAGCTGAAACCCTAGGTACCCACCGGTTCTAGTTCTACCTAAAAATTTTGCACACCCCTATGTATGATTATAGAAAAAGAAATGGAGTAATCTTAGAACCTAACAAATTTGGATTGTAACAAAATAATACAGATTATTTATAATAATAAAAAGTTTAGTGTGGTATAGGAATTTGGATATATACAAAAGTATAGTAAAAAAATTTCATAAGAAGGCCTAAATAAAGTTTTTGCGTTAGCCTATACTTTCACTGAGCCAGATCCGGATTAACATCGAAATGCATATTATATAGTAATTTGATCCGCCTATATTACAATAAGTAAATGTTTAATTAGGAATATTAATGAAAAAAGAAAAGTAATATGCAAGAGTAGTTAAAACTAAAATATTGATGAGAAATAAATGTTGAAACATAGAAGGACGAGGTGTTTGGCAAACAAAATAGACATACAGAAACTTAAATAGATAATAGGTAAAATAAAAACATTAAAAGGAGCTTAAGTAGCAGATAATGGATTATGAAGTAGTTAATCAACCACGTACACATGTTAAACTACAAGACAATAAGCAAATTAAAGTAACTTGAAACAGAAGGTAAAGAAGCAACTAAGATCTGAGCCCTAGAAACACCACCACCTACCTTCCCTTCTTAGTAAGGAGAAACACCAACATTCACATTTGTTGAAGCGAAAAAACCATCTTTCATAAGCACGTCCTCCCCTTCCTACACATAACCAAAACCCAACTTTTCATTCTATACATGTCATACACTCGTATGTAGATTTTGCATATACATTAAGAGTTGAGTGCACAGATCACCTGCTGGCTCACGTTAGCCTTCTTCACTGCCTGGTCAGGCATGAGACCAAAGTGAATGTGTGGAAAGTGGGCCCACTGACAAAAACAAAACAAAACATTGTTCAGTCAAATGACCTCGCGTCAGAAATTGTATATATTTAAATATAAATAAAATGAAACCCTGATAAATTTCTTTATGCAACTGAAAACCTAATTTGGTAAAGAAGAACCCTAAGATTTGTCTTGGATCTTACATTCTTAGCAGCTGCACTGAAGGCTTCTCTGTGGGTTATATCAGGATTTCCAGCCTTAATGCGTTGGATCTCGTCCCTGCAGATTGATGGACCATTCATCTAAATATATTTATAAACAATAATGTATGTAGTTTGTATATGTATAAGAAAAGAGAGAGATTTTGAAGAGCCTGAAATCATTACTCACTTGATGAATCGGTTGTACGCCGATGGGACTCTTTGTCTCTTTTCCGGAGCTGAACGTGGGCAGACATACGGACAAGTTAAAATCACATTGTTAACTTTTAGCGGAATTCTCTGCTTATTTTCTTATCTGTTCTCTATGTCATTTCATCATCATTTTCATCTCTCTACTCATAGAATCTTTACCAACTACATTTCCGGGAGAAGAAAACACCCTATATATCATTCTTAAGTAACTGTTTTTCCGGTCTAGAATGGGCTCTAGTTTCCTCACAAAAGCGCAAAGTGGGCAAGTGAAGCTTTTTTCTGTGAGCTAGAATAAGCTCTAAGAAATTGTAATTAAAAATAAAATAAAAAGAAAAGGATTCAAAAACACGAAAGCAGCATGGTTAGTTCAATTAAAAAAAAACCAATCTCTGACTGAGTATGATATACTCTTTGTTAAGATGGGGTCAATATTGCAGTTATAATTAGAGTTTATCATAAGAACTATCTAACAGTAAATTAGAAAGCACGCGTCAAAATTATATCTACATGTGGGACTCCTGTTATGGTCATAGAAACAAAGAACATTGTTGCAGGCATAATATTAATATGCCAAAAGGTAACGTTTACTTCTACCACAAGACCAAAAGACCTTCAATACTGTTCGTAGTGAGGAAAAAAGGAGATGTGTCATTCTTTTTCCGATTTCTTTTCTTGATTCTCTAACAGAGTGCTGTATATTGAACATGGAAAAAAGTGCAAAATGATCAATCTATCAAACTTTTTTCGATTGGTGAAATAGGGTGGACAAACAGGGAATAAGCCGTTTGACCAAAGCACTTCTTGTGTGGGGTTCATTGCCAAAGCGGATTGAAGAGAACTATTCTCATGGAAACTAAGAATTTATAAAATGAAAAAAAATTTTTTTTGAAGAAATTAAAGAAAAAAAAGAAAGAAGAAAATTAGGAAAAATATAACGAATCTCACGTCTGTTGAGAACTGGGGGCCGTGGAAGCTCATCAACTACTCCTCGAGAGGATACAGAGGAATCATTTGTGTTGGTTTGATTGATTAGAAAGTTTGGAGGGGGATTTGGGATCTCCTCCTGCAAAACAATAATCAGTAAAAAAAAAAAAAAAAAAACAACATAAAATCATACAAATCAAGTATATAAATAATATGTGTATGGAAATTTTGAGTGGAAATCGCAGTTCATCATCACATACCCGAAGATTATGGGAAGGGGAGAAAAAGCTGTGACCCAAGTGAAACTGGTTAGCCGAAGGCAGAAGCAAACCACGCATGTTCACAGGAAGGAGGTTTGTGCAGTGGCCACATCGAACAGTTACAGTCTTGAATAAACTTGTGCAAGGAACACTCACCTAAAACGTATACACTTGTGAGAGAAATATATATTTTTGAGAAAAGAAAGAAAAGAAAGCCCTACCCCTAAGAGAGGTGAATGGGTGAACAAAGGAAAACCAAACGGTTAAGTGGTAAAATGAGAATGATACCGCGAGCACAGTGTCGCAAATGGTGCAATGCACATAGCAGAGCTGCTCCGAGGGAGGAAGGTGGTCCAAAGACAATGTAGAAGAGGAGGACATCTTCTTTGATTTTTTTTTTCTTTCTCTTTTAAAATTGATTGATGATTGGTCTGGGTGATTGATTGATTGATTGATAGATTGACAGCTTAACAACCACCTTGGATCTGCTTTTCTTTGATTTGAGTTGTGAAAGAAAGAAATTAAAGGTGTATGGAAGAGAGAGAGGTATTTGGTCTAGTAGATATAAGAAGGCAGAGAAATGTTCTGTGCCCTTTGTTTATTGGTGTTGTTTACTTGTCATATGGATGTATTTACATACATAATAAACTAAATGATACATTGATGCATGGACATGAATACGAATTTGAATGTATGATAATATAATTCATACAAAGAGGTAGACTGTTGTCACGTACGCATGGTGTTTATTGTAAGATAAATATATGTGTGGTTGTCATTCCCAATGTATTATAAGAGAAAGAGAGAGAGGCGGCAGATGTGGGGGAGAGGAGCTAGAAAGGGACGTGTGCATGGGGTGATAGAGCTTTCACTTACTTGTTATTTTCAGTAGTTAAGAGGCTGTGTTGTATTCACTTTTTCTTTTTTCACTTTGCCTAAATTTCCGAACCAAAACCCTAACCCTTCTTTTAAAACTTCGGACATTTCACCTCCTTCTTCCGCCTCCTTAGGAATATACATAAACTTTGTGAATTACCTACAATCACACCATCTTAAATACACCCCGTGACACACTGTTCATAGCATATAATAATATCATAACATAATCATGACAATATCATTTAAATTCTCTCATTATCAGTTTTATGAACTTCTTTTTTGAATAAGTGAAAATAAGATGTTACTTTGGTGACATGACCACTCATTCTCCCTCGTCTTAAGTAGAGACAGGTACGTATTTAAGTCAGTAGACACCATCTCAGTGTTCAGACTTGCACCTGTTACCACCTTTGTCCTTTCCTAAATTTCTATTTCTTTTTTGCTTCAGTTAGCTAATTTGGTTAGAATAGTTATTCCTTTTCTTCTCTTCCAGAGATTTCTAGGGTTTTTTGTTAAATTTCATATAAATATATATATATGTTCAGTTTCACAACCATCACCATCCATACTCATTTAAGCCTATGGCTTTCCTCTTCCCCAAAAAGTTGTGCCTTAAAGGTAAATGTTTAGCTAGCATTCATTAATTCACTTGCGGAAATGGGTTATGTGTAACTCTTATGCAATATTATTGAAGATTTAGGATCACCAAAGAAAAAAAATGAAGAAAAACAGAGAAGAAAAGTAAAGAGTAAAGTTGAAGAATTCTGAAATTTTGGTATACTGCATAACTAACTAACAGAAAACAAGTGGGGCTAATTTATATTACCCTCCTTACAGAACGCAGCGTATTAGCTGCTCTGTTACATATTACAAAAGCAACATCATTACTTGTAGAATTTACAAAATACACCTTATTACAAAACTTGTAAACTTTGCAGACAGATCCCATCACACACATTCTTCTTAACATCTCCCCTTAAACAAAACTGCACTACTCCTACTAGTAACAATCCATCACACACGGTCTTCTTAACATCTCCCCTTAAACAGAACTACACTACTAGTAGTAACAATCCATCATACAGATTCTTCTTAACATCTCCCCTTAAGCAAAACTGCATTATTTACCCTTTCACCAAGCTGTCTATTTCAGAAACACTCCATTTCGTGAATGAGAATAACAAAGATACAACAATCTAGTATCCTTACAAACATGCAATTGAGCACTTTGCAAAACAACAACTCTAGTATTAGCCTCATCCCAAATACTTCTCATCTCTAATACTTCAGTAGTAACATTTCAGCAACACTCCATTTTGTGAATGAGAATAACAAAGATACAACAATCTAGTATCCTTACAAACATGCAATTGAGTACTTTGCAAAACAACAACTCTTGTAGTAGCCTCATCTCAAATACCTCTACAATAACAGAAACCTCAGCAGTAGTTGAGTACTTTAACTAGTGGGTAGTCTGATCATTCATTGCATTCTGATCATTCATTGCTCATTCTCCTTGCTTTAGTTAGATGGCTCCACTTCTGGTAGTGAGGAAACCACATTCAGTTTTTCCTTAAGAATCAAAAACCTATGTGCACCAAGTGCTTTTGTCAGAACATCAACAATTTGGTATTCTGAGGACACATATTGGACAGATAGCCTCTTATCAACTGCCAGCTCTCTCACATAATGCACATCAATTTCAACGTGCTTTGCTCTGGGGTGAAAAACAGGATTCGATGACAAGGCACCAGCACTCATGTTATTGCACCATAGGATAGGGACATTGTTGATGTGTATACCAAGTTCTTGAAATAAATTTTGAATCCAAACAACCTCTATTGCTACCTGACTAAGGGCTCTATATTCTGCCTCAGTGGAGGATAAAACAACCACCTTTTGTTTCCTAGAGCACCATTGAACCAGGTTTCCTCTAAGAAAAATACTATTTGTAGATCTCCTGTCACTTATATTGCTTGCCCAATCTGCATTAGCATACCCTTCTAATGTGAGCTGTTGATTTTTGGTGAATAATAACCCATGTTGTATTGTACCTGAGGACTCTTTTGCATGCAGTCCAATGGTTTTTAGTAGGATATTGAAGAAACTAACTTAGCCAATTGACAACAAAGGCTAAGTCAGGTTTGGATAGTGTTAAATACTACAGGCCCCCTACAAGACTTCTATAAAATGAAGGCTGATAAAAAAGGTCACTGTCTTCTTTCATAAGTTTGGTTCCTGTAGCCATAGGGGTATGACAGGGTTTACAATCGGAGAGACCAGCTTTGCTCAACATGTCCTTAGCATATTTGGCTTGAGTAAGTAATAGACCCTCTTTATTTCTATGTGCCTCAAATACCAAGAAATAGTTGAGAGCACCGAGAGTTTTAAGAGCAAATCTGCTATTCAGGTTTGTAACAATCTGACTAATTAAAGTAGAGTCATTCCCAGTAATTAGGATGTCATCTACATACACCAATAGGTAGATTACTTGAGTTCCTTTCTTAAAGAAGAACAAACTTGTATAAAAAACATTGCTTTAAAAGCCCCAATCAATAAGAGTAGTTTTTAATTTATCAAACCATCCTCTTGGGGCTTGTTTTAAACCATAAAGAGCCTCATGAAGTTTACACACATGTTTGGGTTGAAGTTGATCAAGAAACCCCTTAGATTGCATCATAAACACTGTCTCTGTAAGCTCTCCATTCAAAAATGCATTGTTGATGTCAATTTGCTAAATTTTCCAACTGTTGTGCACAACAAGAGAAAGCATGATTCTTATTATTGCTGGTTTAATTACTGGGGAAAAAGTGTCAAAGTAATCTAATCCAGAGGTCTACTAAAACCCCTTGCAACTAACCTTGCCTTATACTTCTGTAGAGTGCCATCAAGTTTCAATTTTGTATTAAAAACCCACTTACAACCTACTACATTCATGTCTGAAGTAAGGAGTACCAGTTCCCAAGTTTTGTCCTTCAATAAAGCTGCAAATTCCTTATCCATGGTTGTTTTCCATTCAGGAATTGTGACAACTTTTGCAGCAGATTTTGGTTTTGTAAAATGGATAGAGTTGTAATATAGGACTGACCTATAAAGTGTTGAGATTGAGACTTTGATCTAGTAATCATAGGGTGGTTATTGGTGATAGGTTTGTACTGTTGAATAGGTAGAACTACTTCTAATTGTATTCCAGAAGATGCAACCTGATCAGTAACTAAGGAACCTTGATGTGTACCAAAACCTAAGATATCTTGAGTTGAGTTTGTTTCATTAGGAGAATGGCAAGATAACTCAGCTGTATTAGAGTTTCTTAGAGATAAAATAGAGTCACTACTAACTAACCCTGGTGTAGAAGACTTAATAGGTTCTAGTAAGTTAGAATGAGTAGTACAAGACCGAGAAACATCATTAACAGCAACACTAGAGTGATTAACAGTAGCATCATAATCATTAATAACAGCACTGACATTCAAATTAGAAAGTGCAGGAGAGTTAGTTAGTGGATCAGGACAGATACTTGTAGTTGTATGAGCAGTACTCGACCGAGAGAAATCCTCAATAACAATATCATAATTTATCATCCTTTCTATATTAGAGTCTAAACAGTGAGATAAGTTCCAGGATGAGTGGTAGCGTGCCGAATGCACCAAATTAATTAACATTACTAACCTAACTACTAAATTGTATATAGGGTGAGCAAGGGTCGATCCCATAGGGAATGATTCAATTAAATCTTATATTCTATGCCAATAACCACAATGAAGACAACAGGAAAATAAAATAAAATCCTAAACAGTAAACACGACAGCAGAATAATGAAAGGGGTTGTAATCAATGCAATCTAAAGTGAAACAAATAAATCTCCAATGGTAGAAAATATCAAATTAAAAACAACCAGTTCTCAATTCAAGATCCACCTAAACATACATTGGATATGAACTAACTGTAACATTATTCTATCTCATTATTATGGAATTATTGACCCTAGGAAACAACAAGCTTTGTTACCCAAATTTTCCCTTAATTGTCACTACTGAAATAAGCTCTTCAAGTAGATCCTAACCCTTGAACAACCTAGAATAAGCTCTTTAAGTTTAATTCAATGGTAGCCTTAAGAATTAGGAAAACAGATCAATCCAAGCAACAATCACGCAAGATCGGATTATTTAACTTGGGTTATGTTATTCAAGGTGACAGACTGAAAACTTGTCCATAATCATCTATCATCATGTGTTACTCATTGAATAGAAAAAGGACAATTACATATCACACTTCCTAATTCTAACAGATAAAATTCCGATTAAACAATTTAGCAGGCCATTACTAAATCACTCAAACACAATTCATAAACAATTAAAACAGAATAACATAAACAATTCCAATAAAAATGAGATTGAGAACAATATTACTAAAGTTAAGTTACACCAATGACATAATTTAGGCTTCAAAATCCCCTTGAACTGAAAAAAGATTAGCCGCACATCTTGACGTCAAAAGTAAAAAAACTAAAAATTAAACTCTACTGTTGTTCTCTCTCTCCTCCGTTTAATCTAATAACTCATCAATAAATAACATGTGTTTGCCTTAATTCTACCCTAGGAATCACAGAAATTACTTTCCTAGATCTTTCCTAAAAGATAGACTTCCAAAATTGTCAAAATCTTATCAGATATGGAAAACATAATTCGTCTCTAGCTTGCACCAGGATTCTCGCAATGTCAAAGAACTTTTCTAGGCTTGGTCACTTCATAAAAATTGTAGTCCCGGATGTGTAGATGAATCTGGGCTTTGAATCACTTGCTTTCAATATCTGAAACTCCAGTTAGGCCCATTCGAAGACTCAACACTTAGCTAGGAATCCTTCTGCGAGTAAGATTCCAAGTCCGATTTTGCAACAACTAATGAGGACTCAAACGAACTCGGATTCTTGCCTATAATACCTTCCTGGAAAACTTGATTCATCTACTTTACTTTTTCTAAAGAACGCTTTTGCAATCGAGAAATCTGACTCCATGGAAAACCTGAAAAACGCAGCACTGGTCAGAATAACAAAAATCTCGAATTTCCTAATCTTTTCTCACTTATTTCATAAAGTTTATCCAAATATGCCAAACTTACAAAATAGACTCTCATCAACTCAACTAGGCATAAAACATAACAAAAACATAATATGGAAGGAATAAAAAATATATAAATTACACTCTTATCAATGAGTATAAACCTTTAATGTTAGAGTATAAATTCAACTCTGCAGTATCCAAATCTTTGAATAAAAAGCAGTTAAAACCAATCTTGTAGGGAAATACCTCTTCATTGAATTTAGCTTGTTTTACAATGTACACCTTGCCTGTAAAGGAGAGACACTTATATCCTTTATGGGTTGAGCTATACCCAATAAAAACACACTGCTCAATATGATAGGATAGTTTATGCTTTTGGTAGGGTCTTATAAATAGATAATAGCAGCATCCAAACACTTTCAAGACAGTATACTCAGGTTCCTTTTTATATAACTTTTGATAAGGTGAAATATCTTCTAATGATGATGAGGGCAGTCTATTTACAATTTACATTGTTGTACTAAAGGCTTGCCACCAAAGACATAATGGCATACCAGCATGTGTTAATAAGTCAAGCCAAATTCAGTGATGGTCCTATGTCTCTTCTCTACCTTACCATTTTGTTGGTATAGATACGGACAAAGGTGCCAAAAGCCAATACCATGCTGTTGTAGATATCCAGTAAAAGATCGAAATTCGCCCCCTAATCAATTTGCAAATACTTAAGCTTAGTATCTAACTATTTTTCAGAAAAACTATGAAAATAGATAAACACCTTAAACGCTTCAGACTTAAACTTCAAGAGGTATATCCACATGTGTCTACTGTAATCATCTATAAATAACATGTAGTACTTAAAGGCCTCAGAAGAGATCACAAGTGTAGGACCCCACAAATCAGAATATACCAGCTCAAGGGGTTTTGTAGTTGTAGAATCAAACTTGGGAAAAGAAGTTTGAGACAACTTGCCAAATTGACAAGATTCACAAAAACTATTATTATCAAAAGAACCAATTACATGAACCTTATTCATCACACTCTTAAGAGTTTTGGCTTATGGATGCCCCAATCGAGCATGCCACAGCTTTGTCAAACTAAAAGGTACATCAAATTTTTGTGAAACAACAAAAGCTTTATTAAAACTACAACCATTAGTATTAGAACTGGAAGTAGAACCAGCAGAACACAATACATTCGAACAAGAAGTGGATGATGTAGCAATGGGCAGAGAAATTTGCAGTTGATATAGGTCATCTTTGAGAGATCCTTGGAGCAATATCTAACTGGTCCACTAATTCTTTACAAGACAATGGTCAGAGTGAAACTCAACTATCAACCATTGTCTTTTGTAATTTGAGATATACTTAATAAATTCTTAGCAATGTGAGGGACACATAACATATTTTTTAGAAATAAAACTCTAAAAGAAGTGTCTGAGTTTAGAAAGGACACACCTATGTGTGAAACTGGAACTGTTTGGCCGTTTCCTACTTGAATAGTTGCTCCACCGTGATAATTGTCTTGAATCACTAGATTCTTCATACTAGAGGTCATGTGATTTGTGGCTCCAGAATCCACATACCATGTTTAATCCTTCACAGTGTGTGGAGTATCAATTGATGTGCCGAAAGAGGATGAAGCAGAATGTTATTGTAAGGTTTGTGGTTCTCCATCAGAAGCGAGAGATGGACCATACTGAGACTGGTGAAGATATCCAAGATTATGAGCATTTTGTGGATTAGAAACATAGCCTCCAAAATATTCAACTTGGGAGTTAATTGGCGGACTTATCCCTATTGAGTTAAATGGAATAGGAGCTAAATTGGCACTAAACTAGCCTGGCACAACTTTAGTTGCTAACAGAGCTTGTGGTGATTCATGAGATTGAGCATCAATCAAGGAGCTCTATGGAGTGTTGACATTTTTAAAACGAGTAGTATGTCCAGCATTGTGAGCATGTTGTCCAGCATTGTTAAAACTTCTAGTATTATATCCAAAACCTGTATTATATCCTGATCCAAAATTAACAAACCCCTGGTATTCATGGTCAAATCTGTGATAAAACTGCAATGCTGAATGACCTCATTTACCACACACTTGACAAATTAACCTTGGTAAAAAATAACCTCTGCCTTTGCCTCTACTGTGTACCAGTTGAGAGTTATAAACCTGATATTGATTAAATGGAGTAAAACCATCCCTTGGAGCTAGCTGTTGTGGGTGTTATTGTTGTATGAGGCCAAACTCAGGTATATGGAACCCCAAATTGACATTAGGGAACTGATTTTATGGTGGACTGACTAGCTGATTTTGAGGTGCATGGTGGGGACTACTGGGAAAGGATTGTAAGGACTGTGGATGTGGGTGAGAGGTTTGTGTATATGGTCTGGAATTAGCGGTATCAAATATGTGAGAGTTAATGACTTAAGAGGTTATATTAGGATCATTCAGACCTTGCTTTGAAACCATAAGAGCCTCATGAAAGTTGGTAAAAGATGCATGTTGCTTTCTAGTCTAAGTTCATGTTTGTGGAGCAAAAATTGTGCCTCCTACAGTGTGGTTTGGCTATCGGTTGAGACTAAATTGGCTACTACCGCATCATATTTAGGCCCAAGGCCATCCAAGATATACAATAAAAGTACTTCATCAGTTAAATTGAAACCACTAGCAATTAATTCATCTCTTAGTTCTTTCATTCGCAACACATATCCATTCACAGTGCTAGCATCTTTTTTGGTAGTTTGTAACAAATTGCGAGGATATAGGGTTCTAGCTTTAGAGGTAGATTGAAAATGTAATTCAAGAGTATTCCAAATCTCATAAGCAGTAACACATTTAGCTACATGATGAAACATTGTCTCTGAGATTGTAGATTAGAGCCAACTTACCAAGAATTGATCAATCTTCTTCCATGCAAAGTAATCTGGATTTGGCTTCTTAACTGTCTATCCAAGATCAAGAAAAACATCGGTGGACACGTTCTTTCTCCAGTCACGAAAACTTCAATTCCATGTGAGGTGAGTGCTGGTAGAATCTGTGACTTCCAGAACGAGTAGTTTCTTTCCAACAGCTTCACAGAAATGGTGGGTAGAATAGGAGGATTGCTTGGAATACTGAAGTTCTTACTTTCAGTGTTCATCTTTATTGATTTTGAGTGAGAATTATTTGAATCAAAGCTAAGAGTTACCATAGACGTGTGTCTAGGGCTTTGATACCATGAAGATTTTAGGATCACCAAAGAAAAAAAATGAAGAAAAACAGATAAGAAAAGTAAAGAGTAAAGTTGAAGAATTCTGAAATTTTGGTATACTACATAACTGACTAACAGAAAACAGGCAGGGCAAATTTATATTGCCCTCCTTACAAAACACAGCGTATTAGCTGCTCTGTTACATATTACAAAAGCAACATCATTACTTGTAGAATTTATAAAATACACCTTATTACAAAACTTGTAAACTTTGCAGACAGATCCCATCACACACATTCTTCTTAACAATTGTTACTGTAATCAACTTATAAAAAGTAAATAGAAATAGTTGTAACGTTCGTTGCACTTTCTGATCAGACTATCAATTTGAAACCAAACTCATTAACATATTGAAAGGGATGTGAGACTGAGAATCTGAGGCACACACTTGATGAGACTTGATAAAAAGTCAAATTTGAAATGATAACACAAGTTGTCCGATGGCCAACATAAAGTAGAAAAATTAAATTTGTGTAGTACATCATGAAACATGTTGAAGTAAATGCATAAATATTTTGAAACTTTTCTTTTTCAGTTATGTATAAGCTTCTCTGTTACATTAAGGTAGAGATATGTTGTCTTTTGATTTGTTTAAAAAAAAAAATCTTATTTAAATAAACACACATTGAAGCTATACACATCTTAGCTAATATAACTCTTTTGCAATAATTAATATTTATTTAAGGGAGTTGGGAAATATATGTATTTATCGAATTACTAAGGGTATTAACTACTTAGGTTATGTAAAAAGTAATAAAAATTAAAAGAAAAACTATACTTTCGATTAAATGATGATTAATATAGAGATCTGGAAACTTATTAATTAGAGGTAAATGGCTTGGATACTTGGCATCTTTGGCCATTATAAGGTTTTGACATTGTTGCTGTAAAATACTTGTATGGGACTATCTCACCACCTCACTTGGATGATGAGGTGAGACCACCCAATATTATAATGACATGAGTAGTCACATATTTCTTAAATTTTCTCTTTCATCCACATATCTTATGATTCACAATTAACTACCCATGGTCCTTCATGAATAACTATCCCCATAAGAGGTGGTTTTTTATTTTTTTTATTTTAACAATACATGTCTTTGTTTCATATGATGGTCTCACCAATTCAGCTAAGTGAGTTGGTGAGACCATCTCATATAAGTTTTTCTCGTTAGGAAGAATGTCTGATGTTCAGAGAGCCACAAAAGCAATAACTAATAAGTGAGATATGTAATAATCAGCCTAATTTACCAAGACCCATTTTTGTAGTTTGTTTGGCTTTTGCTAGTTTTAATTATCTAGGGGGTTGTTTGATACTATCATGCAGCATAATGTTAATTAGTTCCCGTTGGATCTTTTCCTCAACTGTCGTTTATTTAATTCTTTTTTTTTTTTTAAACCTTGATTGTACAAGAAAAATTTTATTAAATGAAAAAAGAAGGATGACATTGTTGGGGATTGGTTAAACCGTTTTGGTTCTGGATTACCCATTTTTAAAGTGTAGCGGAAAATTACCAAGTTGATTAAGAGATTTCCAGTTTTTAACCACATCAAATACAAGTGCAGAAAGTAAAGAACACAGCCATATATATGGTTTGGCTAAATCCACTTTTAGCCTGCATCCATGGGACCTTGTCCAGATCGAAGCAATCCACTAAGTTAAAAACACATTACAAGATATAGTTCAAAGCCGATCTAAGTTACAGTAAAAATAACTCCCTATTCAACTTTACACTTAGCACCACACTCTGAATCCTTAACGTGTAGCAACTGCTTGGAGCTTTTTCTCGTCGGGAACACACCCGAGAACAGCTTATAAACCACAAGCTTCAAGCATCGACACCATGCACCAACATCAGCAAAGGAACCACGTTCCAAGAGCCATCAAGTCTATGTTTGATATGGTGAGGTTTTGGCACAAAATGGAAAATGAACCTTGAACCTTAAGAGAAAGAATACTCTAAGAAATTCAGAGTAAGATGAAATCAAAGATCAAAAGGTTAGATTCATTTACACACGAAAGAGCATTATATAATGAAGGATTTCTTGCTTAACAATATTGAGCCACATCAGCCAACAAGGGGTTGGCCAATGTTTGTCCAAATAAGGAAAGTATTCCTTGTTTTTGGTTTGGACCACAAAACAAATCGGAAAAGATAACTTTATTCCCCAAGACCACTTAAGGATATTATGACGCATGTAAAAGGTCCTAAATATCAAGAGACAAAGATAAACAATATCTTTTTCATTTTATCAGACATGCAACTTGTAACGCCCACAATGAGGTATGTAATCTATTTATGCTTGTTTGCCCTTAGTTAAGCTTATATGCTCTTGGTATTGCTTGGTTACCCTTAGTTTTGGTAGAGGATTGGTGAAGTTAGGAATTGCAGACTTCGCCGCGGCGAAGAAGAAAGCTCGCCACGGTGACGTATGCCCTGGAATTTTTCATCGAGGCAAAGAAAAAGCCTCGTCGGGGCAAAGAGCTAGCTGGACTTCTTGAGGAAATTCTAGAGAAATCTTCTTTAGGGGCAAAGTGACCATTCTACCCTAATTAGTTGGAAATGTGGGGAGTGAAAAATAAGGAAATTTGATGGAGAATGTAATGAAGGTAAAGGCATTAGTGTAAATGACTAAGGGACAAAGATGGAATTTTTAAGAAACTGTAAGGGCAAAATGGGAAAGCATGCCAATTAATATGAGATATTAAGGGTTCAAGCACAAAACCCTACCATTCTCTACACCTCACACTCCACTTCCATTCTTAATTCTCTCAATCTTTGCATCAAATTTCCAATGAAAATTAGAGGGCTTTTGGTTGGATTTTGGTAGAGATTTAATCCTAAGCATTCAAAGGTAAGAATTCTTGCATTAGATATGAGATTAACTTTTAAAAGTGTTGAATTCTTATAATTTATATGCTTGGGATTTTAGAGAAAGAGGAAGTCTACCAAAGAAAGAGAGGTTCTAGTAGAAGTACTCAAGTTCAAGGTAAGTAAATCCAACCCAAAGTATGATTTGAGAAATCAATTGATGCAGAGACTTTATACATGTATGTGTATGCTTATGTTTTTGAGAATTGTTAATGAGAATGATGGTTGTGGATGAGTATACTTTAGCCATGAGAAGTGGAGCTTGTAGCATAATGATTGATAGAAGTTGGGTTGAATTTAGAAGGAGTTTAAGCATAATTATGAAGTGTATTTTCCTGACCAGGTTTAGTGTTGATTTAAGGGAATTTTACTCCAAATATTGGTGGTATGAGAAAGAAGTAGAAGTGTAGGTAAATTAGAAGTTGAGTGTGCATGCATGATGTTTGATGAAATGTCTAAGAAAAGTGTATGCATGAGTATATTTATTTGTGATCTTGATAAGAGCTTGTAGATGATAGAGAAAGAATTATTTTTATGCTACATGGCATTCTTGCATTAAATATTTGCATTTAGAAAGAATAATAAGCATGAATCATCTACATGCAAGCATATGCATATGTATGAGAACTTAAAGAATAAAGAAAAAGAAAGAAAAGCACTAAAGAACAAAAAGATAGAAAGAAGAGTGCTAAAGAAGAGAAAAGACAGGTTGTTGAGATAAGGAACCTGTGAGTGATAAGAAGAAGATTCCCACATGCACGCCGCCTTTAGTGAACAGCCTAAGAATAAGAAGAAGAATTTGTACGGCCCGTAAGAGTGTATGTGGATGAGGGCTGTACCCAGAAGAAAATACCTACATGCACGCCACCTTAAATGAGTGGCCTAAGAAGAAAAGAATTTGTACAGTCCGTAAGAGTGCATGTAGATGAGGACTGTACCCACTCACATGACCAGGGTTCCGAATCTATGCATCAACCGAGTCTGATCGGTAAAGAATAAGAAAGAACAGAAAAGAAAAGAAAAGAAAAGAAGAGAATAAAAGAAAGAAAGAAAGAATAGAAAGCAAGAATAGAAAGAAAGAAAGGAACATAGAAAAGAGAAAGAAACCAGAATAAGAAAAAGAAAAGAAGGAAGAAAATGCATCTCTGTGCATTTGTGCATTTGCATCATATTTATGCATGATACCATGATTCCTATCACGGGTTGTGAGAAATTAGAAGAAAGAAAGAATAGAAAGAACTAGAAAGAAAGAACCAAGAAAGTTAGAATGAAAGAATAGTGAGAACTAGAAAGAGTCAAGAATATAGAAGAATAAAGAGAGAATGAAGAAGAAGAAAAAGAGTAAAGTAAGGAAAGAATTTAAAGAATGAACAACGGAGAGGAAAGATTAGTGTAGCGGTTTTACTTACTGAGCAACTAGTGCTCACCCCGTTGTTTCTAAATGTTTTTGCAGGAAATAGGTGAGAAGGGGTCGGATGGACGTCGAGAAGTGGAGAAAAATGGCACTACTGTTCACTGTTTTGAGCATGTGTATATGATATTTTTGCTATGTAAAGAATTATATATAAAGTAAAGACATTTTTGGGCCCATTACTTTGCACTTTTATGCTTATGTATTTTTATCATATTATATTTTCCAAGTATACTAGCTAGAAAGAAGGTGTTACACAACTCATGTTTGAGTTGCAAGATATTTGAAGCGAGAGTATAAGCACAGACCATTGTGTACACACACTCAAAACGAAACAAGCCAAGACACAGGTCTGGCAAACAGTGTGCACTAAGAACTGATGTGCACACACACAACAAATGAAACAAGCCAAATAAAAGGATTGGCAGCCAATGTGCACTCATAACTGCTATGCTCACACACAACAGATGAAACAAGCCAAATAAAAGGATTGGCAGTCAGTGTGCACTCATAACTATTGTGCACACACACAACTCATAAGTTTGATAAAAATAAATATTCTACAGACATCTTGACAGAGACATAGTAAGCCTTACTCCTCATATAAGACTAAGTACTATAATAAAGCAAAAACAAGAAAGAAAACAATGCAAATGCATGAATTACAAAAATAAACGCAGAAGCATGAATTATATGCGTAAATAAAGAAAGAGAAATAGAAAGTATTCAGAGAACCGTATTGACAAACCCCAAACATCATCCATTATTATTATTATTATTATTATTATTTATGTTTCGCGATGGTAAGTTCCACTAGTTAAAGAATGTCAATTGAAGCTTAATATAAGCAAACTTATCGGTAATCATATTTCTCTTACGAAAAAATATGAGTTTTTTGTCCATGTGTTTCCTATACCTAAATTTTTGGATTGTATTTATCTTTGATAATATCTAAATTTATACTTCACTAAACCTTAGAATAATGCCATTTATCTGAAAAGTTATTCATTTAAGATTTACCTATGTGTGTAAAAGGAACTTTTTTTAAGTAAAGCTAGTATACGAGCATCCAATAAAATTTCATCACACGTATTTATTTCTTTTTATAAATAATTATAGTGATTGGTTTATATATATATATAATTGAAGACTTTCTCTAACATGCATCAACTATTCATCAGGGGTGAGCGGGTCTGGGTACCTGGCCCAATTCCAAGGAACCGGAACTAGTTGGTTCCAGTTCCTAGGTACCCAAAACTGGAACCTATAACATAGGTTCCAACTCCGATTCTGGGTACCCTATAAATTAACATTACCCCCTAATATTATAAAAATTATAAATATACCCCTAAAATTACCCAAACAATTTATAAAAATTATAAATACACCCTAGATACTCGTCGGTTCCACCCTGGGTACCTGGATGTTGATTCTGGGTCTAGTTCTTGAAGTGGTGGAACCAGACCCAGACCTGTACAGGGCCAGTTCCACCAAATTTGGAATCGGAACTGACAAGTGGCTTGTTGAAACACCAACCAAACACACGCAATAAAATAAACAAAAAAGTAAATAAAGGAAACTTGATTTACTCTGGTTCGTTCTGATTACGGAACTACGTCCAGCATTCAAATAGAGATTTTGTATTAAGTTTTTGGAATACTGCAGCAATTTCAATCTAACGACGGCAGCTCACTCTCTTTATTTTCTTGTAGTCCTAGATTTCTCACTATTACATTATATAATAGAAAAACCCTACCCTATTTGGGCCTACCCGAATCTAACCTGACCTAAGCCTAAATATTAGTAAAACAATAAAAAGTCCAATTACTAATTAGACTTACCATGAAGGGGGCGATGCTCCCTCAGCCCTGCTTGCTCACCGATGAGAGAGACCCCCGAATGCGTCTACGTAGGGGTCAAGATCATGCAAAGTATGAACCATATCCAACATGGCTAACCACTAGTTTTGGGTCTACTAGTTTGTATGCATAATTAACTTGTATGTGAAGGCTGAAGAATTATTCAAGTCACAAACTCACCTTTCTCCCAACCCTTACATTCAATAATAGGACTCAAACACATAAATTAACGTATGATATATTTGATGTTACTAGCTGCTTACTTCTAACATGTAGATATCATGGGCATATTGTTATAAATTCCATGAGTGATGTGTCATGATTTAGTTTCAAACAAAATATTTTGCATGTTAATTGTATTTTTCATTTAAACGATTCTTTATTACGAAACTTGAGCGGGAACTGTGGGATTGATTTACTTTTTTTTTTTTTAATTCCATGAGTGATGTGTCATGATTTAGTTTCAAACAAAATATTTTGCATGTTAATTGTATTTTTCATTTAAACGATTCTTTATTAAGAAACTTGAGCGGGATACTGTGGGATTGATTTACTTTTTTTTTTTTTTTTTTTATATCATTGGGGGTGTTTGAGTCAGTTTTTGCGTATCTTAACTAATCTTTCGGAACTCTAAAGTTAACAGTCAGGTAAATCCCTTTAATGGCCACCCCCTTTAGGGGAGGTGGAGACTCAAACTCGAAAGATTATGTTAAATCCTCCTCTTGCTCTTATAGGAACTCAAACTTGAGAGGCTATGCTTATATCATTTTTGCTCTTTTACCATCGGCTGATTAGTTGTTCTTTTTCAGGATTTTAAAAACTAATTTCCTTTTTATGAACTTGTACATCATTTTACACTCATGCTGCTTTTCAGTGACATCTTAAATCAATTCTGAATGGTCAGAATGAATATCATAAATTAATTATATGGATTTACCACTTTTTCTTTTCCTCTTAAATTTTTATGTTCAGCCATATTGGACAGATTTACCTTTCTTGAAATCAATGAATGTTTGGCATTAAAAAATTTAACAAGGGAAAGTTAATTTAAACCAAAACCCAGACCGGCTGATTGCCTAATATGGGAGATTATCCAGAACTCATCTAATACATTGATAAAAAATAAGATGCTTCCTTTTCCACAACAGAACACGTGGGTTTACATTTAAACCCTAACAAAAACCTCTGTCGCTATGTGACAGCTCAGTCATAAATAGAAACCACATTCGTTAAAATAGCTTGACGGATTTTACAAGTTGAGAGAAGATAAGGATGTGCATATTATGAGACAAACTATTCTTTAGAAAATATAAAAGAAAAGATATTGTCGTTACAGCTCTTTGCCAGTTCATTAGGATCTTCCACAAATATAATTGAAACTATGCAACCAGATCTTTGAATTCAATTGACGCCTAGGGTCATAAAGTTCTGTCTAAGCTAGTTGAGATAGGCTTCAGAGTGATCAGTATAGCGCTGACTTGCGTCAAATATAATCTTTGGAGATGAGCAAATTTTTGTAGGATTAGGGCAGTGGTAGATCCGAATTCTGACGCAATAACCTGTCTCGCTGACCAATTGAGCTCGACTGCTACCTAAAGCACAGGGCTCGAGTCCTCAGCGTACTTAACAAAAGGTTTAACCATAATCCCACTTTTGCAACGCAAGTGACAAAGGGTCACGAGAGTGATTGTTGCTTTTTAATTTTTGCCCTATGTTTTGAAGTATTAATTTCTGGCCAGTAATAAGAAAGAACTAATATTTTCTGCCAACCTCCTCTCTTTAATTATCTGAAAGGTTTGTTTAGATCTATTGTACTTCTTATTTGGCGTTTAGGTGAGAACACATACATATTTAATACTGAATATAAAATTTATGAATTGCATGTGTGACATTTATATTAGTAACGATATAATATAGGTAATTGTACGTTTATAACAGTAATTCTTTAATCAAGAGTTCTTTTATAAATTTTGTCAATCCATACTTAAACACTCATCTCATTAGAGAGAAATAATGTTTTACAAATGAATTTATGATATTTAAATATGATCCTAACAAAATAAATGTCAAAACATCCCGACTAAAGAATTATTGTAGTTTAAAATATTTTAAATTCCTTTATTTATTTATAGTTTATAGTAATTTGTATGCTTTAAAAGCACATATTAAATGGAAGATTTTTATACTTTAATTAAACTCATAAAAAAATTATAAGAGTATCATAAAAAATTGGTTTCATAATTCAAATTTTAAAACTTGATAAAATAATTGATAAAAGCTTATCACATTTCCTTGTTGCTCTCAAAAATTTTTTTTTTCTTTGGAGAAAAAAAATTAAATCAACCTTTTTTTTTTATTCAAAAATTGTCTCGATACTTTTTTCTATGCTTTTTAATTAAATATTAAATATTTGTATATGTAGTGTTACTCATATTATTATGATAGACACATGTTACATTTAATAAAAATTCTTTTTTATAGTAAAAAAATATTTATGTTCTGATACCTCTTAAATCAGAATCCTGGTTCTTCATTTGATTATATACTCTTTTAATATAGAATGGTTTAGATTCTTAACATTTGATATTGGAGCGTACACCACAATTCCAATAGTTTTGAGTAAATTCTTAGTGAAAGATGTCTAGAGTTACATATCTTAAATTATGTAATTAAACTATTTATCATGCATTTGAAAATAGGTATTTGGAAAATTTTAAATCGATTAAGAAAATAAAATTTTTCTTTTCATTTAATTCTTTTTTCAGTGATAATCATTAGTAAAATAAAGAAAAAAGACCATCAATTGAATGGATATGTCCATATGGTTGAAATTGATTTATATATGATTTTTATTTCATTTAACTAAAGTATTGAAGCATCAAATATCGAAAATAGTATTGGGTAGGACAACTGTACAATCATTTGAATACATTTCATCACATAAACGTAATATTTTCTCTTTTCTCTAAATAACTTCTGTAAAGATTAATTAATTTTGAAATAAATGTAAAAATGATATAAATTTTTTGTATCTCTTAAGTATATCACCAAGGACTTTCTCACATTATAACACAATTATATTTCCAATGTTGTGACTTCTAAGAGATTTTACGAAATACTTGTTCATCAAATGTACAAAATGTATTAATTCATAGTAAATTTAATACTTTAAATCATTTTTATTTATGAATGCTTTAGTTTATATATTATGCAGCCATAGTATACATCAAAATAGACAGTAAAGCAGAAATACAGATAGGAACTGAAAAAGAGTAAAACATTGTTTCGGTCATGTACTGTATAATATATCCTTCTGCAGCGCCTCAATGGATGTATGCATCGACATATAACGGATGGTATGATGCTGGATGCATATACAGAAATGGGCATGCATGCACGGGTGCATGTCGTCCGAGTGAATGAGGTAAAGCTATCACTGTAAAAAGCCTGCCAGGAGCTATTTTTATTGCTGTTTGTGGGGATATGAGGCTCTCTCTCTCTCTCTCTCTCTCTCTCTCTCTCATGGTCATGGTGGTTGTGGGGTTGGGTAGAAACCGATAAAGTTGATATTGAATGTGGTGTGGTGCTGATATTTTGTTACTGGGGGAATGGTGTTGATGTGGCTTGGGTTTGGCCTCTCAATTAAATCCTCTGCAATATATATAATAGTATTAAATTCATTTATTTACATAATTTTATAAAAGGTTTATGTAATTATAAGATTGTTTTTTTATAAAATATTTATTTTTGTCAAACTTATGAATTGTGTGTATGTGCACAACAATTACGTGTGCACACTTACTGCCAATCCTTTTATTTGGCTTGTCTCATCTGTTGTGTGTGTGCACATCAATTCTTAGTGCACACAGTTTGTCAGACATGTGTCTTAACTTGTTTCGTCTTGAGTGTGTGTGCACAACGGTCTGTGCTTACACTCTCGCTTCAGACTTTTTGCAACCCGACACGACGAGTTGCATGTTTGATAAAGAGAAAACGATTATGTTTATCTTTGACTCTTGATATTTAGGACCTTTTTACATATGTCATATTTCCCTTAAGTAGTCCTAGGGAATAAAGTTATCTTTCCCAATTTGTTTTGTGGTCTAAACCTTCTTGTTGGCTGACGTGCACTGTTTTGTTGAGCAAGAAATCTTTCATTATATAATACTCTTTCTTGCGTAAATGTACGAACCTTTTGATCTCTTATTTCATTTTACTCTGAATTTCTTAGAGTATTCTTTCTCTTAAGGTTCAATGTTTATTTTCCATTTTATGCCAAAACCTCACCATATCAAACATAGATCCGATGACTGTTGGAACATGGTTCCTTTGCTGATATTGGTGCGCAGGCGTTGGTGCTTGAAGCTTGGTGGTTTACAAGCTGTTTTCGTGTGTGTTCCAGTCGAGAGGAGGCTCCAAGGAGTTGATACATGTTAAGGATTCAGAGTGTGGTGCTAAGTGTAAAGTTGAACAGGGAGTTCTTTTTACTTTATCTTAGATTATCTTTGAACTTTTTTTTGTAATGTGTTTTTAACTTAGTGGATTGCTTCGATCTGGACAAGGTCCCATGGATGTAGGCTAAAAGTGGATTTAGCCGAACCATGTTGTGTTCTCTACTTTCTGCACTTGTGTTTAATGTGGCTAAAACCTGGAAATGTCTTAATCTACTTGGTAAATATTCCGCTGTACTTTAAAATGGGTAATCCAAAACCAAAGTGGTTTAACCAATCCCCAACAATTGGTATCAGAGTAAGTTATGATAAGTTACTTCAATAAGATCCTTAACCATTTTACTTATTTTTGTTTGCATCTGAGTGATCTGGCTGGTGGATGAAATCTGTTATATATTGCGTTTTTACTTTAGATCTGCTGTTCGTTTGTGTGTGTACTTCCATCTGTGTGTTAGCATCTATCTGATTGCTTTTCGTCATGAGTTTCTTCACTGAAGGTGGATCTGCTCATAGACCTCCTCTGTCAAAAGGTCCTAACTATTACACATGGAGACCTAGGATGCGTTACTTCCTTAAGTCTATAGATGAAAGAGTCTGGTCAACGGTTGTGAATGGTTGGGCAGCCTCGGTTATTGTTGAAAATGAAGTGTCTAGACCAAAACCTGTTGATAGTTGGACTGCTGATGAAATAGCTTTGGCAAATTATAACTCTAAAGCCCTTCATGCTCTTTTTAATGTTGTTAATGTGAACCAAATGAAAGTCATAGCTAATTATGAGCTTGCTAAAGATGCTTGGGATAGACTCCAAGTCAAGAATGAGGGAACTAGTATCGTGAAACGAAATAGGCTTAGAAGACTTCTCACTGATTTTGAAAATTTGAACATGGAAGAAGATGAGACTATAACTGATTTTTATGGTAGAGTGTGTGATATTTCTAATGAATGTTTTGCTTTAGGAAGAACATATACTAATGCTGAACTTGTTAGGAAAGTGCTTTGCTCTTTGCCTCGGAGATTTATGTCGGGTTACCACCATTGAAGAATGTTGAGATTTGGATGCTATGGACATCGATGAACTCATTGGCTCTCTCCAAACCTACGAGCTGAATATGCAGCAATGGGAAAAACAGAAACCAAGCAAAGGTTTAGCTCTCAAACATGAGGTTGATTCTGATCCTTTTGATGATTGTGATTTAAGCTCTTTATACGATGAAAATTGTGCTTTACTTGTTTGAAAATGATCGGATTCGCGTAGCGGAAAAATGTAATATTTAAAACGAATCGATCAATTACACGAACAAAGATCCGAGTACAGATTATAACGTTTATATGCATAAACTAAAATGTAAAATAAAACTGTATTAAAAACAAATCCATACAAGGATTTAGTTCATACCGACGTTTGGAGGCTCCTCCGAATATCTCTAATTTCAGACACGAACACTGTTCACCGGTTACTGTTCACCGTCTACTATTCACGTGATTCTTCACTAATCGATCCAATGTAGGATCGCATTTACAGAAGTCCACACGAAGATAATCTAAAGAATTGACAATTGTTTTGCTAGAACAATTGCCGGCATCAAGAATCAAGAACAATCAAAATTGAAAAAGATTTCTTCTTCACTTGAAGAAGAAAACGCGAGAGAGAGAGAACCTTTTGGGTGGCTAGGATTTTAATTGAATGAATAATCTATGTTTTAATTTTAAGTTGCAGTTATATAGTGCAACAATAAAACCTATTTGTAATATATTGTATAGCTAGTAATTCTTTAAGAAAAATATAACAAAATCCACTAAATAACTTTTATAAACATATATACATAATGTAAAATTCGAAAATTCTAATTTTAATTAATATAAATATATACACAAAATAACTAATAGTGCAAGGTAGACTTGGACAGTGCAGCCAAACTCCTCCGCTTCTTGACGTCCCACCTGATCGTAAATCATCAAGTACCTGCAAAAGAGGAGAATAGCAGAGTGAGCACTAATTGCTCAGTAAGTAAACCATGCTGCACTACTGTTCTTCCTCCGTTACTCATGTTTTGATTTTCCTTTTCTTATTTTAATCTTGCTAATACTCTTTGTTCTTTTATGATATTCTGCATTCTTTTCTGATACTATGATATGCTACTTACCAACGTGCAAAGATAATGAATAAAACTGTACATCGTCGAGCACATAAGAAATACTGAATCATGTAAGTAGCACGATACTCTGATTTGCTACTTATCAACGTGCAAAGACAATAATAAAATTGTACATCGTTGAGCACATAAGAAATATTGAATCATGTAAGTAGCATAATACATATGCAGAATAATAAACTTTCCTGAGAAAATGACTTTTTTTTTTTCTGTTATCTGTCTCTTATGTTGTATCTCTTTCTTTTCTTCTCTGTTTCTCTTTCTTTTCTTTCTTCTATTCTGGTTTGCCGATCGGACTAGGTTGATGCATGGATTTGGAACCCTGGCCGTGTGAGTGGGTACAGTCCTCATCTACATGCACTATTGACGGACTGTACAAATATTGTATCTCTCTGCTGTGGCTGCTCGCTCGTGGCGACGTGCATGTAGGTATGCTCTGCTGGGTGCAGTCCTCATCCATATACACTACTAACAGACTGTACAAATACTATATCTCTTTGCTGTGGCTGCTTGCTTGTGGCGGCATGTATGTGGGCATCTCTGTCACTCACGGGTTCCCTATCTGTAGCACCCAACATTGAGGTACATGATTTAAATTATGCTGTATAGCCCTTAGTTAAAATTTGTTAGAATTATTTTAAGAGAATATGAAGAAAATGGCTTAAATTTGCATTAAGGGTAAAATAGTCTTTTCACTCAAAACTAGTTGATTTTGTGGGGAGTGAAAAGAGATAGAAAATCATAGAGAATTCAATAAAAGTGAAGGCAGTTTGGTAATTAACTAAGGGACAAAGATGGAATTGCTTTCTAAGGGACAAAGATGGAATTTCTAGGAAAGAGTAAGGGCAAAATGGGAAAGTGAGTTTATAAACTAAAATGTTAAGGGTTTGAAACCCTTATTTCGTTCATACCACCCCCACACTCCTCCTCCTTTTTCTCTCAAATTTTCATTCACTTTTCCAAGGAATTTGAGGGCTTTTGAGTAGATTTTCATAGGGTTTTGATTCAAGGCATCAAAAGGTAAGGATTCATACTCTTTATCTATGATTTATTTGTGTAAAGGTTGAGTTCTTATGAATTTTATGCTTAGGGTTAAGAGAAGATTGGAATCCAACAAGAGTAGAGAGTTTAGGAGAGACTACTCAAGCACAAGGTAAGTAAATTCCACTCAAAATCCAACTCAAGCTAAAATTTAAGAATTCAAGTGAGTAGAGATTTATTTTAAATATGCATATGTTGTGATTATTGAGAAATTGAGATGAGATGTATGATGTATTATGCTTATTGTTGGATATATTTGAATATGAGAAGTATATGTGATGATTTGATGATGGGTTGAAATTGGAAGAATTGGAGAAATTTTTGTGGAGTGTGTTTGCCATGTAGGTATGTGATGCTATAAGAGAGTTTTTCTCTCATTTTGGATGGTTTGAGAACTAAATAGAATGATAATTGAATTAGGGTTTGTTTATGCATATGAGTTGTTTGATGAAATGCCTAAGTGAAATCTGCCCTGTCACTGCCGTGACTTTCTAGGTAATTTTTGGGCGACTTACGGTTTGAACTGGGCTGAGACCAAAACATAAAAGTTGTAGCCCTGTCTCTAAGCTTTAAAACGAGACCAAAACCGTAGCAATCCGAGATGTATAACTCAAGTTATGCCTTCTTGAGTGTGACCTGCGCAGAATGGCAGTTTTGATGCAATATTGCATTTGTGCATTTCAAAAGTGCATTAAGTAAGAAACTTTAAGCATGAACCATCCTTATGCATTAATTGTGCATTGAGAAGTAGTTTGAGAAAGAGTAAAGAACTTTGTGAATGGGCTACTCTAAAAGTAAAGAGAATGAGAAAATCTAAGAATGGTTTGGGCTTTGTGAACTCCAACCGGAAGTTACGAAAAGTGGGTTGGTGCTTTGTGAACTCCAACCGGAAGTCACGAAGAGTGGGTTGGTGCTTTGTGAACTCCACCCGGCCGTGCCTCCGGTAAGATGAGGCCGTGACATTCAAGTGAGAAAGAATGAGAAAATATGAGAAAGAATAAAGGAAGAGAATGAGTAGAAGTCACGAAGAGTGGGTGGGTGCTTTGTGATCTCCACTCAGCCGTGCCTCCGGTAAGATGAGGCCGTGACATACAACAGAAAGTTAATAGAAAAGAGCTATGTGAAAGAGAAATAGAAAGAGAAAATAAATGAGATGAGAAGAGTGTAAGGAAAGAATTAAGAGAAAGAGTTACGGGGATAGACGAGTAGAGGATTTACTTACTGAGCATTATTTTGTGCTCACCCCGTTGTTTATCTTTGTGTTTGCAGGATCTAGGTGAGGACGCGGTTGGATGGGCATTGGCAAGCAAGGAGCAATAGCTACACTGTCCACTGTTTTTGATAACTTTTACAAATGATACCTTACTTTGTATAAAGAATGATTATATGTATTAAAAGAAAATTTCGGGCCCATTTACTTTTGCTAATGTAAATGCATTTTACTTTATGTATTTCTATGAGTAACCTAGTATGAAGCAGTTATTACACCATCGCAAAAACCTTATAACATAGCATGTTGTAGAAAGAGAATAGAAAGAGATACTCTACACATTTCAACATGAATTTCCAAGCTATGGAAATTCTACACTTACATTCTTTAGTAAATGAGAAAATATACATACTTGCATGTTAGCTTAAAAGAAAATTACAAGCCATTTTATTTTCTTTCTTTTTCATTATTTGCTAACATATTCTTCTTTGATGTTCTTTCCAAGTTCACATACACAAACTTGAAAATTCATTATGGCATAATGGTATGTCATGACATATTCTACCATTCTCTACTATCACAATTTCCATATCAAAGTAACACTTTAACTTGCAATTCTTCTCTAACACTTCCATGTGCATTACAAGAAGTATTAAAGGTTCAAGTAACTAGAACCAATGTAATGACTCTCTTTCTAACTAGTATACGCGTAAAATAAACAGTAAAACTCACTAAATATATATATTACGAAAATACACATGCAGATGAGTACAAAATAATGGGCACAATTTTTCTTTATATATACAAAACTATACATAGTGTAAATAAATCTCTCAAGAAGCTCGACAGTGTTGCCCGACCCTTCCGCATCCTGACATTCCAAGCGACCGCATCTTAACTACTACCTGTAAAAATATTGAAAACAACGGGGTGAGCACTAATTGCTCAGTAAGTAAACCTGCTATGCTACCTTTCTATCTCTGTTGCTCATATTCTGAATTCTTTCCTTACATCACACTTTTCTCTTCTTCTCAATTCTTTCTTTGTTTTTTCTCTATTCTTTCTCTACTCTTGCTCTATTCTTCCTCTATTCTTTCTTTATTCTTTCTTTATTTCTAGCTCTCTTCGCTCTTTCTTTCTAATTCTCACTGTTCTTTCTTTCCAATTCTCTTTGTTCTTTCTTTCTAATTCTCTCTGTTTTTTCTTTCTACTTCTCTCTGTTTTTTTCTTCTTTCTTTTCTTTCTTTCTTATTCTTTTCTTTCTATTCTTTTCTTTCTTTTTTTGTTCTTGTTTCTCACTTACTAACACTGTAACACCTACTGAAAACTGTACAATGCATGCATAATAACAATAGCAATGTTGGGCCCAAAGTTTTCTTGTCATTACAATTCATGTGTCTTTTATACAAAAAGAGTACTGTTTACAAAAATGTATTTTAAAAGACAAAACAGGGGAAACAGTGTAGCTATTCCTCATTGCTTGCCGACGCCCCTCCGACCGCAACATCATCTAGAACCTGCATCCACAAAGGAAAATAACGGGGTGAGCACAAAATAATGCTCAGTAAGTAAAACTCTCTATCTGTCTGTCCCCGTATGAATAACTCTTAATTCTTTCCTTATGCTATCTCTGATTCTATTTCTGTTTCTAATAACATCATGGCCTCATCTTACCGGAGGTACGGCCGGATGGCGTTCACACAGCACCATCTCACTCTCTATGGCTATCGGGTGGAATTCACACAGTACCAACCCGTTCTTAGTGACTACCGAGTGAGGATCACAAAGCACCAACTCGGTTCTTTCTAACTATCGGGTGGAGATCACCTAGCGCCTACCCGTTCCTCATGAATTTTGGGTAACGATCACCAAGCATTTACCCGTCTCTAGTCACTATCGGGTGATGGTCACAAAGCATCAACCCGTTTCTACTAAATATCGGATGATGATCACAAAGCATCAACCTACTTATCTATCACTAACCGGGTAGCGGTCACAAAGCATCTACCCATCTCTACTACTCATCGGGTGACGATCACAAAGCATCGACCCATCACTCTAAGGGCTATTCGGATGATGATCACCAAGCATCAATCCGATTCCCATAACGGTCGGGTGATGATCACAAAGCATCATCCCAACTATACTACTCTTCTAATTCATTCTATTGTAGCATTTTTCAATGCTCTCTACTCTTAGAGTAATTTTACCCACTAAGCTCTCTACTCATAGGGTAATTGCATAAACCATTTCCTTACACTTTCTTAGGTCACTTTTCCATGTACAACTAGTGCCTATGGATGGTTCATCTTCACCAATGCACTTATGAGATGCCAACATGCAATGTTGCAAGAATTAAGGTTCATTACTCACACTCAAACCTCTATTAGGCATTTCATCAAACAACTCATGTGCACTATAAAACTCTATCATAGCCATGATTCTAAAACTTTTCTTAACCATCCAAAATGGGGAAAAACCCCTTCACAAAGCCACAAAACCTGCCATAGAAAACACTTCCAAAAAGGGAATACATAATACCCCTTAAATTCCATCTCAACTACCTTGCCAAACCAACAACCCATTTCTCAAATTTGCAAGGTATAAACAATCACAAAGCATAGAAATCTCTATTTAATCCTTCATACATGCTATATTACATGCACATCACATACATACATCATTTCTATCAAAACCCTAATCAAGAAAATTCATAAATCTCAACTTGGGTTGGGTTTTACTTACTTGTTAAGGAGAGACTTCACAAATTCTTCCTTTCACTTGTTTAGCTTGATATCTCCTCAAATCTTAACCAAAAGAATGAAAACCCTCAAACTTCAATATGGGTTAAAACTCCCAAATCACACAACTTAAGAAGAAATCCTTACCTTAGGAAGCCTTAGGTTGCTTTTCTACCCCAAAATCCTTCAAAAATCCCTTGGAAATCCTTGATCAAAAGAAAAGAGAAGTTGAGAGGAGAAGAATGGAGAGTCACGTTTGAGAAGAAGAAATGAGGGGTTTCTTTGATTCTAATTCCTTTTAATGAAATATAAACACACTCATTCCCATTTTGCCCTTGTTCTACTTTGGGAATTCCATCCATATCCTTTGATTCATTACAAACTCACCCCTATCTCAACCTATTCTCCATGAAATATCCTTACAATTAACTCCCCACTTTTCCTGCTAATTAGGGGTAGAAAGGTCAAATTGTCCTTAAGGAAGAAAATATCTAAAACTCAATCAACCTTTTATTCGGCCCGTCGCCGCGGCGAAGAAACATCTGTCGCCGCGGCGAAACTTTCCAGGGAGTTCCCCTTGGTTTCAACACATCTTCGCCGCGGCGAAGCTTCTTCTTCGCCCCGGCGAAGCACGGCAGACTGAACTTCTTCTGTTTTCATCCAATTTTCAGGGCAAACATTCCACACAACACTCAAACAAACAATAACAACAAAAGCCAACTCGATTAAGGGCAAAAGAGGAAACAATAACAACGTACCTCAAGCGGGGCGTTACAAACACGTAAGTACAACTAGAGAAACAAATGTCATGATGCATGTGCATAAATGCATAAAGAATGCAATTTCTTTTCTGTTTTCTGTTTTTCTTCTTTTCTTTCTTTTCTTTATGTGTTCTATGCTTTCTTTTCTATTCTTTCTCATTATTTTCTTTTCTTTTCTTATTATTTTCTTCTCTTTTCTTTGCCGATCAGACTCAGTTGATGCATGGATTCGGAACCTTGGTCGTGTGAGTGAGTACAATCCTCATCTACATGCACTCTTGCGGACTATACAAATTCTTTCTTCTTCTTAGGCCACTCAATTAAGGTGGCGTGCATGTAGGAACTTCTTCTTGGTATAGCTCTCATCCACATACACTCTTACGGGCTGTACAAATTCTTCTTCTTCTTAGGCCACTCAATTAAGGTGGCGTGTATGTGGGAATTTCTTCTTCTTGTCACCCACGGGTTCCCCATCGCAACAACCTATTCTTCTTTTTTATCTTTTTACACTTCTTTAAATAAAATTCAGATTTGAATAAATAAAATTCAGATTTGGAACTTCTTTAATGTTCTCATTTATTTCTATTTACTCTTTAACATTCTTTAGTGCTTTTTCATGCTCTTATGAATTTATATGCATGTAGATGGTTCCATGCTTATAATTCTTTCTAAATGCAAATGTTTAAATGCAAGGATGTCATGTAGCATAAAAATAAGTTTCCCTTCACCATCTACAAACTCATATAAATTCATAAATGAATAAAACTCATGCATATACTTCTCTTGGACAATTCATCAAACATATTGCATGCATAATCAAACTCTAATTTGACTACAATTTTATCTCTTTCTCAAGCCACTAATATTTGGAGTAAAACTCCCTTAAACAAGTACTAAACCTGTCCAAAACAATGCACTTCCAAAAATTCTACTCAACTCTTTCCAGCTTCAACCAAACTTCAATTAATCATCATACAACCAAAACCACTTCTCATGGCTAAATTCTATTCATCAATAATCATCAAACTCATCAATAATTCATCAATTTCATCAACAATTTTCAAATCATAAGCATATACATGTATGTAAAATCTCTACACACTTGATTTCTCAAATCATAACTTGGGTGAGATTTACTTACCTTGTGCTTGAGTACTTCCACTAGAATCTCTCTATCTTTGGTAGACTTATTCTTTCTCTAAAACCCTAAGCATAAACTCTATAAGAATTCAACACTTTTAAAATTAAATCTCATATCTATAGCAAGAATCCTTACCTTTTGATGCTTAGGATCAAATCTCTACCAAATTCTAACCAAAAGCCCTTGAATCTTCCTTGGAAATTTGATAAAAAGATGAGAGAAGTTGAGAAGAGAAGTGGCATGTGGGGTGTAGAGAATGAGAGGGTTTGTGTGCTTGAACCCTTAATATCTCATATTAATATGTCTTCTTTCCCATTTTGCCCTTGCACTTTCTTGAAAATTCCATCTTTGTCCCTTAGTCATTTACACTAATGCCCCCATTTTTATTGTATTCTCCATAAAAATCTACTTCTTTTCACTCTCCACTTTTTCAACTAATTTTGAGTGAAAAGACCATTTTATCCTTAATGCAAGTTTAAGGGATTTTCTTCACATTTTTCTCAAAATTCAACTAAGGGTATAAGGGCATAAGTTAAGCTACGTAACTCGATGTGGGCGTTACAACCAAGCACTAAGGGCCTTGTCTCTCATGGAACTAACATGACCAAGTGATATATTAAATTTTGGCATAACAATATGCACTTTTAAATACTAACATTTACACTTGGTTAAGCCCAAACATAATCTTCCTTCTTCAATTCTTACCTTTCTCTAACCCTTTCTTCATTAGGGTTTAGCCAACTCATGCATGCATTTTCTCCTTGGATTTTCATCAAACACTTCATATGCACATGAAATTACCATGTTGGCTACACTTCCACATCTATCTAATTCCACCAAAATGTGAGCCAAAAACTCACTAATTATAGCATCAAACCTGTCCATTTTCAACAATTTTCAACACTTCAAAAATTTCAACACTAATCTTCCATAACTTCACCAAATAACCATACAATACTTCTCATGGTTAGAAATTATGCATCATTAAACATAAAAAACAGCCAATAATTCTCTCATACCATCACATAAAAATATGCAAGAATCATACTACATAAATCTTGCTCAAATTAAGGCTAAAATTAGGTTTACTTACCTTGAATGTATGATATCAATTTCTTTTGCTAAAAATCTCTTCCCCTTAGACCTAGATCATATAAAAACCATAAGAATTTAAAACTTTAAAGTTTAGTCACACTCATTTTCCTAGAATCTTACCCGTGGATGCTTTAGGATTGAAAATCTATGAAAATCCAAGCCAAATCCTATGATTTATTTCCCTTTGAAATTTAGTGAAGAAAATTGAGAGAAAATTGAGAGAAAATTGGGGTGAAGGGTGGCGTGAATGAGGGTTAGAATGGCTAGGGTTTAGGTTATTGCAACCTTATAACTAAATAAACAAATAAATAAATAAATAAATAAATAAATAAATATATATATATATATATATATATTCCCATTTTGCCCTTGCACTTTCTATGAAATTCCATCTATATCCTTTAGTCAATTACCAAAATACCCTCATTTTTATTATCTTCTTCACATTATTTCGCTTCCTTTTACTTCCCACTTTTTCATCAAATTATGAGTGAAAAGACCATTTTACCCCTAATGAAGTTTTAAGGAATTTTCTTTACATTTGTCTAAGGTAACTTCAAAGAAATCCAACTAAGGATATTAGGGCATAAATAAAATTACGTACCTTGATATGGGTGTTACACTATTCCACTTAGGAATAGTCATGAGCTCCAACCCTAGTTCACCCTTGCAACCAAACACACCCTTTATGGTATTTTAATTAATTAATTATTATTATAATTAAAATCAATTAATATATATAATAATATATTAACATTTAATTAATAATAATAATTCATTAAATATATACATAGATATATTTAAATATAATCTCATTAATTTAATTTTAATATTAAAATTAAATACAGGCAACAATCTCAGCAAATTTAATTGCACTGTGAGATTACCAAAATACCCTTTTATCTTGAAAGACGAAAATGCCCTTCTCACAAATTGATTCTTAAATTATCTTCTAAGTGTGTGACTGTTAGAGTCATAAAAGTGACTCTACTTTGGTGACAAAAAGACCCTATGTGTCATTGAATTGAAGTTATATTGAGACAATTAAGAGAAATTATGAATTTATGTTTAAAAATCATATTTTGAGTTTTTCTTACTAATTTGGCATGTTTGGATTGAAATTTGAGATTGTATAAGTTGATATTAGGATGTGATTTATTTTCTAGGGTTGATGTTGTCTCATTTATGCCATTCAGGGGTCAAATTGTCATAATCTTGGGGTTGATTTTGTCACTTTCAAACATGTAGGGACCAAAATGATATTTTACATTTTGTTATATAAAAAGAAGATGAAAAGTCGTTTACAGGGGAGGCTGTTCACCCAGTTTTCCGGCGAGCTCTGGCGACCCTTCGTCTCCCTCCGGCGACGATTCATCTCCCCATGCACCGATCCGTCATCAGCCACCGCAAGCCGCCACCGTGAAACGCCATACACAGCCCGCGACGATTCGTCTCCCACCACCGCGTCGTTTCATCTTCCCGGCTAGTTTTGGCCGTTTTTCGACGACGTTCCAGCTCCCCAAGGGTAGATCTTCATTCCCCACGGCCGGATCTACCCTTCCCTTGCTTCAGCAGCCGCGAAAACTGCCGGAATCCGCGATTTTGTCGCCGTGCCTCTTCATCTTCCAGCCCAGATCCTACTCATTTCCAGCGACTTCTCACCTCCCCAGTACCTGATCTGAACTCCCCATCACCAGAGCTTTCCATCGGTACCTTCGGATCCCATTTCCGCCACCGTTTTCTGGAAGACCCGCCGGAAAATTAACGTTTTCCGGCGAGTGCGGCTATTCGTATTCCGGGCTGTTCGTTGGTCATTTTCGGCCCTTCTTCGCATCATATCATTGTCGGTTACCTCTTCTTTGCCATGATCAGCTTCGTTTCCACCGTTTCAGCCTCCGTCATCACCACCATGAGCGGCTAAGTTCTCGGTTGTCTGTTACGATGTAGGCGAGATCGAGATTGACTCCACTGATCTCCTCATCAGCTCTCGACTAGTTGGATAAGCCCGAATGTTGGATATTTGGTTAAGTTTCTTGTATTCAGACTATATTTGTTTTCGTTTCAGTTTGTTTGCGATACTTTAATATTATTCTGATGCTCGACGTGTTGAATTGATAATGTCCATTGAGAACGTTTATTGATATATAACTTTTCGCATAATTGAATGTCGATTTGAGATTATTGAATGTTGATTATGACTTTAAATTGCTTCGGTACTGATTGCAATCAAGTTGTAGTAGCGTTTAACATCATTTCTACTAGGAATGCATTTATTGTGTAATTAGTTGATTGGATGATACATGTTTTTATGTTGTACTTGTTAACGTTGTACCAACTAGTGGTGTTTAAGGGTTTAGCATTTTTCGGTTAGTCAATGATAGTCTTTAACCAATCGATCTATAACTAAGACGACGGGGTGACAGGATAGATTATGCCAAGATTGCCGGGAGATATTTCTATTGTTTTGCCTAGCCTTGTAGGATTAGGAAATTGAAGAACGAGGAGAGGAATTGTGAGAGTTGGTCTTGAGTCAAACCGAACCCGTAGCGACAACGCTTTTAATATTGTGTTTTAGTTCGCAATTTATTCAATGCTTTTAATTTCCTGCCAGTAATTAGTTTCCTTAGTTTTAATCAATCATTTTGCCAATTTCTCTTTCGTTAACTCAAATATATATTAGGTCGTTAGTCTTGCTCTCTGTGGATTCGACCCTGCTTACCGCTAACTACGGTACTTAGGTTTAATTTTGTGACCATGATAACCGGTCTAACAGTGACTTGTAGGCTCCTCATCATATCGGCAGTGTGTAGTATTGCAATTAACACCAATTAATCGTCTCACTACACACAGGCCAAGATTGGCCCCTAGCAAGGCATCATGGCCACCCGATAGATTTGGATTCAGCAAAATCGTAGCCTGTCAACGGTAAGATTACCGTGCAATCAAATCCTTTCATCATATGTTATCTCATCGAGACTGAGGTACATAAATAGTGTCAACCTCAGATATCCTCGACATGTTTGTATTCAGTTACTGGACAAATGACAAGAATATTAAATTGGATTGAGCATCAACTTAATCCCACTGTGGCCACAGATTTAGTGTCTTTGCCATTTACTGAATTACCCAGTGAGATAACTTCTCTCATACCTAGGAGTGATGAATCATTTGTCGATCCACCATAGTCTCGATACACTTCTCAATGTAGCCAATCACTACCGTATTGATAGCTTTGAATAGTGCCATTTACTGAAAAACCTGGTGAGGTAACTTCTCCCGTACCCAAGAGTGATGAATCATTTGTCGATCCACCATAGTCTCGATACACTTCTCAATGTAGCCAATCACTACCGTATTGATAGCTTTTAAGAGAACTACATTGAGCTAGTGTCAAACTACACCAATTGATGCACAAGGCGCTCCGATGATCTCAAATCTAAGGATCACATGCACCACCATCCGTTAGAGGATTTATTCCATAGACACTAGGGTTACCATCCATATGAAATCCTCTGATGGGTCTGTCCAGTGAACTTGCCTCTAGCAAGCACCCTTGCGTTGCACCAGGTTGTCGGCAAACAACCTTAATAAGTGAGATCAGTCACTGCCTTTCGACAGGGTCGTTCAACACTATGATAGCCTTACCGTCTTATCTGTGTCCTTGGTAAGAATAATAATGGAGCTACGGACGTTTCTAGAATGGCCACCATATGTGATCATAGGGTTCTCACTATCAAGATTTGAAACACTTAATACCCTCGTCACGGTTCTACCATCCTAAGAACATATATCATTACATACACGATATATAAGAATATGCCTTTTATTGATAAATAAATATTTATTATAAAGTCAATTTTTCAATAATTGATTGGCTCTAGGGTACCTACTTTAACAATCTCCTACTTGCACTATAGCCAATCATTCATGTATTTAACATTGAATGACCCAAGTGCTCATCATGCTTCAACTCCAACAGAAAGTTCAATAGTGGGTTAGTAGGTATTCTGTAAATCTGCACATTCTCTTTCTGATTGACTTCTTAGATCAGATTGAATCAACTAAGTAAGTGTTTGGATTATGGGTGAGACCGTGATTCCTCAGCCACAATAATGGCTCCACTGTTATCGCAGTAGAACTTTACTGGATCAACAATGCTTGAAACCACATCAAGTTTAGAACTGAACTTCTTGATCCAAATTGCCTATACAACTGTATTAAACAATGCGTTACACTTAGCATCAATCATAGAATCCACTACAGCACTTAACTTCGAGCTCTTATAGCTCACTGCAGCTATATTGAGACAAAATATAAACCCGGATTGTAAGCGAAAATCATCTTTATCTGTTTGGAGATTAGCATCATTGTATCTTCTTACAGTGAGCTCATCTTCCCCTCCATAATCCAAGATCATATCCTTAGCCTCTTTTAGGTATTTAAGGATGTCCATTGACACTTATCCAGTGTCACTCACTTGGATCTGATTGATATCTCCTACAAGTGTTGATTGCACTTAAGACATCAATCTAAGTACATAACACATTGCTCACTAAGATCCTATAACGACTCCATTCTACTCATATATATATTTTAAATATGCATAAAAGTTGGGCCCAAATTTTTCTTTTATTAAACATATACATTTTTATACAAAACTCGTATCATGTACAAAACTATCAAAAGCAAGGTAGACAGTGTAGCCATTTCCCTTCGTTTGCCGATGCCCATCCGACTGTATCCTCACCTAGGCCCTACAAAACATAGGAAACAACGGGGTGAGCACAACTAATGCTCAGTAAGTAAAACCTCTATTCATCTATCCCCGTAACTCTCTCTCTCTCTAATTCTTTCCTTACAATTCTCATTTACTCTCTCTTTTAAACTTCTCTCTATTTTCTCTTTCTCATAACTCTTTGCTACTAACTCTCTCTTGTAAGTCACGACCTCATCTTACCGGAGGCACGGTCAGGACTCGCTCCCGCTCTCTGTGACTTCTACTCATTCTAGCCGATCGGACTCGGTTATGCATGGATTCAGAACCTTTGGCCGCGTGAGCATATAAACTCTCTCTCTCTCTCTAGGGTACTCTCTGGTATAGCCCTCATCCGCATGCACTCTCAAGGGTACTCTCGGGTATAGCCCTCATCCGCATGCACTCTCAAGGGCTACACCACTTCTCTCTGTATACTCATGCCGCTCTATCAATGCGGTGTACATGCGGGAATACTCTACCCGTACTCACAGGTTCCCCATCGCACAACCTACTCTATTTTCTTATTTAGCATTACTCTAGCTTTTATTCTCTAGTGCTCATTCTCTCTTTTACTCTACTCTTGGAGTAACTCACACTCCAATTCTCAACTCTTTCTCAAGCTATTTCTCAATGCACAATTACTACGTATGGATGGTTCATGCTCATTAATGCAATTAGGAAATGCCAATATGCAATGTTGCAAGAATTAAGGTCCACTACTCATACTCAAACCTCTATTAGGAATTTCATCAAACAACTCATGTACAAACACAATCTCTACTATAATTGCTACTATACTACATTCTCTAACCATCCAAAATTGGGAGAAAACTCCCTCAATTAACCATAAACCCTGTCAAGGAAAACACTTCCAAATAGGTTTACTGAACTCTCTCCAACTTCTACCCAACTCAACATCATAGAAGTTCAACACATCTCATACTCAACATAATAAATAAGAAATAACTATTAATCTCATCTCAACAACATAACACATACACAATCTCTACTTAAATGAATTTGAATTCTTAAACCTTAATATAAGTTGGATTTACTTACCTTGTGAGGAAATAGCTTCTCTAACACTTCTCCTTTCCTTTGGTAGCTTGATTCCTCTCTACAACTTTGAATAACAACCACAACATAAGACTTTAACCAAAACATAATAAAACTCTCATCTAAAGCAAGAATCCTTACCTTAGGATGCTTTAGATTAAAACTCTACTAAAAACTACTCAAAAAAGTCCTTAGAAATCCTTGGAAAATTGAAGGAAGCTTGAGAGGAAATAGAGAATGGAAGAGGCGGTGGAAATGGATGCAATGAAGGGTTCTTTATACTTAACCCTTTTTAGCTCAACTTATACATAAGCATTCCCATTTTTCCCTTACTCTTTCTTGGGAATTCCATCCATATCCTTTGATTCCTTACAATCACACCCCCATACAACATATTCTCCATGAAATTTTCTTACATTATACTCCCCACTTTTCCTACTAAATAGGGGTAGAATGGTCATTGTGCCCCAAAGGAAGAAAATATCTAAAACTCAATAAACTTTTTGGCTGTCCCGTCGTCGCGGCGAAGACAATTCTGTCGCTGCGGCGAAACACTCCAACAGCCACTCCGTGGGCTGTAACACCTCTTCGCCGCGGCGAAGCCTGTAACACAAAATTTCGCCAAGTCTTCATAATTTTCAGGGCAATCACTCAACCAAACCAATACATCCATTCAACCAAGGGCCAACCAAACAAAAATAACAACATATAAACTCAATTAAAGCTGAATCAAAAAACATGTAAGCAATACAGCAAATCTTAACCACGTACCTCAAGTGGGGCATTACAGATCCTATTGATATCTTCTGCAAGTGCTTAATGCATATAAGATATCAGTCTGAGCATGCAATCACAACATCGCTCTCTTGGATTCGATTGATATCCCCTACAAGTGTTTGATGCACATGAGACATTAATATGAGCATACAAGATGGATCCACTTGCTGAAGCATGTGGGATCCTCTTCATTCTATCTCTCTCAATATTGCTTTAGGACACATATCCTCAGAGAGATAGACACTATGTGCCACCGGAAGAGATCCCTTCTTGGATTCTTCCACACTGAATCTCTTTAGTACCTTATCTATGTACTCCGACTTGGGCTAAGCAAACTTCCTGATCTATTACGATAGATCTTTATTCCAAGAATGTAAGCTACTTCTCTTAAGTCCTTTATGGAGAATCACTTGGATAACCAAGTGTTTACAGACTGCAAGCTCGGTATATCATTCTTGATCAAAAATATGTCATTGACATACAACATTAGGAATGCCACTGCGCTCCCACTCACCTTTTTGTAAACACAAGCCTCACATTCGTTCTTGATAAAACCGAATTACGACTTCATCGAAACAAATGTTTCAACTCCTTGAAGCTTGCTTGAGTCCATAAATGGACCTTTGCAACTTGCATATCCTTTTAGCTTGTCTATCAAGAACGAAGCCATCGGGATGTGCCATATACACATCCTTTTCAAGGTTTTCATTCAGGAAAGCCATTTTGACATTCATTTGCCAAATCTCATAGTCATGATATGCGGCAATCACAAGCATAATCGAGATGGATTAAATTATGGTAACTAGCAAAACGTTTCTTCATAGTGAATACCATGAATTTGTATGAAACCTTTGGCAACCAGTTGTGCCTTATAGGTATGCAACTTACCATCCATGTTATCTTTTTCTTGAAGACTCATTTACACCCTATGGGTTTTACCCCTTTAGGTGAATTCAACAGAAACCATGTCTAGTTCTAGTACATGGAGTCCATCTCAGATTTTATGGCTTTAAGCCATTTAACGGAATTTGGATCCATACAGCTTCATTGTAGGTTCTGGGTTCATTGTCTTGGTAGACCAGTACGTCTCCATGTTGAGTCACGAGAAAACCATATCTCTCGGGCTCACGACATACTCTCCCGTAGCACTTGTGCTACCTGAGGTGGTTCACTTTGATCCACAAGTTGTGAAGTAACCTCCTCTTGATGTTCAACCACTTCCTGTGACACATCATCTTGTCCTTCGTCTAATGTATCTTGTGGTACTAGAACTTCATCGAGTTCTACTTTTCTCCCACTAGTACTTTTTAGAAAAATTCCATTTCTAGGAAGACACTAGTATGAGCAACAAAGGTTTTATGCTCTTTTGGAGGGTAGAAATAGTATCTTTTGGTCTCCTCAAGATACCCCATAAATACATTTTCGCAGGATTTCGAGTCCAGCTTGTTCAAAGTCAATTTCTTGACATAAGCTTCACAACCCCAAATCCTTAGATAAGACAAGTTGGTCTTTCACCCACTCCATTGTTCATACGGAGTCTTATTTACAGACCTTGGTAGTACACGGTCTAGTACGTGAGTCGTAGTCTCTGGAGCATAACCTCGGAATTATGTGGGTAGATTACAAAAAAAACTCATCATGGACCTAACTCCTACATTCCTTCAGGTATGTTTAACTCAACTTGCCACATTTGACGTAGTTGTGACTTTGAGAATATTCTTATTGTCTATTTTGAAAACATATTATTATAAAACAATTCCATAGAATACTATTTATATTAAAAGACAACAATCCATTAGTAAAGCAATATTCTTACTTGTCCAAAGTAGACACAGAAAAATTATTTCTAAAAACTGAATGAATATCATAACAATCCACAAGTGCCAAGTAACAAGCCCGTAGGCAAAATCAGACAATAAGATCCTGTAGCTAATGCAGCATCATGTGCTCCATCTCCAACTAGTAGGTCTACCTCTCCATTGGTGAGCAATCTACTTTGTCATAGTCCTTGCACATTAGAACAAATGTGAGTACCACATCCTGTGTCAATGACCCAAGATGTTGATGGGAGAAGTTAATCTCAATCAAGAACATACTTGACGAAGAAGTAACATTCTTCTTTTTTTTTTGCTAGAAAGGCCTTGCAATGTTTCCTCCAGTAGTTAGGATTCCTACAGTGAGGACAAACACCCTTTCTATCTATAGTAGTTCCTTCCAACGACTTATGAGCCCTTACGTTCTCACTTGAGTTGACTTCAACCAACGTCAATATTTCTGACATTCTTATGCTTGACTCAGTAGCATTCAACATATCCAAAAACTCGGAAAGGGTATTCTTCTTATCATCCTTAATGAAGTCATAGACAAATTGAGAGTAAGAATTCACCACGTACCCTAAACACTATGATAGCCTCACCATATTATTTGTGCCCTTACTTCAGAATAATACTAGGGCTACGGACGTTTCTAGAATGGCCATCATATGTGCTCTTAGGGTTCTCACTATCAAGATTTGAAACACTTGATACCCTCGTCATGGTTCTACCATTCTAAGGACATATATCAATACATACAATGATGATTTATGCGATATAGTATAAAATGCCTTTTATTGATCAATGAACATTATTACAAAGAGTCAATTCTACAATAATTGATTGGCTCTAGGGCATCTACTCTTACCTTTTAACCTCCCACTGGTAGAATTGTACCCTTCGCTTTGGCGAACAAGGTTCCGACGAACAGTGGTTTGATTAAAACCATGGTGATGGAAGGCATACGGACTTAATATATTTAAGTTGAGGGTTTTTATTTAAAGTCTCACCAGATTATTATCTTTGTTAGAATGTCATTGTTTGACATGTTATTGAACATTCAACCTTAGCATACATTCTAAATAAAATAAAATATGCTGGTACATGGCCCACTAAAACCGATTTCATCGAGCCTAGAGGAATCGGTGGGTCAACCTAGGGGTTTAAAAGTAAATCTTGGGTCTTCAAGTTATTCCTCTTCGTAGCTCCTTCGTTTCTTCTTCACGATCATTACAAAATATTTTTATAATAAAAATCATATTCTAATTCACATTGATAAAATAGAAACCTAGCATTACATACGAGGGGAGTGAGACAAGAAGAAGAAATACATGAAGATATAAGAGAGAGAGGCAGGACACGCAGGTCTTATTTCTTTATAAAATTACAAACAAACCCAAAATTACAAAAACATACCAAAGGTCTAAGGCTCATATACCGGGCACCATGCAATTTCAAACAAGAATATTGCATACATCCAAAATTAACATTTTGAATTTGGGTGGGTGGAATTATTAAATTACCCTTCTTCTATGTGCAGAATTATTATTGGCTTTATAGGTTCACAAGCTGCAATTTGGCCCCCTGTGCGAAAAACAAAAAAGCAAAACAGAATAGTAGCTTTCTTGCTACGACGAAGAAATTTATTCGTCGTGGCGAAGTTCATACACACATGGTTGCTACGGCAAAGTTTTTATTTTGCTACGGCAAATACCATAAACTTCCAGAAAACAGAAAACGTTCTAGAGACTTTGATGTCGTGGCTAAGTTTTATTTCGCCACGGCCAGATCTACTTTTCTAGCAGGTCGCTATGGCAAAGATTTATTTCGCCCCAGATTCACTTTTTGCATCTCGCCACGACAAAGTGTTATTTCGCTGCAGCTAACGCCGCAAAACAGTGAATCGCATAGTAACCCTTTTTGTAGTTTTTTTCACATAACGATATGGATCTAAATCGAATCGAATGTATAAGCATTTGACTAGGACATCAACCAACCAAAAATAACTCATCAACACATCATTAGTAAATTGATCAATTAAACAAAATTTTACAGATTTAAAAAAACAATCAATTATGCATCAACATGTTATCAATCAACGATTAAACATTATAATCTGGTACTTGAGGCTTTGATACCACTGTTAGAAATTGACCAGATTCGCGCAGTGGAAAAACGTAATATTTAAAATGAATCGATCAATTACACGAACCAAGATCTGAGTATAGATTATAACGTTTACATGCATAAACTAAAACGTAAAATAAAATTGTATTAAAAACAAATCCATACAAGGATTTAGTTCATACCGACGTTTGAAGGCTCCTCTGAATATCTCTGATTTCGGACACGAACCTGTTCACCAGTTACTGTTCACCATCTACTGTTCACATGATTCTTTGCTAATCAATCCAATGTAGGATCGCACTCACGGAAGTCCACACGAAGATAATCCGAAGAATCGACAATTGTTTTGCTAGAACAATTGCCGGCATCAAGAATCAAGAACAATCAAAATTGAAAACAATTTCTTCTTCAATTGAAGAAGAAAACGTGAGAGAGAGAGAACCTTTTAGGTGCCTAGGGTTTTAATTGAATGAATAATCTATGTTTTAATTTTAAGTTGCACTTATATAGTGCAACAATTAAAACCCTATTCCACTAAGGAATAGCCATGGGCTCTAACCCTAGTTCACCCTTGAAACCAAACACACCCTTTATGGTATTTTAATTAATTAATTATTATTATAATTAAAATCAATTAATATATATAATAATATGTTAACATTTAATTAATAATAATAATTCATTAAATGTATACATAGATATACTTAAATATAACCTCACTAATTTAATTTTAATATATTACAATTAAATACAGGCAACAACCTCAGAAAATTTGAATGCACTGTGAGATTACCAAAATACCCTTTCATCCTGAAAGACGAAAATGCCCTTCTCACAAATTGATTCTTAAATTATCTTCTAAGTGTGTGACCCGTAGGCTCCTCATAATATCGGTAGTGTGTAGTATTGCGATTAACACCAATTAATCATCTCACTACACACAGGCCAAGATTGGCCCCTAGCAAGGCATCATAGCCACCCGATAGATTCGGATTCAGCGAAATCACAGGCTGTCAATGGTAAGGTTACCGTGCAATCAAATCCTTTTATCATCTGTTATCTCATCGAGACTAAGGTATAGAAATAGTGTCAACCTCAAATATCCTTAACATGTTTATATTCAGTTACTGGACCAATGATAGGGATATTAAATTGGATTCAGCATCAACTAAATCCCATTGTGGCCACAGATTTAGTATCATTGCCATTTACTGAATTACCCAGTGAGATAACTTCTCCCATACCTAGGAGTGATGAATCCTTTGTCGATCCACCATAGTCTCAATACACTTCTCAATGCAGCCAATCACTACCGTATTGATAGCTCTGAATATGCTATTTTTGCATGTTGTAGTTTCAACGCATCAAGTTTTTGACCTGAAACACTTGAAAACAAAAAAAAATCATCAAATTTTTACAAACTCAATATGAAATAAGAAGAATTCAAACAACAAAAATTTAAAATCAAAGAGTTAAAACACTTGGGTCTACATTTATCCAAATTCAGCATATCAAATTAAAACCCTGTCTGTCTAGTTTCCAAAGATTCAAACCGCTAGTCAATTGGAGTTTTATTGGGCAAGTTATGACCAATTTACTACTGACTATTACAATTCTATACTACAATGAATAATGGTTCGGCATTTGGCCTCTTGTAATTCTATAAGACGATCTTCCTTTGATATGTTTATTGATCATATTTTGTTCGGCAACTTGCTTGCAGCAATTATGATGAACAACATGAAATAAACTTTGCATATAATATTAACTAAAAAGGACATTACAGTATTACAATTATTAATGGATAATGTTCAGCAAATGGTCTATTGTAATTGTACCATACAATCTAAATAGATCTGCATCTTGACTCTTACTGTTAGTAACTGACCGGATTCGCACAGTGGAAAAACGTAATATTTAAAATGAATTGATCAATTATATGAACCAAGATCCGAGTATAGATTATAACGTTTTTATGCATAAACTGAAACGTAAAATAAAATTGTATTAAAAACAAATCCATTCAAGGATTGAGTTCATACCGACGTTTGGAGGCTCCTCCGAATATCTCTGACCTTGGACACGAACACTGTTCACCGACTACTGTTCACTGACACTGTTCACCGACTACTGTTCACTGACACTGTTCACATGATTCTTTGCTAATCGATCCATTGTAGGATTGCACTCACAGAAGTCTACACAAAGATAATCTACAGAATCCTTGATTGTTTTGCTAGAACAATCAATGGCTTCAAGAATCAAGAAAGAAGAACAAGAAAAATTTTCTTCTTCACACAAGAGTGAAACTGAGAGAGAGAGAGAGAGAGAGATAGGGTGGCTAGGGTTTTTGATTGAATGAATACGTCACCTTGTTTTAATTTTAGGTTGCACTTATATAGTGCAACAATTAAAACCCTATTCCACTTAGGAATAGCCATGGGCTCCAACCCTAGTTCACCCTTGCAACCAAACACACCCTTTATGGTATTTTAATTAATTAATTAATTATTATTATAATTAAAATCAATTAATATATAATAATATAATAACATTTAATTAATAATAATAATTCATTTAAATATATATGGATATATTTAAATATAATCTCACTAATTTAATTTTAATATTAAAATTAAATACAGGCAATAACCTTAACAAATTTAATTGTACTATGAGATTACCAAAATACCTTTTCGTCATGAAAGACGAAAACACCCTTCTCACAAATTAATTCTTAAATTATCTTCTAAGTGTGTGACCCGTAGGATTCTCATCATATCGGCAGTGTGTAGTATCGCGATTAACACCAATTAATCGTCTCACTACATACAGACTAAACTTGGCCTCTAGCAGGGCATTATAGCCACCTGATAGATTCGGATTTAGCGAAACCGCAGCCTATCAACGGTATGATTATCGTGCAATCTAATCCTTTTATCATCCGTTATCTCATCGAGACTGAGGTACATAAATAGTGTCAACCTCATAGTTCCTCCACATGTTTGTATTCAGTTATTGGACCAATGACTAGAATAATAAATTAGATTGAGAATCAACTTAATCCAACTGTGGCTACAGATTTAGTGTCATTGCCATTTACTAAATTACCCAGTAAGATAACTTCTCCCGTACCCATGAGTGATGAATCATTTGTCGATCCACTATAGTCTCGATACACTTCTCAATGTAGCCAATTACTACTGTATTGATAGGTCTAAATAGAACTACATTGGCTAGTGTCAAACTACACCAGTTGGTGCATAGAGCACTCCAATGATCTTAAGTCTAAGGATCACATGCACCACCATCCATTAGAGGATTTATTCCATAGATACTAGGATTACCATCCATATGGAATCCTCTTGTGGGTCTGTCCAGTGAACTTGCGTCTAGCCAGCACCCATGCGTTGCACCAGGTTGTCGGCAAACAACCTTGACAAGTGAGATCAGTCACTGCCTTTCAATAGGATCGATCAATACTATGATAGCCTTACCGTATTATCTATGTCCTTAGTCAGAATAATACTAGGGCTATGGACGTTTCTAGAATAGCCACCATATGTGATCATAGGATTCTCATTATCAAGATTTGAAATACTTGATACCCTCATCAGGGTTCTACCATCCTAAGGAAATATATCATTACATACATGATATAGAAGAATATGCTTATTGATAAATAAACATTTATTACAAAGTCAATTTTACAATAATTGATTGGCTCTAGGGCACCTACTCTAACAATCTCACACTTGCACTATAACCAATCATTCATGTATTTAATACCGAATGACCTTAGGTGTTTTACATGTTTATGCCATGATAGAGACTTTATCAGTGGATCGGCGAGATTGATATCAGTATGCACTTTACTGATTTGTACATCTTTCCTCTCAACCATTTCTTTGATGAGATGAAAATGTCTAAGTATGTGTCTGGACTTCTGGTGAGACCGTGGTTCCTTTGCTTAAGCTATTGCTCCATTGTTGTCACAATAGACATCTATCGGATCAACAATTGTGGAAATCACACCAAGTTCAGTGACGAACTTCTTAATCTAGATTGCCTCCTTGGCCGTATTGGATAATGCAATATACTCAGCCTCCATTGTAGAGTCTCCTACAGTACTTTGCTTAGAGCTCTTCCAGCTCACTGCACCCCCATTGAGACAAAATACAAACCCTGATTGCGATAGATAATCATCTTTTTCTATTTAGAAACTAGCATCACTATATCCTCTTATAGTGAGCTCATCTTCCCCTCCATAAATTAAGAACATGTCCTTAGTCTTTTTCAGGTACTTTAGGATGTTCTCGACAACTACCCAGGGATGCTCACCTGGATCCGATTGATATCTACTACAAGTGCTCAATGTACATGAGACATCAATCCGAGTATACAACATGGCATACATGATGGATCCAATTGCTGACGCATATGGGATCCTTTTCATTCTGTCTCTCTCATCATGTGTTTTAGGACACATATCCTTAGAGAGATAGATACCATGTGACATCGGAAGAAATCCCTTCTTGGATTCTTCCATACTGAATCTCTTCAGTACCTTGTCAATGTACGTACTCAAACTTAGGCCAAGCAACCTATGTGATCTGTCTTAGTAGATCTTTATTCCAAGGATGTAGGTTGCTTCTCCTTTGTCCTTCATGGAGAAGCACTTGGATAACTAAGTCTTTACCAACTGCAAGTTTGGTATATCATTCCTGATCAAAAGTATGTCATCAACATACAACACCAGGAATGCCACTACGCTCACACTCACTTTCTTGTAAACACAGGGCTCATCTTCGTTCTTGATAAAACCGAATTCTTTTACAGCTTTATCAAAACAAATGTTCCAGCTCCTTGAAGCTTGCTTGAGTCCATAAATGAATCTCTGCAACTTGCATACCTTATTAGCTTGACCATCAAGAACGAAACCATCAGGTTGTGTCATATACATATCCTTTTTAAGGTTTCCGTTTAGGAAAGCCGTTTTGACATCCATTTGCCAAATCTCATAATCATGATATGCTGTAATCGCAAGCATAATCCAAATGGATTTAATCATGGCAACCGGCAAAAAGGTTTCTTTATAGTCAATACCATGAATTTGTTTGAAACCTTTGGCAACCAGTCGTGCCTTATAAGTGTGCACCTTGCCATCCATGTCAGCCTTTTTCTTGAAGACCCATTTGCACCCTATGGCTTTTACTCCTTTAGGTGGTTCCACCAGAGACCATACTTCGTTCTGGTTCATGGAGTCCATCTTAGATTTCATGGCTTCAAGCCATTTAATGGAATTTGGATCCGATATAATGTCTTCGTAGGTTCTGGGTTCATCGTCTTGGTAGACTAGTACTTCACCATGTTGAGTCATGAGATAACCATATCTTTCTAGCTCATGGCATACTCTCCCAGATCTACGTAGCTCCTGTGCTACTTGAGGTGGTTCATTTTGAACCACGGATTGTGGAGTGACCTCCTCACGATGTTCAACCACTTCTTATGGCACATCTTCCCGTCTATGGTCTAATGTACCTTGTGGTTCTAGAACTTCATTGAGTTATACTTTTCTCCCACTAGTACTTCTTAGGAAAAATTCCTTTTCGAGGAGGACACCAGTACGAGCGACAAAAATTTTGTGCTCTTCTAGGTGGTAGAAATAGTACCCTTTGGTTTCCTTAGGATACCCCACAAAAACGTATCTATCAGATTTTCGGCCTAGCTTGTTCGAAGTCAATTCCTTGATATAAGCTTCACAACCCCAAATCCTTAGATAAGACATGTTGGGCTTTTGCCCACTCCATAGTTCATATGGAGTCTTAACTATAGACTTTGATAGCACACAGTTCAATACGTGAGTAGCAGTCTCCAGGGTATAACCCTAGAATGATGCAGCTAGATCACTAAAATTCATCATGGACCTAACCATGTCAAGTAAGGTCCTATTCCTCCTCTTAGACACTCCATTGTGCTGGGGTGTATACAGAGGGGTGAGTTGTGATACTATCCCACATTCCTTCAGGTATACAGAAAACCCTGAGCTCAAGTATTCACCTTCTCAATCTGATCAAAGAGCCTAAATACTTTTGCCCAACATATTCTGTACTTCATTCCTGAATTCTTTGAACTTATCAAAGGCTTCAAATTTATGTCTAATGACGTAGACATAACCATATCTATTGAAATCATCAGTAAATATGATCAAGTAGGAATATCCACCTCTGGCTTCAACTGTTAGTGGACCACATACATCACTATGGATGATGCCTAACAGTTCAGTAGCCCTTTCACTTTTTCCTGTGAAAGGTGACTTGGTCATCTTGCCTAAAAGGCATGACTCGCATACCTCAAATGACTGGAAGTCAAAAGGGTCCAAAACTCTATCCCTTTGAAGTTTTGCAATGCGGGTCTGATTAACATGACCTAATCTACAATGCCAGAGGTATGTATGGTTTTGATCGCTATGTTTAACTTTCTTAGTTTCAATGTTGAGAATATCCTTATTGTTTAAATCAAGAACATATAATCTATTATATAACCTTGCAATTCCAAATAGGATACCATTCAAACTAAAGGACAACAATCCGTTAGAAATTTCAAAACGATATCTTATATTATCCAAAGTGGATACTAAAATAATGTTTCTAGAAATCGCAGGTACAAAATAACAATATTTGAGTTCTAATAATAAGCCCGTAGGTAAAGACAAACAATAAGTCCCTACAGCTAATGCAGCCACATGTGCTCCATTTTCAACTCGTAGGTCCACTTCTCCCTTGGCAAGCAATCTACTTTGCCTTAGTCCCTGCATATCAGTACAAATGTGAGTACCACATCTTGTGTTAATGACCCAAGATGTTGAAGGAGAGAAGTTAATCTCAATCATGTGCATACCCGAAGTCGAAGCATTTGACTTCTTCTTATTCGTAAGGAAAGCTTTGCAGTGTTTCCCCCAGTGGCTAGGCTTGCCATAATAGAAGCAGACTACCTTCCCACCTCTCCCAACGCCACCCTTAGGTTTGAGAGCATCCTGTCCTTTGGGCTTGGGCTTGGGATTGGCCTTGGCCTTTCCCTTTCCTTTATTGGCAGTAACTAGTAAAACAGGCTTGGACTTTTTCATGTTCTGCTCTGTAGTCCTCAGCATGTTCAAAAGCTCTGACAGAGGTTTCATCATGGTGTTCATATTGAAGTTCATTATGAACAATGAAAAAGTATTAGGTAAGGATTGCAGAACTAAATCCACTTGTAATTCTGCATCCAACCCAAATCCGAAAGTCTTAAGCCTCTCTATGTACCCAATCATCTTGAACACATGAGGACCAACTTAGGCTCCCTCAGTCATGCGACTTATAAACAACGCACTCGACACCTTGTACCTCTCATGTTGAGCATTTCCTTCGAAAAGCTTCTTGAGGTACAGAATTATGGCAGCAGCGTCCATATTCTCATGCTGCTTTTGCAGTCAGGTGTCATCGATGCTAACATAAGGCATTGAACAGTATCAGCATCGTCAAGGAACCTTTGGTAAGTTTCCTTTACTTCCTGAGTGGCATCAAGATCAGGCTCAGCGAAATAAGGCTTGTCAAGGATATATAATTTCTTTTTGGACTTCAGTACAATCCGAAGATTTCGATACCAATATGAGAAATTAGATCCATCTAGCCTGTTTTCTTTCTCGATTATCGATCGTAGGTTGATATTGCTCCCTTTAAATGAATCAACAATGCAGAAAAGTAAAGTTATTATCATGTTTGTTTTCATTATTTAATAAGACATTCTATTAAATAATCGCTCCCACTATTTTCCTCAAGCCAATAGCCCTCACTATTAACTCGGGGAAGCCTGTTGGCTTTCCTAGTGCACTGAGATCCCATCTAGCCCATTTCAAACCTTCACTTTGGCGAACAAGCCAAAATGGGTTGATTAGGTAGGCCAACAAACTCAATCCACACCAGTTGATAGCTCCCACTATCAACCTCAAATGTGAAGCAAGCTAACAAGCCAATCACACAATACGATGACCGAAGCCATTGTCCTCAAATGTGATTCTCAGTATCAGTAGAGTGGACACTACATGTCACCACGTACACATAACTAGTGTACTTCTCTACTATGCCTATGACGTGTTTATCAACCTTTGCTTTGGCGAACAAGCAAAACTATCATTTTAAGTCGACCCATCACCATTAAGGAAAACTTCAATGAATTTTAACCTCCCACTGATAGAAGTGTACCCTTCATGTTGGCGAACAAGGTTCCAACGAATAGTGGTTTGATTAAAACCATGTGATGGAAGGCATATGTGACTTAATATACTTAAGTTGAGGGTTTTTATTTAATGTCTCACCAAATTATTATCTTTGTTAGAATGTCATTGTTTGGCATGTTATTGAACATTCGACCTTAGCATGCATTCTAAACAAAATAAAACGGGCCAGTACATAGCCCACTAAACCGATTTCCTAGAGCCTAGAGGAATCGGTGGGTCAACCTAGGGGTTTAAAAGTAAATCTTGGGTCTTCAAGTTATTCCTCTTCATAGCTCCTTCGTTTTTTCTTCACGATCATTACAAATTATTTTATAATAAAAAAACCCTATTCTAATTTACATCGATAAAATAGAAACCTCGTGTTACATACGAGGGGAGGAGATGTAAGAGAGAGAGAGAGGTAGGACACGCAAGTCCTATTTCTTTATAAAATTACAAGCAAACCCAAAATTACAAAATACCAAAGGTCTAAGGCTCATGTACCAGGCACCATGCAATTTCAAACAAGAACATTGCATACATCCAAAATTAACATTTTGAATTTGGGTGGGTGGAATTATTAAATTACCCTTTTTATATGTGTAGAATTATTATTGGCTTTATAGGTTCAAAAATTGCAATTTGGCCCCCTGTGCAAAAAACAGAAAAGGAAAATGGAACAGTAACTTTCTTGTTGCGGCGAAGTTTATATACACATGGTTGCTGTGGCGAAGTTTTATTTTGCTGTGGCAAACACTGTAAACTTCCAGAAAACACAAAACGTTCCAGAGAGATTCATGCTGTGACGAAGTTTTATTTCACCACAGCTAGATCTACTTTTCTAGCGGTTAGCCGTGGCGAAGGTTTATTTCACCGCGGCTAGATTCACTTTTTGCATCTTGCCGCGGTGAAGTGTTATTTTGCAGCAGCTAATGCCGCAAAACAGTGAATCGAACATTAACCCTTTTTGCAGTTTTTTCATGTAACGATATGGATCCAAATCAAATTGAATGCACAAGCATTCGATCAGGACATCAACCAACCAATAAGTCACTCATCAACACATCATTAGTCAATTGATTAATTAAACAAAATTTTACATATTTAAAAACAATCAATTTATGCATCAACATGTTATCATTCAAATATACACGTTATCAATCAATGATTAAACATTATAATCTAGTACCCAAGGCTCTGATACCACTGTTAGTAACTGACCAGATTTGCGCAGCGAAAAAACGTAATATTTAAAACGAATTGATCAATTACATGAACCAAGATCTGAGTACAGATTATAACGTTTTTATGCATAAACTGAAACGTAAAATAAAACTATATTAAAAACAAATCCATACAAGGATTTAGTTCATATCGACATTTAGAGGCTCCTTCGAATATCTATGACTTTGGACACGAACACTGTTCACTGACTACTATTCACCAGCTATTGTTCACTGACACTATTCACGTGATTCTTTGCTAATCGATCTAATGTAGGATCGCACTCACAGAAGTCCACACGAAGATAATCTGCAGAATTCTTGATTATTTTGCTAGAACAATCAAGGACTTCAAGAATCAAGAAAGAAGAACAAGAAAAATTTTCTTCTTCACACAAGAGTGTAATGTGAGAGAGAGAGAGAGAGAGAGAGAGAGAGAGAGAGAGGGTGGCTAGGGTTTTTGATTGAATGAATACATCACCTTGTTTTAATTTTAAGTTGCACTTATATAGTGCAACAATTAAAACCCTATTCCATTTAGGAATAGCCATAGGCTCCAACCCTAGTTCACCCTTGCTACCAAACACACCCTTTATGGTATTTTAATTAATTAATTAATTATTATTATAATTAAAATAAATTAATATATAATAATATATTAACATTTAATTAATAATAAGAATTCATTTAAATATATACATAGATATATTTGAATATAATCTCACTAGTTTAATTTTAATATTAAAATTAAATACAGGCAACAATCTTAACAAATTTAATTGCACTGTGAGATTGCTAAAATACACTTTCATCATGAAAGATGAAAATACCCTTCTCACAAATTGATTCTTAAATTATCTTCTAAGTGTGTGACCTGTAAGCTTCTCATCATATCGGCAATGTGTATTATCGCAATTAACACCAATTGACCGTCTTACTACATACAAACCAAGATTGGCTGCTAGCAAGGCATCATGGCCACCTTATAGATTCAGATTCAGCGAAACCCCAGCCTGTCAACGGTATGGTTACCGTGCAATCCAATCCTTTCATCTTCCATTTTCTCATCGAGACTGAGGTAAAGAACTAGTGTCAACCTCAGATATCCTCGACATGTTTGTATTCAGTTAATGAACCAATGACCAGAATAATAAATTGGATTGAGCATCAACTCAATCCAATTGTGGCCACAGATTTAGTGTCATTGCCATTTACTGAATTACCCAGTGAGATAACCTCTCCTATACTCAGGAGTGATGAATCCTTTGTTGATCCATCATATTCTCGATACACTTCTCAATGTAGCCAATCACTACCGTATTGATAGCTCTAAATAGAACTACATTGGGCTAGTGTCAAACTACACCAGTTGGTGCACAAGGCGCTCCGGTGATCTCAGGTCTAAGGATCACATGCACCACCATCCGTTAAAGGATTTATTCCATAGACACTGGGGTTACCATCCATATGGAATACTCTGGTGGGTTTGTCCAGTGAACTTGCCTCTAGCAAGCACCCATGCGTTGCATCAGGTTGTCGGCAAACAACCATGACAAGTGAGATCAGTCACTACCTTTCGACAGGGTCGTTCAACACTATGATAGCCTTACTGCATTATCTCTGTCCTTGGTCAAAATAGTGTTGGGGCTACGGGCATTTCTAGAATGGCCACCATATGTGATCATAGGGTTCTCACTATCAAGATTTGAAACACTTGATACCCTCGTCACGGTTCTACCATCCTAAGGATATATATCATTATATACATGATATAGAAGAATATGCCTTTTATTGATAAATAAACATTTATTACAGAGTTTATTTTACAATAATTGATTGACTTTAGGGCACCTACTCTAACACTTACAATTAAACAGAATGGTTCGATAAGTGACTACAATTATAGAGTACAATCGTTAACAACATTATGATAAAAATGGTTTGGCACAGGCATCAGCAAATAGCAACAAAACCATTGATCATAAGTGTTCGCCACATAGATTTTTTCAGTATAGCAATTGACAAATAAATTGTTTGGAATGGTTCGCCTATGTCTTCTTATAACTTGTTACAACTGAATAACAAAATTACTGGTTCGGCAAATTGATCCAACAATTCTATAGGAGGATGTATGATTCACCATCTGGACTAAAACATGAAATAGTCAAAACCGTACAATAACTTACATACCTTTTTAAAAAAAACTATATAGCAAACATGATAAGTAATTGAACAGGAGTATAACAATACAATAGTGAATAAAGTCCAAGCAATTAAAGAAGCATAGTCAAATGAATACATTACCTTCAATAGCACATAATTTTCAACTATGACAACAAATATTATGTTCCAACCAAAAGTATATAACTACATGAAATCAAAATAAAAAGTTTAACAATAAACTAGAAAAACCAAAGGAAAACAATCACTAATAAGAATTAAAAAATGACTACCTCTTTTTCTTCAGATAAATCATGTAACAAATTGTTAATATATTGACATATATATATAAGATTCAAAGTAATGAATACTGTAACTGATACAATGTATCTTTTCACATTCACGAAAATCAATAATACACTTATCAATCCATTAATATTTACATCTATTCATGCATCTATACCTTTTCACAAACAATATAAATGCACCCCTTCACATTCAATTAGACAAAATCATCGAATCAAACTAAATTCATCAAAAGCAATGAAATAGAAAATAATAAATACGAATGTGAAGTGTTTATATTTATCCAATTAAACATTAAACAAACGTATAACCATCAAAACATTTAATGTGAATTTGAAGTGTTTGTACAAAACATTGAATACATTTAGTTATACCAAATAGCTTAGACCAATAACATGCTGACACATGCAACAATTATAGCCTAAACCAATAACATGCTGACACTTGCAGCAATTATAGAGTCCTATGTGGCATTCAAATAGCAAGGGCTTTAGTATTATAGAGATATATAGATTGATCTAGCATTGCTAATAAAAAATCAATAGCTTATTAAAGAGACTAATTCTTCTTTAGTTGAATTTGGAGTAGTTGATTGTGGGGGTATGATTATGAAAAATAAAAACTACTGGAATTTTGGGGGTGTAATTGCAAAAAGATGAAAACTGGAATGAATAATGGGGGTACACACTAGTCCACCCGTACCCGCATAGGGTAGGGTGCGGATCCAATATTTTAGGCCCATTTAGATTAACCCGTACCCATTTGGGCCCAGCCAACCCTCATGTGTTGCCAAGTCTAATAGTAACCATACCGTTGATAGGTAGCTGATGTTGGAGTAGGTGCCCTAGAGCCAATCAATTATTGTGGAATTGACTCTTTGTAATAATGTTTATTAATCAATAAAAGGCATTATCTACTATATGATGTAAATCATAGTTATATGTATTGATATATGTCCTTAGGATGGTAGAATCATGATGAGGGTATCAAGTGTTTCAAATCTTAATAGTGAGAACCCTATGATCACATATGGTGGCCATTCTAGAAATTTTTATAGCCCCAATATTATTTTGACCAAGGACACAGAAAATACGGTAAGGCTATCATAGTGTTGAACGACCCTATCGAAAGGCAGTGATTGACCTCACTTGTCAAGGTTGTTTGCCGACAACCTGGTATAACACATGGGTGCTTATTGTAGGCAAGTTCATTGGACTGACCCACCAAAGGATTCCATATAGATGGTAACCCTAGTGTCTATGGAACAAATCCTCTAAAGAATAGTGTTGCACGTGATCCTTAGACTTGAGATCACCGGAGCGCCTTGTACACTGATTGGTGTAGTTTGACACTAGCCTAACGTAGTTCTATTTAGAGTTATCAATACGGTAGTGATTGGTTGCATCGAGGAGTGTATCAAGGCTATGGTGGATCGACAGATGATTCATCACTCTCAGGTAAGAGAGAAGTTATCTCATGGCGAAATTCAATAAATGGTAATGACACTAAATCTGTGGCCACAGTGGGATTAAGTTATTGCTCAATCTAATGTATTATTCTGGTCATTGGTCCAGTAATTGAATACAAAGATATCAAGGATAACTAAGGTTGACACTATTTTTATACCTCAGTCTTGATGAGATAAAAGATGATGAAATGATTTGATCGCACGGTAACTATATCATTGATAGGTAGCTATTTCGCTGAATTCAAATCTATCGGGTGGCCATGATGCCTTGCTAGGGGCAAATCTTGGTATGTGTGTAGTGAGATGATTAATTGGTGTTAATCGCGATACTACTCAATGTCAGTACGATGGGAGCCTACGGGTTACACACTTAGAAGATAATTTAAGAACCATTTTGTGCAAGGGGTATTTTGGTAACCTCATAGTGCAATTAAATTTGCTGAGGTTGTTGCCTATATTTAATTTAATGTTATAATTAAATTAGTGAGATTATATTTAAATATATGTGAATTATTATTATCAATTAAAAGTTAATATACTTTTTAAATATATTAATCGATTTTAATTACAATAATAATTAATTAAAAGCAAATACCATAAGAAGGGTGTTTTGATACAAGGGTGGATTAGGGTTGGAGCCCATGCCTATTCCTTATAGGAATAGGGTTTTAGCACATGCACTAAATAAGTGCATGTGTGTTAAAAAATTAATTCAATTGATTGAATTCATTTTATTGAAAAAGAGGCAGCCCTCTTTCCCTTCTCTCACGTTTCCCTTTATGTTTGAATCAAAGTTTTACTTTCATTCAAGCTTGATTCTTGAAGTCAATTAGTGGATTTAGCAAATCCCTCTTTGGTTATTCGGATTGTCTTCGTGTGGATCATCATTTGTTCAGTTCTACGTTGAATTGTAAAATTACGTGATTGTGCCATGGCGTAATAAAACTATGCCACGACGTGAATGTGTCTTCAAAGCGTGAGTTGCTGGTTTTACGCCATGGCAAAATAAAACTTCGCAGCAACACAAACATGTTCCTTCTGCATGCCACGGTGTGAATGCTATTGTAGCTTTTTTTAATGCTTGATTGATGCATAACTTTGCAAATTCAAGAGGATAATTTTTATAATAAACCCACCAAATTCAAAATTGATTGTTTTGAATGTATGCAATAATTCTTGTTGGAAAAATTGCATGGTGCCTGGTACATGAGCCTTGGACTTATGGTGAATATGTTAAAGTATTTTTTGGTATGTATGATTGTAATTTTTAAATAGGGTCTGTGTGCCCTGTCTTTCTCCTACCTTCTCGATGTACATACTCTTCTCATCTCATTCCCCTCAAATGTAAATTGAGGTTTCTAAATTTATTGATGTAAAATTATTGTATAATTAATTTCACAGTAAATTTAGTATGATGTATTTTGTAATGTACTTGAAGGCAGAGCAAAGATGAGGCAATCATACTTGAAGACTCAAGATATTTATTACAAGACCTCTAGGGAACCCACTGATTCCTTTAGGCTCGAGGAAATCGGTTTTAGTTCGGCCATGTACCGACACGTTTATATTTTGCTTAGAATACATGTTAAGGTTGAATGTTTCATAACATGCCAAATGATGTCATTCTAAAAAAGTTAATAAAACTAGTGAGATGTAAAATATAACCCCTCAAATAAAGTATATTAAGTCATATGTAAGCCTTCAATCACCATGGGTTTAATCAAACCATTATTCACCGAAACCTTGTTTGCCAAAGCGAAGGGTACACTTCTACTAGTGGGAGGTTAAATTTCATTGGAGTTTTCCTTAATGGTGATGGGTCGACTTAAAATGATGTGTTTTGCTTGTTCAACAAAGCAAAGGTTGATAAGCACATCATAGACATAGTAAAGAAGTACACATGTTGTGTGTACATGGCGACATGTAGTGTCCATTCTATTGATACTGAGAATCACACTAGAGGACGATGGCTAGGCCATTGGATTGTGCGATTGGCTTGTTAGCTTGCTTCACATTTGAGGTTGGTAGTAGGAGCTATCAATTGGTGTGGATTAAGTTTGTTGGCCTACCTAATCAACACATTTTGGCTTGTTTGTGAAAGCGAAGGTTTAAAATGGGCTAGATGGGATCTCAGTCCACTAGGAAAGCCAACAAGCTTTCCCGAGTTAATAGTGAGGGCTATTGGCTTGAGGAAAATAGTGGGAGAGATTGTTTAATAAAAGTCCTTATTAAATAATAATAATAAACATTGTAATAACGGCTACTTATTCAGCACTTGTAGATTCACTTAAAATTGAGCAATATGATCCCATCATCACTATGACAAATCATTGAACTGGGAAACGAATAAAATGGTGAGAATTTCATTGACTGGTATAGTAGTATAAACAATATACTTCAGTCAAGCGATAGATTATACACCATTGAGCAGGCTTTGTCACCAGAACCTACTGATAGTTCTATCCATGAGATTGGCTATGTATATATGAAGCATACACATGATGCAAAAGCAGAAATGACAAGATACATTATGCTTGCATCAATGACACCGTTACTACGACAGTAGTGCCAAAAAATGGACTTAGCTTCTGTTCTTCCATTTCTTTAGAGAAATGAGAAGCATATGGTGTCTCGATCATTGTTCAGATGCAAGATGGAAGAGGGTACCAAAATTGGCAGTCATATACTCAAGTTGATCGAGTACATGAACAAGCTCGAGATTTTGGGATGCAAACTTAATAAGGGTTTAGCGATAGATCTAATATTACAGTCTTTGCCAGATTCTTACTCTCAATTTGTATGTGACTTCATTAAGGATGATAAGAAAAATACCCTTTCAGAGCTTCTGGATATGTTGAAGGCTACTGAGTCAGGCATGAAAATGTCAGAAACGTTGACATTGGTTGAAGCCAACTCAAGTGAGAAGGAAATGGCTCATAAGTCATTGGAAGGAACTGTTATAGATAGGAAGGGCGTTTGCCCTCACTGTGGGAATCCCAACCACTAGAGGAAACATTGCAAGACCTTCCTAGCAAAAAGGAAGAAGAATGTTACTTTTTCATTAGGTACGTTCTTGGTTGAGATTAACTTCTCCTATCAATATCTTGTGTCATTGACACAAGATGTGGTACTCACATTTATTTTGATGTGCAGGAACTAGGCAGAGTAGATTGCTCACAGAAGGATAGGTGGACCTATTAGTTGAAAATGCAGCATGTGATGCTACATTAGCTGTAGGATCTTATCGTCTGATTTTGCCTACAGGTTTGTTTCTTGGAACTTGTGGATAATTATGATCTTTCTTCAGTTTCTAGAAATTATATTTTTGTGTCCACTTAGGACAAGTGAGAATAATACTTTACTAATGGATTGCTATCCTTGAGTATAAATAATATTCTTTATGGAACTATTTCATAATATGTTCTTAAGATAGACAATAAGGATATTCTCAAAATAACAACTATGCCAAATGTGGCAAGTTGAGTTAAATATGCCTGAAGGAATGTGGGATAGTATCAAAACTCATATCTTTGTATACACCCCAGCATAATGGTGCGTCTGAAAGGAGGAATATGACCCTACTTGAAATGGTTAGGTCTATGATGAGTTTTCATGATTTGCCCACATAATTCTGGGGTTATGCCCTAGAGACTGCGACTCATACACTAAACTGTGCACTGTCAAGGTCTATAGATAAGACTCCATATGAACAATAAAGTGGGCGAAAGCCCAACTTGTCTTATCTAAGGATTTGGGGTTGCAAAGCTTATGTCAAGAAATTGACTTCAAACAACCTGGGCCCAAAATCCTGCAAATGTATATTTGTGGGGTATCTTGAGGAGACTAAAGGATACTATTTTTACCATCCAGAAGAGCACAAAATTTTTTGTCGCTTGTACTGGTGTCTTCTTAGAAAAGGAATTTTTCTAAAAAGTACTAGTGGGAGGAAAGTAGAACTCAATGAAGTTCTAGTACCACAAGATACATTAGATGAAGGACGGGAAGATGTGCCATAAGAGGTGGTTGAACATCGTGAGGAGGTTACTCCATAATTTGTGGATCAAAGTGAACCACCTCAAGTAGCACAAGAGCTATATAGGTTTGGAAGAGTACGTCGTGAGCCTGAGAGATATGGTTTTCTCATGACTCAGCGTGATAATGTACTGGTTTGCAACAACAACAAATCTAGGACCTACGATAATGCTATATCAAATCCAAATTCCGTTTGATGGCTTGAAGCCATGAATTCTAATATGGACTCCATGTACCATAACTAAGATGGTTTCTATTGGAATCAATTAAAGGGGTAAAACCTATAGGGTGTAAATGAGTCTTCAAGAAGAACACTAACATGGATGGCAAGGTGCATACTTATAAGGCACAATTGGTTGGCAAAGGTTTCAAACAAATTCACGGTATTGACTATGAAGAAACCTTTTTGCCAATTGTCATGACTAAATCCATCCAGATTATGCTTGCAATTACTGCATATCATGACTGTGAAATTTGGCAAATGAATGTCAAAATGACTTTCCTAAATGGAAACCTTGAAGAGGATGTGTGTATGGCACAACCCGATGGTTTCATTCTTGATGGACAAGCTAATGACTATGAGATTTGGCAAATGAATGTCAAAGCTGCTTTCTTAAATAGAAACCTTGAAGAGGATGTGTATATGGCATAACCTGATGTTTTCGTTCTCGATGGACAAGCTAATAAGATATGCAACTTGCAGAGGTCCATTTATGGACTCAAGCAAGCTTCAAGGAGCTGGAACATTCGTTTCGATGAAGCCGTAAAAGAATTCAGTTTTATCAAGAACGAAGATGAGGCCTATGTTTACAAGAAAGTAAGTGAGAGCGTAGTGGCATTCCTATTGTTGTATATTGATGACATACTTCTGATTGGAAATGATATACCAAACTTGCAGTCGGTAAAGACTTGGTTATCCAAGTGCTTCTCCATGAAGGACTTAGAAGAAACATCTTACATTCTCAGAATAAAGATCTATCATGATAGATTGGGTAGGTTTCTTGGCCTAAGTCAGAGTACATACATAGACAAGGTACTGAAGAGATTCAGTATGGAAGAATCCAAGAAAGGATTTCTTCCAGTGGCATATGGTGTCTATCTCTCTAAGGATATGTGTCCTAAACCACACAATGAGAGAGATAGAATGAAAAGGATCGCATATGCGTCAGCAATTGGATCCATCTTGTATGCTCAAATTGATGTCTCATGTGCATTAAGCACTTGTAGTGGATATCAATCAAATTCAAGTGAGTAATGTCATGTTGTATGCTCGGATTGATGTCTCATGTGCGTTAAGCACTAGTTGTGGATATTAATCGAATCCAAGTGAGCGATACCATGTATGCTTAGACTGATATCTATGTGCATCAAACACTTGTAGAAGATATAAATCGGATCTAAGTGACAATTTTATGTTATGTACTTAGATTGATGTCTTATGTGCATTCAACACTTGTAGAAGATATCAATCAGATCCAAGTGAGCGACACTGGACGAGTGTCAATGGACATCCTTAAGTACCTGAAAAGGACTAAAGATATGCTCTTGGATTATGGAGGGGAAGATGAGCTCACTATAAGAGGACACAGTGATGCTATTTTCCAAACAGATAAAGATGATTTTCACTTGTAATCCGGGTTTGTATTTTATCTCAATAGAGCTGTAATGAGCTGGAAGAGCTCGAAGCAGAGTACTGTAGCAGATTCTATAGCTGATGCTAATTATATCACATTATTTAATGCAGTTGTGTAGGCGATTTGGATCAAGAAGTTCATTACTGAACTTGATGTGGTTCCAAGCATTGCTAATCAAGTAAAGTTCTATTGCGATAACAATGGAGCCATTGTTATAGCTGAGGAATCACAGTCTCACCAGTAATCCAAACACTTACTTAGTTGATTCAATCTGATCTAAGAGATTGATTAGAAAAGGAATATGCAGATTTGTAGAATACCTACTAACCCACTGTTAAAGTTTTTATTGGAACAGAAGCATGATGGGCACTTAGGGTCATTCGATGTTAAATGCATGAATGATTGACTATAGTGCAAGCGGGAGATTGTTGGAGTAGGTGCCCTAGAGCCAATCAATTATTGTGGAATTGACTCTTTGTAATAATGTTTATTAATCAATAAAAGGCGTTATCTACTATATCATGTAAATCATAGTTTTTATGTATTGATATTTGTCCTCAGGATGGTAGAATCGTGACGAGGGTATCAAGTGTTTCAAATCTTGATAGTGAGAACCCTATGATCACATATGCTGACCATTCTAGAAATATCTGTAGCCCCAATATTATTCTGACTAAGGACACAGATAGTATGTTAAGGCTATCATAGTATTGAATGACCCTGTCGAAAGGCAGTGCCTAATCTTAGTTGTCAAGGTTGTTTGCCGACAATCTTGTGCAACACATGGGTGCTTGCTGTAGGCAAGTTCACTAGACTGACCACCTAGAGGATTCCATATAGATGGTAACCCCAATGTCTATGGAAAAAATCCTTCAACGAATGGTGGTGCATGTGATCCTTAGACTTGAGATCACCGGAGCGCCTTGTGCACCGAGTGGTATAGTTTGACACTAGTCTAACGTAGTTCTATTTAGAGTTGTCAATACAGTAGTGATTGGTTACATCGAGGAGTGTATCAAGACTGGTGGATTGACAGAGGATTCATTACTCTCAGGTATGGAAGAAGTTATCTAACGGCGAATTCAATAAATGACAATGACACTAAATCTGTGGCCATAGTGGGATTGAGATTGAGTTATTGCCCAATCTAATATATTATTCTGATCATTGGTCTAGTAACTGAATACAAAGATATCAAGGAAAACTGAGGTTGACACTATTTCTATACCTCAGTCTCGATGAGATAACAAATGATGAAAGAATTTGATTGCACGGTAACCATATCGTTGATAGGTAGCTATTTCGCTAAATCCAAATCTATCATGTGGCCATGATGCCTTGCTATGGGCCAATCTTGGTCTGTAGTGAGACAATTAATTGGTGTTAATTGCGATACGACTCACTGCCGGTATGATAAGGAGCCTACAGGTCACACACTTAGAAGATAATTTAAGAATCATTTTGTGCAAGGGGTATTTTTGTCTTTTTGGATGAAAAGGTATTTTGGTAATCTCACAGTGCAATTAAATTTGCTAAGGTTGTTGCTTATATTTAATTTAATGTTAAAATTAAATTAGTGAGATTATATTTAAATATATATACGCATATATTTAAATGAATTATTATTATCAATTAAATGTTAATATATTTTTTAAAATATATTAATTGATTTTAATTACAATAATAATTAATTAAAAACAAAATACCATAAGAATGGTGTTTGGATACAAGGGTCAATTAGGGTTGGAGCCCATGCCTATTCCTTATAGGAATAGGGTTTTAGCACATGCACTATATAAGTGCATGTGTGTTAAAGAAATTAATTCAATTGATTGAATTCATTTTTATTGAAAAAGAGGCAGCCCTCTCTCCCTTCTCTCATGTTTCCCTTTGTGTTTGAATCAAAGTTTTTCTTTGATTCAAGCTTGATTCTTGAAGCCAATTAGTTGATTTAGCAAATCCCTCTTTGGTTCTTCGGATTATCTTCGTGTGGATCACCGTTCGTTCGGTTCTATGTTGAATCGGTAGCAAAGTAAATCCAGAGACATTTGAAAGAGCCTCCAAATGTGAGTAAGATCTTTGATCCTTGTTGGATTGATGTGATCTTTGTTGTTTTTCAATTTAAGCATGTAAAATATATACATATCAGATCCTGATCTTGGGTTAATCCGAGTAATCGATGGGAAATAATTTTTATTTTCTGCTGCTTCTACCCATCGATTTACTTATAGCTGATACGCTGAATCCAAATTTATTGGGTGGCCTTGATGCCTAGCTAGAGGTCAATCTGGATCTGTGTGTAATGAGACAATTGATTGAGTGTCAATTGCGATATTACCCACTACCGATACAATAAGGAGCCTACGAGTCATACACTTAAAAGACAAATCAAAGAAAATTTGGAGTAGGGACATTTTTGTCATTTTGGGGTGAAGGGTATTTTGGTAATTCTTACAGTGTAATTGAATTTACTGAAGGTTGTCGCCTGATGGGTTGTTGCCTATGTCCGATTTTAATATTGGATTTTAATTTGTAAGATTACTTATATATTCAAATATATATTGGTGTATATATATTAAAAGGAATAAATAGAAATTATTTAAATTATTATATTGGTGTATATCCATTTTAAATTATGAATCATTATTGTATGAATAATGCAACAATAATAAAATACCAAAAACGACCTTATCTTGGGCACTAAGTAAAGTCTAATTTTTTTTTTATAAATAATGGATATTAGTGGAAATAAAAGGGAATATTCCTTGGCATATGCCAACGGAATATTAGTGTTAGGTTTCCTTATAAAAAGGGGTCTTAACCCCAATTCCTTTTTAAGCTCATCCTTGCCACCCAAGATGGAACTGTAGAGAGAGATTTTCCTATAAAATCTTCTCCCATTTTTTTTCTTTGGACTTTCACTCTCAAACTAGCAAATTGATTGTGTGGGTCTTATTGTCTTTGTGTGAATTTCCATGTGTTCACTTCTCCTCTTAAAGTGGGAGCATTTTTCTATTCAATCAAAAGTGGTGGAGCCAACAATCAAAGGTTTGATTATAACGATTCTTTAATCTTTTATGTATATTTGTTTTGAATAGGTTATTAACATTAATCTATAATCCGGGATAAAATGGGTTTCGAATGAATTTTTTTTTTTGTTTTTATTCTATACTTTATTCGATTAAATCCCTACACATACTCCATACAAAAAACATTAAGACAAGAGAAATAAATAAATTTCATAACAGAAACAGGAACACTCTTTTCTGGAATTAGAACGGTTGTTCCTATGAACAACTATTCCTAGGATTGGAATAGTCGTTCCAACGTATTTAAGTCATTCTTCAGAGGAACAGCCACGTTCTAGTGGCCATTCATTCCTTTGGAATTTATTTGCATAACTAGAATGTTCGTTCCTTTAAGGAGAACGCCCATTTTGCAATCAAAATAACCCTAAAGCGGAAATAAAACTAAATATCAACTTGATCATCATCATTCTTGATTCATAAAATCAAAATCTTTAATTAGGAAGCAATTAACCACATGAATGGAAAATCACGAGTTCTAAACCATGTTATGATACCACATGTAGTACAATTCGCAATAATCATGCAAGAGAATTCTTCATAATTATGCAAATATAAAACCTAACTTTGCATAAACATTATCCCTAAGATCTGAGAACAATGTGATTTTCACAATACATAATGTATGGTGTGCTGTCGAAGGCAACCAGAATTAAAATCTAAGAATACATGTAGTAGTGCGAGTAAGGATCGTTCCCACGAAGAGTATTTAGCCTAGTTTTATGCTACGTGAACAAGGATGGGGGAGGGGGGGATTTGAGTATAACGAAAACAATTTCAGGAAAAAACAACAAAAGGACAATTCAAGTCAAATTATCAAAATCAATCAAAAGAACAAACCTTGGTCTAAGTCAACATCCACCATCGAAATTTTACAACTGATCATCAATGCAAATATATATCAATTCATACTTTGAATATTCATTGTTGGAACTATTTTCCTCTCTCTCCTTAGTTGCAGTTAATTAGGAAACAAGCGATCTAATTAATCTTACTACTAAACAGCCCAAGACAAGCGTTAAAGGTTTAATCTTGTAGCAACCTTAAGAACTAAAGAGATTGATGAAGCTGAACAACAAAACACAAGTGGTTGTATTTAATTTAGTCGAGCGTTCTTCTTAAGATTTAATAATTTCTGACGCAGCAAATTCATAACTCTTAGTTACTCACAAATTAGAGGGATCAAACAATTACAGATTTGATATCTAATTTAGCGATAGATTGCAACAAATAATAAACTAGTAGGCCTCCTAGTAATTAAATGAGCAATCATGAAAATAGGCATAGAAGAACATCCAATACTCAAAGCATATATTGAACACTAAAAACAGATTAGATCTCACAGTTTTATTGATTCCGAGGCCTCCGTTTCCTTTGACCAAGTTATGAAAATTTAGCCGCTCATGGCCATCATGAAAATTCAAAGGAAAAGTTGAAGAAGAAGAGGGAAAGGAGAGGCGTGTGTAGTCTATCTCAGTCTAATCTCTCTCCCCCTCTTAAAAATATCCAATTCACGTCTTTGAATTCTACTTAATCTCCTAAAAATATTCTAAGCTTTATCCTAAAATAACATTTATCCAAATCTGATTAATTAAAAATAAAATAAAGTTCTAATATAACTAGGAAAGTGATGTTTCCAGTTGTAACTTTCATGCACCAGATCTTCAAAACTTCCAATAGTAAACTGCATATTTGAATTGCATGATAAGGCAGAATGTTCCAACACATTAGCAGTGCAGGTGCATCAACTTGAAGCCCAATTCCAACCTTGATGTAGCGAGTATCTCTCCAAACTCAAAACATGAAAGTTGTATATCTCTTTCTTGGTGTCCCACAGCATTTTGAATCATCTCAATCGGAGCTCGGATGATAGTGTTATGCCCAGATTACGAAGCAATGTTGAAACTGTCTGAAATCACCTAATTAGTTTCGTTTTGCATTTAACGCCTCCATTTGCATCCTAAATCAAAATAAAATAGTAATGAGTACATTTAGGCACCAAATAAGTATAAAATACTAGACATTAAGGGGGAAAAATATGACATTTTGCATTCTTATCAATGTAGAAGAGAAAACATACTTTGATCCATGACAATTTGCTTTCTGGAAATTGAATGTTGTTGTGCAAGTCTTCTCAGAACCAAAGTTTCTCCCACTTGTTCCCTTTAGTTTGAAATAATATAACTGATGGAGAATAGAATAAACTATCACTTTGTGGGTAGAGAGAGGACTGGTTCTTTTAATGTTTTATGCGCTTAGTTACACCTCCCATCAAGGTGTACAACAATTAAAATACACCCCTCCATATTGACCAATAAGCCCTTAGCACTTAAATTATTACAAAACCAAAACTTTATAATATATAAATATTACACTTACGGTACGTTTGGATCATACAATGTTTTATTATAGGGGGATGCTATATTAATAGAAAAATAGATCACCTTGAAGATTATTGGGAATGTTTAGAGAAATGTGTTTGGTTGGTTCGAATAAATTAGTGAGCGTGTTATATTTATATGTTTGGTTGGGAGGATAAATGGGTGGGTATGTTAAATAAATTACTAAATTGCCCTCTTTTTAAATATTAATATAATATTTTTTTTTTATTATTATTTTTTGAATCATTTTTTAACCCCCTACATTTGAAATTTTGCTAAAACACCCCAGCCATATAAAACTTTAATTCATAGCAAAATCACCCTCATCCACCCGAAGCCACTGGCGGCAGCTAGCCACCACCGCTGATCACTACAAGTAGTTGACAAAATGGCGCAAGACTGGCTATATATGGTTGGTCGTGCGCCAACAAAGCCATTTTTGGCCATGGATCTGTCATTTCATGGCCAAAGATGTGGTCATGAAATGGCCACAGATCTGGCCATGAGAAAGCCAAATCTATGGCAATTTCACAAGTAGATCTATGTCGTTTCACGGCCACATCTATGGTCGTGAAACGACCTTATTGGTGCACGATCGGCCAGATCCCGTCAGTCATGCGCCATTGCGATGACTATTGTCGGCTGCCAATAGTGGTCTTAGGTGGCTGAGACTATTTTGTTAACTTTTAAACTTTTTTGTAGCTAGGGTGTTTTAGTTAAATTCTCAAATGTAAGGGGGTTAGGCTAACGATTATTTGGTAGACATTTGAGGGCAATGTGTCTGAAATGGTATTTAATTGAGGGCAAAATAGGTATAAAAATCATATTACCTTGTAATCTTTTAATAACACCTCCTAGGGAGGGTATTGGATTACCCCATACATTACCAATGGTAAACACTATTTGCAATAAAAGATACCCACAATATTTTATTACTTGCAAACCAAACAACAAAATCTTACAAAATAAACGAAGATTACCCCCGTTATCTTATATGACCCCGATCCAAATGCGCCCTTATGAGGCATTTGGTTGGGGGTTATCCCCCATTACTAAGGTAATGCCATCTTATATTACTTAGATTACCCGTTTGGTTGTCAAGTAATATAAGATTCCAGTAATCTTCCGAAACCAATAGTAATTATTGTTGATTATATAGGTAGTAATTTGAATGCCTCCCTTTTCTTAGGTATTTAAGATTACTAGGTAATATTAATTTTGTCACAGTTTTATCCTTAACTATTAAAATGTTTGGACAATAATACCCTTGTTTTGAAATTAATTTACATGAACCTGTCATAACAATTTCACACCTAATTGATTAAGTTTTTGGACAGTAATGTCCTTATATTTAAAACAAATTATAGGCCATCCAGGACCATCGCCACCCGCCAGCCACCACCACCAACTGATGTCCTAGGAACGATGCATGATTGGCCGGATCAGGCCGGCCATGTGCTAATCTGGCCATTTCAAATCGATGGTCGAAAACGGCCAGATGGTTGTAGATTTAACCAAAAACAACTAGATCTATTCCACCTGTTTTGGGCCAGATCCATGGCACACAGTGTTGGAATAGATCTGGCCATTAACAAAAAGATCCATGGCTATTAACAGCCATAGATCTGGTCATTAACGACCAAAATAGATTTGGCCATTTTTGGCCAGATCCACTATCAATGACTGGAAATGGCCAGATCGGTGCATGATTAGCCAAATTCGGTCGATCGGTTGTGTGTCGTTTCGACGACTGTCAACGATGGTGGCCGATGGTCGGCAATGGCTTAGGGTAGGGTGGGTGGGTGTGATTTTGTTAGAAAATAAAATTTTAAGTGGCTATGGTGTTTTAGCATAATCTCAAATGTAGGGGGTTAGAAAAAATGATTCAAAATATAATAATAAAAATAATATTATATTAATATTTAAAAAGAAGGGCAATTTAGTAATCTACATAACATACCCACCAATTTATTCCTCCCAACCAAACATATCAATATAACATCCCCACCAGTTTAGTCCAATCTAACCAAACACATTTCCCTAAACATTTTCAGTAATTTTCAAAATAATCTATCTTTTCATTAATATAACATTCTCAGTGGACTAAACGAATTTTTCCTACCCAAATAATGGCTTAATGACATTTCCCACCCATAGACTTTTAAAATACCACTTTACTACCCAAATTTATATTTCATTTCCGATTCCAACATTGTTGCGAACCCACACCACCACAAATTCTCTTCCCCGATCATCACTCACCAAAACCCCTCAAACCCTGCTCCCGTCGACCCCGCCAATTGTCAACAATCGAGCGATTAGGGTTTGCGCAACCGTCCTTCCCATGTCAAATTCTAATCAATCCCAACCACCAAAATCCAACCTTTCACCACCAAAAGACTCATTAGCCTCCCCTCTTCAAAAGCCCTAACAACCTAGACCAAGTTTTTTCTTTGGTCACCGTCGTAATATAAATTTGGATAGTAAAGTGAGATTCTAAAAGTTTGTGGGTGGGACAGTGTCATTAAGCCATTATTGGGTGGGAAAAAGTCATTAACTCTTCCCAGTAATACAACATTCCCTGAACCAAATGCCGAGTGTGTTTGGTTCAAGGAGTGTTGTATTACTAGGAATGTTATATTAATGGAAAGATAGATACCTTGAAGATTACTAGGAATGTTTAAAGCAATATATTTGGTTAGGTTGGAATAAATCGGTGGATATGTTATATTGATATGTTTGGTTGTGAGGTAAATGGGTGGGTATATTATATAGATTACTAAATTGTTCTCCTTTTGAAATATTAATATAATATTATTTTTATTATTATTTTTTGAATCATTTCTTTTAAACCCCTACATTTGAAATTTTGTTAAAACACCACAGCCATATAAAACTTTAATTTGCAGCAAAATCACCTCCACTCACCCCAAGCCATTGTTGACAGCCAGCCACCGGCAGTCATTGGAATGGTACGCGACAAGCCAAATATGGCCGGTCGTGCGCCGATATGGCAGCTGGCGATAGTCTTGGGTAGTTGGGGGTATTTTGTTAACTTTTAAACTTTTTTTTTTTTTTTTGGTGACTGTGGTGTTTTAGCTAAATTCTGAAATGTAGGGGGCTCTAAGTAATGGTTATTTGGTAGACATTTGAGGGCAATTGTGTCTAAAATGGTACTAAATTAAGGGCAAAATAGGTATAAAAATCATATTACTTCGGTAATCTTTAATAACACCATTTGGCAAGGTAATCTGATTACTCCTTATATTATCAACAGTAAACACTATTTATAACAAAAGATTACCGCAATATTTTATTACTTACAAACTAAATAAGGAAATCTTGAAATTTAAATGAAGATTTTTGGAGTAATCTTATATGAACCAGAACCAAACGCTGGTATAAGACGAATGGGACATTAAATAAAATATTCCAACACATCACTCTAGGTTTACCATATCAAGAGAACCATTGTTTGCCCACGTCAATAATGCATCATCCCATATGACCAAGTCAACATCACCTTTACCTAATTTCCAAAGAGATTAAATAGTACCCTACATAATGACAATGCAATTGTTATGTTATTAAATCATTATAGCAAATCAATGCAATAGAATAATCATACTTAGCGTTTATGCAGAAACAACAAATAACAGTTGATGTGCTACGCACAACAAAAAAAATACAAGTTTGTTATATAATAAAAAAAAGTATATAGAAAATAACAGCGACATCGGTGAAGAGGTTGACGTGCTAGTCTCGATTTGGTAGCTTGGCCAGATCAGAGCTATTCTAGTTCGTCGTACCTGGAAAGCTTTGATCTAGCCACGCCAAGTTGTTGCACCTGACATGGCCTTAATCTGGCCACGTTTGTCCAGATCAAGGCAACCAGCGCTGGCAAAGGGGCCAACTCATTATCGACACTGCTACATTTGTTTATAATTAATGTTTTTTATGTTTTATTTTTTAAAGATAATAATTTAAATCTTCTTTTTAACTTTTATTTTTTCTATTTTTAAGCTTTTAAGTTTTTTTTTTTATTTTGTTAAAAATAATTTAAACCTTTTTTAGTTTATTAAATTTTTAATTTTGATCATTTTTAATAGTTAATTTGTAAAAATGAATAAGTTAAAGAGTGAAACTATTGGCCCCCACCTTTTATCTTAGTTGACCCCAATTACTACTTTAGACGATAAAATCTACAGTCAAATCGAGAGGGACTGATCCTACACAAAGTGAGCCATTGACAACCTGGTATACCAGCACAAAGAGCAAAAAATGGAACGTGAAGGCTAGATAGACACCGATGTAGTGCCTGCCGTAGACACTCCGACGCTCAAGTCACAGAGGCTAAAAGAGGCTATTTGGTGAGGGCTAAGGGTAGGAAGGAATACCAAATGATGCGGTGTTAGGAAACAATCTAACTCATGGCAGTGGAAAACAAAATTTTAGAGCATAGATCGAATCCATTAAAGCCAAGATCAAGGCACAAATTATAAAGTTTATATGTTAAATCAAAATCTATAGTAATATGAACAATCAAAGTAGAGTTTAGAGTCCATACGCACGTTTGGAAGCTCCTTCAAACTATCTCTGACTGGGTGCACTACTGATCCAAGAGTAGGATCGAACCAACGGTAATCCATACAAAGATAACCCAAAGAGCTAAAGAGGGATTTGTTAGATCCTTTTTAGCTTCAAGAATCAAGAAATTTGATTTAATGAAAAACAAGGCTGGCGTGAGATAGGGAAAGGGCTGTGTGTTTTCTTTTCTTTCAATTAAAATGATTGAATGAATTCACTTGTTTTTTATTTCACAAAACTTTGCACTTATATAGTGCTCACAGAACCCTATTCCATTAAGGAATAGGCTTGGGCTTCAACTCAAACAACCCCTATGTCCAAACACTCCCAATCATGATATTTTAATTATTATTTTCAATTAAACTCAATTAATGTATTTATAGAAATACATTAACATTTAATTAATAATAATAATCCATTTAAATATATGTGTACATATATTTAAATATAATCTCACTTATTTAATTTTAATATCAAATTAAATATAGGCAACAACCTCAGCAAATTTAATTGCACTGTGAGATTACCAAAATACCCTTTCGCTCTTAAAGATGAAAACGCCCATTGCACAAACTGATTTTTAAATTATCTTCTATGTGTGTGACCCATAGGCTCCTCATCATACCGATAGTGTGTAGTATCACGATTAATACCAATTAATCGTCTCACTACACATAGACCAAAATTGGCCCCTCGCAAGGCATCATGGCCACCCGATAGATTCAGATTCAGTGAAGCAATTACCTGTCAACAATATGGCTATTGTACAATCTAATCCTTTCATCATCTGTTATCTCATTGAGATTGTGGCATAGAAATAGTGTCAACCTTAGTTCCTCTCGATATATTTGTATTCAGTTACTAGACCAAATTCTAGAATAATGAATTGGATTGAGCAATAACTCAATCCCACTATGATAACAAATTTACTGAATTGCGCCGTGAGATAACTTCTCCCATACCCGGGAGTGATGAATCCTCTATCGATCTACCATAGTCTTGATACGCTACTCGATGCAGCCAATCACTATCGTATTGACAGCTCTGAATAGAACTGTGTTAGGCTAGTGTCAAACTACACCAATCGGTGCACAAGGTGCTCCGGTGATCTCAAGTCTAAGGATCACATGCACCACCATTTGTTAGATGATTTGTTCCATAGACACTAGGGTTACCATCTATATGGAATCCTCTGGTGGGCCAGTCTAGTGAACTTGCCTATAGCAAGCACCCATGTGTTGTACCAGGTTGTCAGCAAACAACCTTAACAAGTGAGACCTGTCACTATCTTTCGACAAGGTCGTTCAACACTAAGATAGCCTTATTGTATTATTTGTGCCCTTGGTCAGAATAATACTAGGGCTATGGACGTTTCTAGAAGGGCCACCATATGTGCTCAAAGGGTTCTTACTATTAAGATTTGAAACACTTGATATCCTTGTCACAGTTCTACCATTCTAAGGACATATATCAATACATACAACTATGGTTTACATGACATAGTAGATAATGCATTTTATTGATTAATAAACATTATTACAAAGAGTTAATTCCACAATAATTGATTGGCTCTAAGGCACCTACTCTTACATGTTACAGTTCTTGGGAGTAAGAACTTTTAGAGCTTAGGTGTTGCAGGTGATTTTTGAATGAATAAGGAGGGAGTCTACCCCTTCTTATATAGTGAACCAAGAGGTTCAAATCTTAGTAGGACTCTGAATCCGACTAGGTAAAGGAGTCGTAATTAGGAAAGAGATAGGATCTCCTTTCCTTATCGGGTTAAGCTTAACATTTATGATTATGATATGGGATCTTGAGAGAAATGGAAACAAAATAGGACTTTGTTTCCTATTTATGGACTGTTGTGGGCTAATGGGCTTGACCCAACTTAGCTTAGCCTGCAGGATAGCCCAACTCATGGAGAGGGCAATTCACAAGGTAGATTTAAGCATAGGCTTAACTGAAGTTGGGCTAAGGCCTTAGGCCATAATCTATATATCTTATCTATTGGGCCTCGTTAGGCCCGACATGATTTTTGGCCCATACAGTTTGTCCCCCACTCTCTACGTTAAGGGATACTTAGCTTTGGAGAGTAGATTCAATCAGTCTCATATAGGATGCAAACGAGCTGATATTCCTGTATGAAAGATGTAACTCAGAATGTTTGCTAATACCCCTGAGGCATTGGCGGTTCAATTCAACCATGGCGGTCGAATGGAGCCAAACGAAGACGGTAGGAATCTTCTGATGTTAAAGCAGACATGATCCATTTAAGTGGTCATTCGGTTCAACTGCTTTTCCCAGAGGAATTATGTCTGTTGGGTTATTCATAACATAACATGACTTATATGAATGCCTTAAAGTGGAAGTGTTTGGCTTTGCCACATCTTTCAGGCGAGGAGAATTTGCTATGCTTTTGGAGTGTATAGGAAAGAGCCAGTCAACATGGTAACAATTTACCTTAAATGAGCTGGACAACTTTGTATTAAAAAACATCAAACTTACTTGATTGTTGCTAGCGTCTCTTGGGATGATAGAATGATGTGGCACGGCTTACTAACTGACCATGGTCGAGCTGAATGGAGAAGCTATAAGGTTCTGGGAGTTGGAAATTAGATAATTGATGGTGTCATACATAATACATGTATATGTTGTTTGAGTCCGACGGAGTAATGAAAGTAGGGGTTTCAAATCCACAAATGATACAAAAAGTGATGATTGGCCAAGCTGTGCCGTGTGGTGGAGAACCATGAATATGCAAGGCAGGGCAACAAGATTGTCATGTGTTTCATCTCATATGAGTCGTACGTGCGGGTGCAAGAGGTGGGAAATGAAATGTTTTTTCTTTTCAATTTCCAATCAGAACCTTCCACGTGTCTCCCTACGGAATGACTAGTATTTAAGGCGACGTCTTTTCATTTTGCACCCATTTTAATTTTTGTCGCATTTTGAGAGAGAGAAGGTCGAGAACCTCTTTGTTTTCAGAAAGCTTTGGGTTTTTTGATGCCATGCTTCATGGTAAATGCTCATTCCTTCTTCATTTTTTACTTGTTCCTCGTTCCATTTGTGTTTTCCAACAAGTTTTGGGCATTTAGGCATTGTTTTAGAAGTATTTTGGTTTGCGTTGAGTCTGAGAGTTGAGGTTTCAAAGAAAAAGTGGTTTTTGGGAAGTTCTTGGTGGTTTTTGAGGAAAATGGTGGTTTCTGATTTTGATCTAAAGCAAGAAGAAGAGGGGCACATTGATATTTGAAGGGATTTGCTTGGTGTTAGGTAAGCAGATCTGAAAAGGAGATAAGAAATTTGAGGTTTGGGTTTGTCGTTACAGTAGCATCGAGCCGAGTAAGGAGTCGAGTTTTTCTTGATAACATCGGAAGAGGTTCAAAGTCCGAGTCAAGCAAAGATGACTGGGGACGACGAAAATGAAAATAAGCCCACCATGGTGGTCCTCCCGAAAGTGGTGAGACGGCTCCAACTAAAGTAAATGTTGCTTTTCATGTGGGGTACATGCCAAACGACCATGGTACAAAGCTGAGCGATGATGGCTCTAGCAGCGAAAGTTCTGATAGCAGATCCGAATCAGAGAGTGTTATTAATGTGAATCGAACAGATAGAAGTAAAGCTCCCTCGACCAGTGGCGGTCATGGGGATGAGCAGAGTCATCCCGGAATATGGATGCTTGTAGATAACCCATCATCTAGGCTTGCACAGAAAAAGATGGTGAAGATCAGGTATCTTTACAAGATACCTGGTTCCATAGCGATCAGGGCACTGATCTGACATGGGAAGGTAGACTAGTCCATGTCAAGCTGGGTCAGCATCTGTAAGCAGACCTTAGTAGAAGGGATGTGTTTTCCTATCCCAAGATTGGTGTGCGATGTGCTAAACCACTATCTCATTGCTTTAAGCCAACCAATGCCAAATGTTTGGTGGTTACTCATGTCCATTGAATGTCTATGCATTCGGCTCCACATATAGTTTAAAGCCATGGATATGCTCTGTTCGTACTATCTAAAGGAGCATGATAAAGAAAGAGGTAGGTACCTTTTTATGCTATAGCACAGTTGGAGGCACTTGGTGATAGGGTTGAAGACTTATGATAAAAAATAGAAGGATGGCTACTTCTTTGTGAAAGGAGATATGGCTTTCAGCAGGAGTGGAGCTGAGAATATCCCATTCTTCTGGCAGACTACGAGTAAGTGAACTTAGTTTTTTATAAGTGTTGGTGTACTGAATCTCATTATTTTTTCTTTTGCAGATTTGAATTACAATCAAGCGCTACCGAGGCTTCGTGTTGAGGAGAAGAGCTAAACCATTCTTGCACTTCCTGAGGAGGAGAGGAATTATCGCCGAGTATTTAAACGAGGCAAACTTGCAAAGAAATCACTTGTGGGAGCAAGTCTCTAAAGTGCAGCAAGGTACCTTGCTTCTGCCTTGGAACCTATTGTTATACGTCCTGTTGGTTTGGTATAGCAACCTCATTGTCTTTGATAGGTCCACTCGTCACCCACTAACTTGCAAAGAATTGTACCTTGTAGAGGAAATGATGATGTCACCGTTTCATATGCTGGCCATAAAGGAAATTAGGGAGAGACATCAAGTCGGCGTGGAAGAGAAGAAGAACAGAGTAGGAAGAAACTTCTTTGGTTGTCATCGGTGTGGATCCGAGCCATACCGCTCCATCTATACAGGGTGGCACTGACTCTAATAGTTATGGTGCCAAATGATGATAGCCTAAAGATCGTCATTTCGTATGATACCTCAGTCTACTTTGACACTTCTTTTGTTGGAGTTGTGCTATAGTCCTTCCCTCTCCTTGAGGACGAACACCAACTTGGGCAGATTGGTGCGTTGCAAGTGGTCAAGTGAACCACTACTCGCCTCTTCCAAGTATCTGATGATTTGTTGTTTTCATACTTGGTTGTTTTTATACTTGGTATAATTTTTTGCTTTTTGTCCACAAGCTCTTTCTAGGGGTGTCCATCTCCAACAGTTGGTCATCACGTAGGAGAGAAGGAACAAGGAACTGGAGAGGCATAATAGGGAAGTTGCTGACTCCAACTCCGAGTTGGAGTGTAAGATGTAAGCTGAGTATGAGAAAGGAAAGGAGTTTGAGAAGATCCATGCCGATCTAACACTCCAACTACAGAAGGCCCGAGCCAAGTGGGAAGCTGAGAGAGCTTCTCTGTTCAAGAGGTTGGAAAATGTATCTATGGAAGCTATCTTGAAGACTCGCTAGGAGCTGATGGAAGAATTTAAGGAAGGAAGGCAGGGTGAGTGGGAGCCGAATGAAGATATAACTGAGTACTATAAAGCCTTCCTTATCGAGCAGGGGATTGGATTTAAGCTAGACGGTTGTAATGCCAAGCCTTTTGTTTTCGAGGCTAATCCAAAGGAGCGAGGAGCTGTGTTTAAAGAGCAACGGGAAGAGCTGACCGTGCTAGACCCTTAACCAACTGTGGATAGTGCCGAGCCGAGTGTTAGGAAACGACCCGGTTGCGCAGCGGAAAACAAAAATTTTACAACCACGGATCATTCCTTAGAACCCAAAATCAAGGCACAGATTTTACAGTTTGTGCATAACATAAGAATCTGCAGAAAAATAAATCCAAAGGTTTGAGAAACCATACCCACGTTGGAGGCTCCACCAATGTTGTCTCTGAATGTGTTTGCTACCGATCCAAGTGTAGGATCGAACTGTAGAGGTCCACACGAAGACAATCAACAAGAACCAAGGAGGGATTTGCTAGATCCTCCTTGGCCTTAAGAAATCAAGAAGAAAAACAAAAGTGTTTGTTTTCAATGGAACAGTAAAAGTGGCGTGGGAGAGTTTTGGCTGGAGGTTTTCTTTTCAAAATCAATGAATGAATAAAATAACACACACATTCCAACTAAAACCCTTTTCCTTTTATAGTCTTATTTAAGTTGCCCTATTCCCATATGGAATGGGCTTGGGCTACAACCCAAACACCCCCAAATTTGCCAAACACTCCCAATTAGATATTTTAATTTAATTCATCATTATTTCAATTAAAATCAATTAATATTTAATTAACATTTAACAATAATGATGATTTAATTAAATATGTGCGAACACACATTTAACCGTAATTTCACTTATTTAATTTTTTAAAAAATTAAATAAAAGGCTACGACCTCAGCAAATTTAATTGCACTGTGAAATTACCAAAATACCCTTTCGCCTAAAAAGACGAAAACGCCCTTCTTTCTTCTTGGCTCTTAAATTATCTTCTATGTGTGTGACCCATAGGCTCCTCATCATACCGGTAGTGTATAGTATCGCGATTAACACCAATTAATCGTCTCACTAATACACAGACCAAGATTGGCCCCTAGCAAGGCATCATGGCCACCCGATAGATTCGGATTCAGCAAAGTAGCTACCTGTCAACGATATGGTTACCGTACAATACGATCCTTTCATCATACGTTATCTCGACGAGACGAAGGCATAGAAATAGTGTCAACCTTCGGTTACTCTCGATATTATATATTCAGTTTCTGGACCAATGACCCGTATTATAATCTGGATAGAGCAACAACTCAATCCCACTGTGGCCACAGTTTTAGTGTCATTGCCATATACTGAATTGCGCCGTGAGATAACTTCTCCCGTACCCGGGAGTGATGAATCCTTTGTCAATCCACCATAGTCTTGATACACTCCTTGATATAGCCAATCACCACCGTACTGACAGCTCTGAATAGAACTGCGTTAGGCTAGTGTCAAACTGTACCAATCGGTGCACAAGGCGCTCCGGTGATCTCAAGTCTAAGGATCACATGCACCACCATTCGTTAGAGGATTTGTTCCATAGACACTGGGGTTACCATCCATATGGAATCCTCTGGTGGGTCAGTCCAGTGAACTTGCTGCGGTATATCCGCCTACAACAAGCACCCATGTGTTGCACCAGGTTGTCACCAAACAACCTTGACAAGTGAGATCAGTCACTGCCTTTCGACAGGGTCGTTCAACACTATGATAGCCTTACCGTATTATCTGTGCCCTTAGTTCAGAATAATACTGGGGCTACGGACGTTTCTAGAATGGCCACCATATGTGCTCATAGGGTTCTCACTATCAAGATTTGAAACACTTGATACCCTCGTCACGGTTCTACCATTCTAAGGACATATATCAATACATATTGCAATAATAATGATTTACGCGATATAGAATAAAATGCCTTTTATTATTGATTAATGAACATTATTACAAAGAGTCAATTCCACAATAATTGATTGGCTCTAGGGCATCTACTCTAACACCGAGCAGCAAAATGGTTTAAGATATTCAACCTTAGCTCAAGTTTGTGACTTTTGAAACAACTGTTATATCAATTTTTAAAGTGTTAAGTGCACTAGATGATGGATTCAGCCCTTGAGGCTTTTACATTTTCAATGATAGGGACTCGACGCTATTTGTTTCCTTTTTTGATATTTAGAGTTTATTTTCTATGTGTTGTGGATATTTGTGACCTAACCATTTGAGACCTTGATTATGTGTGAAGGGAATGTTCCTTATAGCCCTTAGGGCGTTTATTATAAGCAAACATTTAAACACTTTGAAAATACTTAATAATACCTCGGTTTATTGGTGATTAAAGAGGAAAAGGTCTACCCCGGGGCAGAGTATAAGCCAAAAATTTAGAGGGAGTGGACAGGCCCCTATGTGAGAAGTTCCTAAATTCTATTGCTGGTGGAGTCGAACCGAGTCCTATCAGATTTGATAGACATTTAAATGGGTTGCATTCCAGATGTTCTTTCCTTCTAGTGATTATAGCGGATATGCTTATTTCCTAACAACTTTGGTGATCTCGTTGGGTCCTTCCCACATGGGGCCGAGCTTGCCAGCTCCTAACTCTTTTATGTTTTGAAACACTTGGCATAGGACACAATTGCCAACCTTGAAGACCCTGGCTTCAACATTCTTATTGTAATGCCTAGCCATCTTTTACCGGTAGATAGTGCAGCGGATAAGGGCTTGATCTTTTAACTCGTCGACGGTGTCGAGGTTCTGACAAAGTTGTTGTCCATTGGTGTCTTCGTCCATCCATTGGAGCCAAGCTGAGGGGATCGAAACTTCTAATGGGATTACCACTTCTAAGCCATAAGCCAAAGACAAAGGTGTTTCTCTTGTGGAAGACCGAGTCGTGGTGTGGTAAGACTATAGCACCCTTGCGAGCTCATCCGCCCAAGCTTCATTGGCTTTTTAGAGCCTTCTTTTCAGTGTTTGGAGGATAGTCTTGTTGGACGATTTAACTTGCCCATTCGCTTGGGGGTAGCATAGGGTGGAGAAGTTTAGTTTGATCCCTCATATCTTGTAGAAGTCTTAGAAGCTAGAGCTTATAAATTGGGAGTCGTTGTTAGTGATGATCTACTTTGGTAGGCTGAACTGGCAAATAATATTCTTCCACATAAAGCTTTCATTTCTCGGTCTCTGATTTTGGCAACGGCCTTGACCTCGATCCACTTGGTGAAGTAGTCTATAATCGCTAGCACTCGCTGTCTTGGTGAGGTTGGAAGTTTACCCACTATGTTCATTATCCACTTCATGAAAGGCCAAGGGATAAGGACAGAGTTGAGTTATTTCAGGGGGAGGTGTGATATTGGAGAAAAACGTTGGCAGTTATTGTAGTGTTTAGAGAATTTATTTGAGTTGAAGCGCATTGTGGGCCAATAGTAGTCCGTGTGAGAGCCCGATTGGCAAGGCTATGCCCCCTAGCGTGATTTCCATACTCACCTTCATGGAGCTCTGCAAGCACATACTTCACTTCTGCCAGGGTGATGCGATATGGTCTCGAGAAAGATCTTCTAAGTAGGTGACCGTCATGGATGGTGAACCGAACCGCTTTGGTTTTCACCCAGCGTGCCTAGTTTTTGTCTATTAAGAGCTCGTCATTCTCTATGTAGTAAAGGATGGGTGTCATCCATGACTCTTCTTATCCGACTAGCAAGACCTCAGTGGACTCGACCGCAATGGTTGGTGTGTAAAGGTGAACCAATGGAATTGTTGCTGGCAGTAGAGTTTGAAGAGTTGAGCTAAGGTTAGCCAGTGCATCTGCATGTGTGTTCTCGGTTCTTGGGACTTGAGTGACAATGATCTCTTCAAATGTTGCTTGGACCCTTCTGGCTAGATTTAAGTAGAAGGTCATCTTGGCATCCCGAGCTTGGTAAGTCCCTTGGAGTTGATTCACCACTAGCTATGAAGATTTGACTTTGAGTTTTTTTATCCCCATTTCCTTAGCGAGAGAGAGTCTGATGACCAATGCCTCATACTAGGATTTGTTGTTGGTAGCCTTGAAGTCACACCGAATAGATTGCTGTATGATGTCCCCCTCAGGAGAAGTTAGGACCAGTCCTAGAACGTTTCCATTGACATTGCTTAGACCATCTACTGAAAGTACCCATTTGGATGAGTCTTTGTCTGTCAGGCATAGAAGCTCTCTCTTCGCCTGAATAGAAGCGTTAGGTGCGAAATCAACGATAAAGTCAGCTAGTACTTGTGATTTAATAGTAGTGCGAGGTTAGAAGAAGACGTTAAACTCGCTCAGCTCTACTCTCCGCTGGATGAGCTGACCCAAAAGATTGGTTTGTGAAGGACTTTCTTGAGAGGGTAAGAGGTCAAGAACATGAACGGGTGGCACTAGAAGTACGGTCTCAGTTTCCTCACAACGGTGATAAAAGCGAGTGTGAGCTTCTCAAGTTGGCTATATCGTGTCTCGGTGTTGAGTAGAGCCTTGCTAGTACAGCAGACCAGCAACTGCTTTCCTTCCTCTTCTCAAATTAGTATGGTGGAGATGGCGTATTCAGACTGTTAGAGTAGGTGCCCTAAAGCCAATCAATTATTATAGAATTGACTCTTTGTAATAATGTTTATTAATCAATAAAAGGCATATTCTTCTATATTGTGTAAATCATACTGATATATGTCCTTAGGATGGTAGAACCATGACTATGGTATAAAGTTTTTCAAATCTTGATAGTGAGAACTCTATGATCACATAAAGTGGTCATTCTAGAAATTGCTGTAGCCCCAGTATTATTCTGACCAAGGACATAAATAATACAGTATGGTTATCATAGTGTTGAACGACCCTGTCAAAAGATAGTGACTGATCTCTCTTGTCAAGGTTGTTTGTCGACAACCTAATGCAACACATGAGTGCTTACTGTAGGCAAGTTCACTGGACAGACCCACCAGAGGATTCCATATGGATGGTAACTCCAATGTCTTTGGAATAAATCCACTAACGAATGGTAATGCATGTGATCTTTAGACTTGAGATCACTGAAGCGCCTTATGCATCGATTAGTGTAGTTTGACACTAGCCCAACGTAGTTTTATTAAGAGCTATCAATACGATAATGATTAGCTACATCGAGAAGTGTACCAAGACTATAGTGGATTGACAAAGGATTCATCACTCTCTAGTACGGGAGAAGTTATATCACATTGCAATTCAGTGAATGACAATGACACTAAAGTTATGGCCACAGTGACATTGAGTTGTTGCTCAATCCAATTTATTATTCCGATCATTGGTCCAATAACTGAATACAAAGATATTGAGGATATTTGAGGTCGACACTATTTCTATACCTTAGCCTCGATGAGATAATGCATGATAAAAGGATTTGATTGCACGGTAACCATAACGTTGATAGGTAGCTATTTCGCTGAATCCGAATCTATCGGGTGGCCATGATGCCTTGCTTGTAAAACCCCCCTCCAATCAGGTATCCTCTGAATATCCCTCAATGAGAATCCCGGGGATATATGTTTGGAGAACGAGTTATATTTAGAAAAAAAAAAATCTGTGCAAGGATAATAATAATAATATCCGAAACATGCATATAAAATATCATGCAGGATCCAAACATATAATTTCAAAACTTTAAGAATTTATCCGTAAAATACACAATCGAAACATATTTATAGGGTGGAAGATTCCAAAAGGTGTTTCACAAATATTTATCATTTACATTATTTACATCAAGATAAAAACATTGAGATGACAATAAATCATCTCCCCTCACATGTAGCCCCGCTGTCTCTAGCATCCTTCGCTTCTGGTCTACCTGCAAAGCAATCAACAATAAAAGGGTGAGCGCTAATCGCTTAGTAAGGAATGATCCGTTTCATTCTAAATGTGCTATTTGAATTTTATTTAAACATATTTGTTAACACATCACTTATCTTTTACATTTAGGGATACTTCCCCTTTTATTTTTTATTTCCTTTCTATTTCATATAGCTTTCATCATTTTATCCCATGGCTATATAAACATCAATGCATACACGTACAATTAAGCATGTAAAGATAGTACACGCACATTACATGTCATGATATAACATCTAAATATCTTCTAACATGAGTATAGATCATAAAGCAATCAACAATAAAAGGGTGAGCGCTAATCGCTCAGTAAGGAATGATCCGTTTCATTCTAAATGTGCTATTTGACCTTTATTTAAACATATTTGTTAACACATCACTTATCTTTTAAATCTAGGGATACTTCCCCTTTTATTTTTTTATTTCCTTTCTATTTCATATAGCTTTCATCATTTTATCCCATGACTATATAAACATCAATGCATACATGTACAATTAAGTATGTAATGATAGTACACACACATTAAATGTCATGATATAACATCTAAATATCATTTAACATGAGTATAAATCATCTCATGATGTAAATAACATCATAACTCATGTAATGCAACTAAATGCATATGAAGCATTTAATATGTAGCCGATCGGACTTTTCTTAGCGTCTTAAGCACTTCATATCATCTAGCCTCAAATTCATCTAGAGCTCATATCATCGGGAGGCATGCTTATGCATTATTTAGCATCTAAAGCATATATTCATCTTTCCTTTCATTTAACCTCAAATTCATCTAGAGCTCATATCATCGAGAGGCGTGCTTACGCGTTATTGAACATCTAAAGTATATATTCATCTTTCCTCAACCGGTATACGAGGATATGCTTACGCGTTTCCCATCATGTCTATATGCATCTCTAACATCTTATGGCATATAAATACATATTTTGGTGAGCTTAATACTTTTAATTCATCTATGGATTATCAATCCATTTACATTACCTCTTGCTCACATACATCATCTTAAAAAATGTATTACATTGCATCTTCATGCCATTTCATAACATTAATCATGCATTGACATCATGACCATGTATATCTTTTAAAGATCATCGAACTAATGGGGTAAACCTTAGTACATGGCATAATTACAATAATACATTAATAATTAATTCATAATCATAAGAATTGATCATGTTAAATCTTAAACTTTAATAACTAGTTTCTACTTCAGACCATTTTCCATCCATTTCTCAAACGAATTGGCTCTTGTCATAACATAAAAATTATAGGTCTGTGTCTTAGCTTTCTAATTCTTTAAGAATCATCTCATTTCGATTTTTATAACTCAAGTTATGGTCGAAATACTGAAGCAGGTTTAACATAACCCCCAAGCTTACAAAATCCGAATTTTCATATTAACTATGCCACATCAAGTCTTATTGACAATTAACCAATAGGTCAACTTATGGATCAAATAAACCTCCCCTTAATAGTCTTTAACATCTTAAAGAAAGTATAAAATCTCATTCCCATAATCATCCATTATTGTTATAACATTGTAAGCTAATGCAGCCAACACCTCAACACTTCTAATAACAACCATTCAACACCATGTGGCCTCCAATACTACAAGTTTTGCCACAATTAATATCAACACTTCATTTTCTTCAATTAAACATCACAACTCATAAAACATAACTGGCAATAACTTCATGTATAATGAATTCAAGGCAACAAGTAGAATAAATGAGTTCAACTACACTTGCCATCAACTAATTCTATGCCTTAAAGCCTTAATTTAAGGTTTCATAAAAATCTAAAAACCCTAGCATAAACCCTAAAGTCATGGGAGGTTCTTCCTGACCTTTTTAAAGAATTCCTCCAACAAATCCTTTGCCTTTGTCTTCTTTTACACCTTAATCCTACATATAAAACATTATACCTCAACATCTACTTCAAATCTTTAAATCACATCAGAACTAAAGTTTTTAATCCTTACCTTAAACCCTTTAAATTAAAGATCCAAGGCTCCTATCTTGCTCCCCTTAAAAAAAAAAAAAAGCAAAACTCCTTTAAAACTTAGAGAAAGAAAGCTTGTTTCATGGAAGATTTGAGAGAAAATGGAAGATATGTTGAAGAAATGCTCTCTCCCTTGGCTTGAACGAATTTCATCTCATTTATAGGAAAATATTTTATTTATTTTCCAAAATTATGCTATTGGCCCAATTATTTTAATTGTATAACTCATAAGTCCTTAATTCTTCATATAAGGGCATTTTGGTCATTTCACACTAGACATAATTATTACTTAATTAATGCCATTAAATGCAATGAAGCCTACTCATCCTTGACTTTTTCAATGCTTATCCATAGGCAAAATGACCATTTTGCCCCTAAGCCTTTCTATGGATAATTGATTCATACCGTTCCAAATGAATTGACTATTTTGCCCTTAGTTAGATTTTATGCTTTTTAACATAAAATTAACATCTAAAGGACTATTTTGAGTTAGGAACATACCTTGACATCTTGGCTATTACATTGCTAGGTGTCAATCTTGGTCTGTGTGTAGTGAGATGATTGATTAAAGTCAATCGCGATACTACTCACTGCTGATATGATAAGGAGCCTACGGGTCACACACTTAGAAGACAATTTAAGGATGATGATTTTTTAGAAGGTTATATTCATCTTTTACATGAATGGGCATATTAGTAATTTTGCTTTGTAATTAAATTTATTGAGGTTATAGCTTATATCCAATTTTATTGTTGGAGTAATTTGGAAAAATTATAAATTTAATTATTCTTAAAGTTAATATTAATATGTAAACTAAATAATTAAGTTGGGTTAATATGCAATTCTACCTAATGTTTGACTGATGCTAAACTTGAGGGGTGGAATGGATATTTTACATTATATTTAAAGAAAGGAAAAATTAGGTTTTGCTAACCTGATTCATTTGAGCCTTGGAGTGCAATTAAGAGAATAATTTTTATTCTTCTCTTCTCCATTCACCTTCTTCCAAAATCTATATTCCTTAAAGCCAAGAATATATATATCAGGCCCTGATCTTGGCTTATTCAGAGTAATCAATGAGCAAAAAATTTTTTTTTCTGCTGCCATTGTTCATCAATTACTTACATAGACACAGCTAAATAGGTGAAGAGTCGTTCCCTTATTTTCAGTTTAGAGAGCAAATGAGGTGATGTTAGGTACCTTTTTAGATGAGTCAGTGCTTCTTCACATGCTGGGGTCCATTCAAACTTCTCGGACTTCTTAAGGGAAGCAAAGAAGAGGTGGCACTTCTTCACTGACTTAAAGATGAATCGAGTCATCGCGATTATTCTTCCAGTGAGGCGCTAAACATCTTTGATACATGTAGGAGATGGGATGCTTAGGACCGCTCGAATCTGATTGGGATTGGCTTCGATCCCATATAGTGTTACCATGTAGTCGAGAAACTTTGCGGATGAAACACCGAAGGAGCACTTCGTTGGGTTCAACTTTAAGTTGTATTTCTGCAGCACGTCAAAAGTCTGTCTTAGGTGGTCGAGGTGCTGCTCAACGATCAATGACTTCACCAACATGTCGTCGATGTACACTTCCATGGAGTCCCCTAGCAAGCTGGTGAACATCTTGTTCACAAGACACTAGTAGGTGGCGTCGGCATTCTTCAAGCTGAATGACATTACCTTATAATAATATATGTCCATCTCGGTTCCTTGCCATCCGGATGTATCAATATCTGATTATAGCCCGAGAAGGTGTCCATGAAGCTTAGTAGTTCATGCCCGGTGGTACGTCCACTAACATGTCTATGCGGGGGAAAGGGAAGGAGTCTTTTGGGCAATCCTTGTTCAGGTAAGTGAAATCGTGCAGACTCTCCACTTCTAGTTCTTTTTTTTTTACAACCACCACGTTCGCCAACTAGTCTGGATAATGAACTTCCCGAACCAAGCCGTTACCTAACAGTTTTTCTACTTCTTCATTAATATTTTTTTTTCCTCTCAGAAGCAAACTTCCTTCTCTTCTGTTTCACAGGGGAATGGTCTAGGTTGGCGTTTAATTGGTGAACGATAGCCTCAGGACTGATTCCCATCTTGTTTGCATGGGACTAGGCAAAACAATCTTGGTTTTGCTTAAGGAAATCCACCAGCCTCTCTCGGATGTCAGGTTAGAGTTGTGCCCCTATTTGTGTCTTCCGATCCACATGGTTAGGGTGTAATTGCACTTCATCCAGGTTCTCGCTAGTTGGCTCGTCGGCTCTTCCAGCTGTATGGGACTGTAATTGCTACATGGTTCCCCACTTAGTCTTGAAGGCGTTCTAATAGCAATCTTTATAAGCCTTCTGATCTCCTTTTGTCTCCTTAATACCTTACTTGGTGAGGAACCAAATGGTTTGGTAAAAGGTGGATAGGATGGACTGCATACCGTGGATCCATGGTCGGCCCAGTATCACATTGTACAAAGAAGGTACGTCCACTATCATGAAGGTGGTATGGAGATTGATCCCCTCGGGTTAGACTGGCAGAGCTATCTCCCCTATAGTATATTTTTGCTCTAAACTGAAACCAACGAGGAGTGTGGATCGCCGATTTATGTTGGATTTTTCTAGTCCCATGACTTTGAAGGTGTTAAGGAACATAATGTTCGTTAAGAAGCTGGGGACTGCGAGGATTCTTTTCACGAGGATGTTTGTGATATGTAGGGTGATAACGAGCGCATCATGATGGGGGTTGAGGAGCAGTGCTGCTTCATTGTCAACGAATTTGTTGGTCTCTAAATGGACAGTTCAGAAGGATGGTGTTTTGGATAGGTTGTGGCTCTTACGTGGCATTTGGCCAAGGAATAACTCACACCACTTACCTTTTATCCTCTAGAGATCATATGCACATCTCGTCAATAGGTGGCACTATCAGTGGTGGTGTAACTTAGTGGTTCTTACTTGTAAAGGTGGCATTTCCTTCATCTGTTAGGAAATCCTAAAGGTGACCTCTCTTCAGTAGCTCCATGACTTCGAGACTGAGAGCAGTGCAATCGGCATTGACATGCTAGTGGTCTCCGTGGAATTCACACCACTTGGTAATATCTTGCTTGGACCTAGAGTGTGGCAACTTTGTTAGCCATCTAACGACCTTTCCCATCTCCTTCATCACCATCACTACTTCTGCGTGCTTGATATTCAAGTTGTAGTCATTCATCTTATGCCTATTTGTTTGGATGAGTGCTCCATCGATTTGTCGAGCTGAGTGACGCTCCTATTGGCATCTATTATCATAGACCATACCTCTCCTTACTCGATACAGCTCCACTAATCTAGTGTCATTGCATCTATCAGATCAGCGGGGGTGGCGATCTTTGGTGTTGCTAAGCTTGACTCGATAGACCTCATCCTCTTCCCATCTTATTTTTACCTAGGCACGGGCCATCACATCCTCTGTGGTAGTGCAATTGAACTTAGTGAGTTCCTTGTATAGCTCACCGTCAGGGAGGAGTCCCTTCCTAAATGCATCCACTGCGGTCTCCTGATTGCAATAAGGAATAGAGACTTTCTTGTAGTTGAAGTGTCCCATGTATTCCCAGAAGGGTTCCTTGCAGTGTTGGTGGATCCCGTAGAGGTCGTTGGACAACTTTTCCAACTTACTGGCGAATTGTTCCACAAAGTTGTCTATGAGTTGGTTGAAGGATGCAATTGAGCTATTGGGGAGGTTGGTGTACCATTAGAGTGCTAGCCCCATGAGGCTGGAGCTGAAGCTTTTACACATGCATGATTTATGGAGATCTTGGGGTAATGCGGCAGCAAACATGCGTTGCTTATAGGATGTTATATGGTTGTTTGGGTCGATGGTTCCATCATAGAGCCTTATGTTGGGGAAGGTGAATTTTTTTGCATCTCCATGATGGCTATGGTGTCTATAAGTGGTGAATCAGCATAGCTTTACGGTTGGCTCTTCTTAAGGGGTGTGGGTTGATAAATACAAAGTTTAATCCTTCGCAAGTGCATGAATAAGGGTCGATCCCACAAAGACTGGAGATGCTCTTGCGATCCTACAAACTATGCCTTGATGAAAGTAACAAGAATTGAAATAAAGAAAACATATAAACGACATTAAAGCAAATCTAAATATAATGAAATACAAAGAATCCTAGGGCCCTAACTCTATCATGATTATCAGGCTACATGTTCATCATCAAACTCTCGTTCTCCCCAATCCATTCTAGGGTTCGTACATCTTTGGGTTAAACCTAGTACTTTTCATCATCTAAACTAGCTCGTGGCGTATAGTCTAGTCCAAATAATGAAGGAACCAATTCACGTAGACACAAACCATCCATTCACAAAGTTAATCAAGATAGGCACAACATCGCTCATTCTAAGTTATTACCATGGGTATAAGGATTTAACCTAAGTATTTTCACTAATCAAACTAGTTAGTAGCGTATAGTCTAGTCTGACTACAAAACCCATTAGGCACAAGATGATCTTAAAGACAACAACCAACCTATACACGGGCAAGGTTACAAATCAATCATTCCATACACAATCTTGTCTCATACAATCAATTAACTAACAGCGAGGTTGATCAGGCCCTAATATCAAATAAAGATTGAATTAAATGCAATGAATGAATCTAAAACATAATAGAATGGATCAAAATAAAACACAAGCCTTCAATTAGATTACATAAAATCTCTAGAAAAACAAACAAACTGCATGAAAGAAAAGAAAAGATTACACCTGGAAGCCATGAAGATCCATGAAGAACAAATGAGAGGAAGAGGAGGAGAACCTCCTCTCCTCTCCAAGATATTTCCCCGCCACCACAAACCACCCCCCCCCCCCCCCCCTTCTCCCCCCCCCTGTCTTCAATTTAATTGATATAATAAACCCTAACTGACTAAAATATTTCTAAGGACCTTTATTTATAGTAGTAAGGCCATGAGGGTATTATAGTAACAAGTCACTTTAATTAAAAACACATAAAACACATATGCTTGTCTTCCATGCACTGACGTAACTTTTGGATCCATTTTTATCCATTCTTTAGGTCGAACTAGGCTGTAGTATAAACATGAAAGTTGTATGTCTATCTATTAGCTTTAAAACGCCTTAAGAATCAGGTCAATCAGAGTTTTGTAGCTTATGTTATACTCATTTTAGTGCAGCATGTTCTGGCCAAAAAATTCCTAGACATAAAATTCATGAATTGCACTGCGACATGATTTTATGGCACCATGATGCCAAATCTCCTCTGCTAAAAATCCTAAACACACTGCGGCATGATTTTTTGGTGCTGCGGTGCGGTTTATAGTTTTGTTGTGGCAAACAATCTTAAAAAATTCTTAACTTCTTCGTTTGAGCTCCATTCATGAACCGTTTGTTTCCACGTGATTCTGATTCATTACTCTTCAATGTGCATACATGAGATCCTCATTTTTCAGCACCTAAATACCTAAAAATTTATGAAACATACCCATGTTTCTAGAAAACAAAATAGATACTGAAATTAAGTATAATTAACCAATTAAACTTAATTCCCACACAAAAAACCTTTAAAATCACTAAGTATGAGTGCACTTCCAAGCACTCATCATAGGTACATGGGGAATGTGTTGGATCATGGCTTCCATATCAGTGAGCTTCTTGGTTGGTGTTTGCTCAAGGGGGTTTGGCACTAGGTTGTATAAGTTATTAAGGAAATGAGGGAAGACATTGAGATTAACATGTATGGTGGAGCTGAGCGGGGTGGTTTGGGTAGTGGTGTCGGCCAGTGACTGTATTGGATATGTTTGTGGGAGGATAAAAAGGGTGTTTAGTTATTGGAACGGGATAGCTTGTGTGTGTGTTTCAGTGGTTGAGAGGCTGATGGGTTGGGTGCTATCAGAATGGCTTGGCTCATCTCGGTTAAGTATGTTGTGGTGGTTGGAGTCGTACTATGGTAGGGGGTTCCATAAGGGTGCCATGATCTGGGGTGGAGAATAGTTGTCGGGGATGAATGGGTAGCCGAGAAGAGGATGCATGATGGTGATTTAGAGACCAATCCAAAGAATAGAATTGGGTTACCTTTTCTTAGAGAGCTTGATTCTCAAGGCGGATGTCAGCATCTGAGCTTCTAGGGCTTGGTGCTTTTCGTTGCTCTCTTGCACCAGTGTGGTGAGAGTTGCAATCTGAGCCACAATGTCGGGCACGGGGTTTTCGATGTTATCAGTCATTATGGCTGAATGGAGAGAGAATGTCACTTCGAATCGAATGATTGTCAGGGCCCCACGGTGGGTGCCAAATTGTAGACAATAAAATCTACAGTTAAATCGAAAGGGACTGATCCTATACGAAGTGAGCTATTGACAACCTGGTATACCTGCACAAAAAGCAAAAAAGGGAACATGAAAGCTAGATAGACACCAGTGTGGTGCTGCCGTAGATACTCTGATGCTGAAGTCAGCAAGACTGAAATAGGCTATTTGGTGAGGGCTAAGAAGAGAAAGGAATACCAGAATAATGCGGTAGTTCCACTATTTTAAAAACTGGACCGAACTGGTCGGTCTAACCGGTTGGACCAGGAACCAGTCACGTGTCCAATTCAAGTCAACTATAAACCCGCCATTATCCATTAAACCGCTTTAACCCGTTTAAAAACCGGATAAAATCAATGAACCGTCGGTCCAAGCAGATCGACGGATAAACCGGTCTGATTTCAAAAACCCTTAACCCTACACAATCGCACTATCACAGCCCATTCCATCTGATTTCCATCTCTATTTCTCAGTTTCTTCTCTTTCTCAGTTTCTCTATGAAAATTTCTCAACTTCTCTACAAAAATTTCTCTCTGAAATCCCACTCAAATCGTAATCAACTCCTCTCCCAACTGAACTCTCTGAAATCAACGATGACATCTTCCTCCCTCGTCGAAAATCGATGACATCTTCCTCCCTTGCCGGAAATTGATGACGACAGCTCCGTTCCTCGCTGAAAATCGACGAAAACAGCTCCATTCGTTGACGACAGCTCCATTCCTCGATCCAGGTAATAAAAACGCCATTCCTCGATAGCTGAGGTTCCTCTGTCTGTTCGATAAAGTGAGTACTGGTAGTTATGGTAGTTATAGGTCATTGAATCGTCCCGAGATTCTCGCTCAGTCCAGTCGAATTGCTGATCTGCTTCGCGAAACCGATGTTTCTTGCTTGTAAGTGTTGCACTTTTTCTTTTTAATTTAGTGCAAATAATAAGCAAGCTAAACTTTAGATTTTTTATTTTTTATTTTTTTTGAAGAAGAAGTTTAGGCGATGTGTTTGATTCTGAAACTATAATTTATTTTTGTTTGCTTATTTGTTTCTGTAGTGTAAATTATGACGAGTTTAAGTGTTGACTGGTATACAGTTTTGATCCTTGAAATCAGGTACCTTTTTTTTTTAGTTTTCTTGTGTTTTTCTTGATGGGTTCTCACTCTTTTACCTTGTGATCTTGCTTTATGTATTTGGGTTTACGTTGTTGCTTCGGATCAGTGCTTGGTCTAGTCAGAAAGCTATGATTTTTGTGATCAATATCTGGTTTTTGTGATCAATACCTGGTTTTTGTGTTCATTCGAGCCTTGATCATGTTCATATCGTTTGTTCTGAGATTTATGGTTTCCAGATTAAGTAGCTGAGGTTTGTATATTCTAGTTCTTGGCTGCAGTGTGCGATGATGGTGATGGTTATGATCATGGTGATGATGATGATGAAGAATTTTGATGCTAGTGTGTGAAGCTCAATCAACATGGAGACGGATGAAAGAAAGAAAAAACACTTGCCCCAAATGTTTTGTTATTAATTATTATGTATTTTGTCATTTAATATGTAATGGATGAACACAATATCATGTTTTGGATTTGGATTTTAAATTGTTGTTAAATACTTAAATTATGTTGGGATTGTTATTGAATTTGAATTTTAATCATGTTGGGTAGTAATGAAGTTATTATGGTCTTATTAAAAAAAAAAGGAAATCCTTAAAAATAAATAAAAAGACAGGTTTTTTATGTGATGACGGTCTAACCGGTTGGACCGGTTAACCCGTGAACTGGAGAGTAGAGCGGGTTGCCCTCCGGTTCGGGTTTTAAAACAATGGGTTGTTCTTGGGAGTAAGAACTTTTAAAGCTTAGATGTTGCGGGTGATTTTTGAATGAATAATGAGGGAGTTTGCACCCAAGAGGTTCGAATCCTAGTAAGACTCTAAATCCTACTAAGACTCTGAATCCTACTAGGTAAAGGAATCGTAATTAGGAAAGAAATAGGATCTCTTTTCCTTATCGGGTTAAGCTTAACATTTGTGATTATGATCCAGGATCTTGAGAGAAATGGAAACAGAATAGGATTTTGTTTCTTATTTATGGATTGTTGTGGGCTAGTGGACTTGAGCTAGCTTAGCTTAACTTGCAGGATAGCCCAACTCATGAAGAGAGTCGTTCATAAGGTGGATTTAAGCATAGACCCAACCAGAATTGAGCTAAAGCCTCGGGCCCTAATCTGTATATCTTATCTGTTGGGCCTTGTTAGGCCCAACATGATTTTTGGCCCATACAACTATTTTTTATTAATTACAATTTTATCCTTTATCAAAATTACTAAATAAGACTCAAAAGTATTTTATACGCAATCCATCTAGAATAAATCTTTTGCTATTAATTTAATTTTTTAATTTCCTTTTCTACATCATAAATCCTAATTTATTTTGAGATGAAATAAGTTTGATCAATAATATATATTCATTAAATTCTTTTGGTTTATTTTATCATATTTTATTGCTTCTTACTTTCAATTGGTTTGCACATTTATAGATTTTATAAGTTTGTTATCTTTTTTAAAAGAAAAATGTAATGGCAATGTGCATAACTACTTATATGCTTGATTGATATGCTAAATAGAGATTAAAAAAAAATAAGAGTATATATAAAATAAGGATTGATAAAGTATAATATGAGTAGGAAAAATATAAAGGTAAGGGTTATTTTGTAATTGAATGCGTTTGTTTAGATATTTAGATATGTTTAAAAATTTTAGGGGAGAGGTGAATTTTATTATGATAAATTATGGGGACTAATAGCATCACTCTAAATCAAATTTGCTCAATTATGTTTTTACCCTTACATAACGTTAAATCTAACCCCTAAATAACTGTCTATTTTTCCTTAATTGAAAGATTTATAATATTTTTTTGGTAACTTGTAATTTTTATAAAGAATAAATAACAGAAACAAAGAGGGGAGAACCCCTACACAAAGAAACTCTTTGCAGCAGCAAAAGAGCAACTAGCAAAAGAAATCGAAAAGGGAAAAGGATAAACAATCCTCAAAACACAGCCCACAACCCAGAGCAGACAAAACTAACCCATTCCAACAAAAGAAAGAACAGCCCATGCACAAAGACAACAAACAAACCACTCCCCAGCACACTCCCAAAGCTCCAGAAGCTCTAACATGCCTCATATCAGTTCAAAAAAAGAGAAACCCAGCAAGTAGCTAGCAACAACCCCACTACCTCCCAACCGTAAGCCAAACTAAGACAAAAAAAAAAAAAAAAACCCAAGGACCCCAGCACACATTCAAAACAACAAAGCTACGGACACAGAATATTTTGCACCGAAAATATGTACCGCACTACGTGTACCCATGCGCATGATTTTTCTATCAATTTTTTTCTAGTGAACGGCCATCCATCAAATATGGACAGCCATTCACTCACATGGGTTCCCGTCTATATTTGATAGACGGGGGTCCATTTACTACGGATGGGCGTCCCTATTTAAAGGACGCCCATCCATAAGTAAAATGGAATAAATTTTTTTTTATAAAAATTAGGGACGGCCGTTCATCCGTTATGGACGGCCGTCCCTTCATTTTGGACGGGCGCTCACAAATAAGGGACGCCCGTCCTTAACCAAAATATGAAAATAAAAAAAAAAAAATTTGGGGACGGCCGTCCCTTACATTTGGACGGGCGTCCATTACGAATGGACGCCCTTCATACTTTAAAAAAAAATAAACATTCTAAACACCTCTTCTTCTTCGCTCTTCTTCTTCGTCTTCATTCCCCAACTCCTCTCTTTTTCTTCATCTTCATTCCCCATCTAAACACTATTGTTGATAGCAGTGTTGAGACTATGAGATATGTTTCTGCAAAGTCTTCTACTATTGCAACTATCTGTCTCACTTTGTGCTATTGCAACAGCTTCACAAACAACATCAGTAGATCTTTTCAAAGCATCTTGTATTTTCTCCAGTAAAATTTCAAGGAAAGATTGCACCATTTGAAAGGTAACTCTTCCAGTCAAATCAAGAACAAATCTTCTATTGCTTGGCACTGCCACTGTAGAAGACATTTTCCTAACCCATCCGCCATTTTTAATTTCAACAAAAGAATTTCTTGCACTCAAAACAATCTTCTATTGCTTCTTGTTTCTTGTCTTTTGTACTTATTTATATAAGTCATCTACCTGAGCCTCCAAAACTCCTATGCAAATCAGAAAAATAAACAGTGACATACGCAAAAGATCAGCTATAAATAAGTCTAAACTTCTTTATTTTAACAGTAACATAAGGGTTCCTTCCCACTTCTAACAATAAGTCTAAACTTCTGTGTATATATATATCACAAAAGATCAGCTATAAATAAGTAATTATGACTGGAGTTTTTGCAAAGCAGAAAAATAAACAGTGACATACGCAAAACCCAGAACTGGATTCTCCAAGTTTAGATCATTTCAAGTTGCTAAAACTCACAGTTTTCTTCTTCATTTAAGGTGTCAAATGGGTTTAATGACAGAAAGTGGTCATTGAATGTGAGTGTTCCATTGAGCGGACAAGAGATTTTAAGGGAGGAGAAAATCAATGGAGTTAGAGAAGAAGAAGATGGTGGTGAGTTTGACCTTGCTGGGCCTCCTCCTTTTAAATTATCTGATATTAGAGCGGCTATTCCTAAGCATTGTTGGGTTAAGAATCCATAGAGATCAATGAACTATACTGTGAGAGATGTTGCTGTGGTTTTTGGCTTGGCGAAGAAGAAGAAGAAGAGCGAAGAAGAAGATTTTTTTTTTTTTAAAGTATGGACGGCTGTCCCTAATTTTTTTTTTTTTAAATTTTCATATTTTTGTTAAGGACGGGCATCCCTTATTTGTGGGCGCCCATCCAAAATGAAGGGACGGCCGTCCATAATGGATGAACAACTGTTATAAAAAAAATTTATTCCATTTTACTTACTCGTCCGCAAAAAATGGACCCTCGTCCATCAAATATGGATGGGAGTCCATATGAGCGAACAATCGTCCATATTTGATGGATGGCCGTTCACTAGAAAAAAATTAATAGGGTATACATAGGCCGGTACACATTTTTGGTGCAAAATATTCGGTGTCCGTAGCTTTGTTGCATTCAAAAACGACACCAAAACCAAAGCAGCACAAAATTCAGATAGATAACCAGCCCCTCCTAAACATGCTTCAGTAGCCAGCCAGCACCTTATCACCACAATTCCTGCCAAAACACACAAACCCAAGCAAGCCAATAACCTAGCTGATAAACACCAAGACCATCCATCCCCGACCCAACAAATATCTCCATAACCCAAACTAAAAATCACCATGCCATGCAAGCAAGACCCCATAGCCAAGCTGCTCCCACACATCAACCCTCTCATCAAGCATCAACCAACCACAACACCCCATAAAAAAACACAAAGACTAGCACAAGAGGACATGCCCGGACAAACACAGACCAAACCCCAAACACCACCTAGCCATACTAGTCCCCAAGGCCCCTTCCAAAAACAATCATCGAGACCACTCATCCAACGCATATAAGACACGATAATTTTCCTTAAGGCGAAAGCTCATTATACGAAGCCTCATGATCCCAAGAACCTACTGACACACCCTATGGCAATGACGCCCTAGCCCCCAAAACATGCGGGCATTCCTTTCCTACCAAACACAATGGATAACCACCGCAAAGACAAATAGAAGTCTGAATACCTCTACCCTTAAAATTTCTAGAGCACCACAGGACCATATTGTCTAACCTAGCCACAGGCGCTTTAAAGTTACCCTTAACTTGGGCCAACCTCCAAATTTAATTAGAGGAAAGGCATTCGAAAAATAGGTGGTCATGGTAATCCATAGGTCCACTATATAAGGTGTTGGAGTCCCACACAGACTAGGCACGCTCAAGTCTACTGGTTTATAAGAAGGGGTAATCCTCCCATTCAACAAGGCCTTATTGGGGAGGATGTCAGGACCCACTCAAAATTCTATCATGGTATCAGAGCCTAGGTTCAGTTGAGCTGAGTGTTTGACTAGCGAGTGAGGAGTTTGAGTCAACAACTACCTCCATTAACGCATGACCCGACATATGGGCTTGACCGTGAGGGGGGGTGTTGGAGTCCCACACCGACTAGGCATGCTCAAGCCTACTAGTTTATAAGAGGGGTAATCCTCTCATTAACAAGGCCTTATGGGTGAGGAGGTTAGACCCACATCAAATTCTATCATAAGGCGCATCTTAAGTTCACATAATTCATCTATAAGTGCATCATGTCCTAGGTGAGTAACTTCTGTTTAATAGCCAACCACAGAATGAACGAGTGGCGAGGTATACACCAACTATTCCAATTGAGGACGTGCCATAACACCTTAGAACTAACCGGGGAGAGATCACACCATGTTTGCCTCATGGAAAAACTAAACTTTTTCCCCTCTTTAGTTCTCCAAAAGACTACATCCCCAAACGGTAACTAAAACAAGGTGGGGTAAGGTGGACACATGAGGGAACCTTTCATGGATAACATGACCAATTCCATTGACCATTAAGGATGATATCACTGACTTTAGCTTATGGCCTAGTCTTGAAGCATAGATAGATCTATGAGGAATAAAATCAATAATGGACCCAAAGGGTGCCACGAGTTCAACCATAAGGAAGTGGACAGGCTATCTCACATTAATCCCAATATACCTCTAACTAAATCCCTTAATCCTAGAATCTTACACTAACGCAACTAATGTCCTAGGAAACTTTTGCACTCTAAAAACTTCACCACGAAGATGAGCTGAATGAATCCATTTGACTCAAAGCTAGTCCTTCCTAGAAACAATACTCCAAAAGTGATAGGTCATCAAAGAAAGGTTCCATCTTTTTAGCAGTCTAATCTCTAAAGCACCATCAGACTTTGGAATGTGAAATCCTTTTAGGCAATTTTAACTTTACCTTTAACCAGGTCATTCCCCGTCCATAAGAAGTTACGCATAAGGAATCCATAGCTTTAGTTATAGATTGAGGGAGAATGAACATGGATTCCCAAAAAACTTGCATGGACGTAAGAACTGAAATAACTAACTGGAGACGACTAGCATACGAGAGGCAACGATTAGTCCAAGAATGAAGTCGTTTCTCCACTTTATCAATAACAGGCAAGCAATCACATGGCGAAGCTGGACGAGATCAAGGGAACCCCAAGATATCGGACCAAATATGACCTTCCTCAAAACCCATGATATTCTCGATAAATAATCTCTAACATTAAGGCAAACATTGAGCTTCAATAGTTAGGGCATAGGCCCAACAACTCAGCAAACTCTTGAAGGGCTTCATGGATAACCTAGTCAACAAATCATCCCCATGACAGAATAAGAACAAATCATCAACAAAACAAAGGTGACTAATCTGTTAATTCTCATATCTATGACGAAACTTGAACTCAGGCTTTTAGCAATCCTCCTATAAAATATAAGAGAAGCACCTGCATCACAAGAGTGAACAAATAGGGGGAAATGGGTCACCCTATCTCAAACCTCTTTTCCTAGGGAAGAAGCCATGATCTCTCCATTAATAGCAACTGAGAAAGAAGGCGTAGTAATACACTCCTTAATCCAATCACCCATTGGTGGGAAAACCAATAATCTTAGACAATTTAAAAGGAAATTCCAATCAACACTATCATAGGCCTTCTGGATATCAACCTTGAATGCACATCTAGTTGGGCAAACATTTCTCTGATGGTTCTGAGATTTCCTAAGCCAAATCACATTATCGCTAATTCTTCTACTAGGAAAATGCAGATTGGTTGGGTCCATACATCCTTAAAGCAATCCTTCAATCGGTTAGAATAATCTTAGAGATACACTTGTACACCACGTTGCAGCCAGAGATAGGTCAGAAACATAGATTTGTAATTTATGTTATCTCATTAATAAAGTCTAAAACTTGACACCTAATTGATAATATCCCCATAAGTTAATTAAATATAACTATATCACTTCCCACATTACTCATCATTATCCCGATGTTAAATTCTATAAATAAATTTTGATATTATTTCATAAATGATAATATTATTGTATATATTATACAAATAGATAATTATATGATTTTTTCTCTATTGTATCCAATTAAGTTATAGTAGTATATGTCAAAATGTTGGGGAAACTTATATTATAGAGGACGTTTGGATCATATAATGTTTTATTATAGGGAGAGTTATATTAACAAAAGATAGATCACCTTGAAGATTATTGAGAATGTTTAAAAATGTGTTTGGTTGGATCGAATAAATTGATGAGTAATATGTTTGGTCGGGAGGAGAAAATAGGTGGGTATATATTAAGATTACAATTGTCCTCATTTTTAAATATTAATATAATATTATTTTTTATTATATTTTTGAATGATTTCGCTTAACCTCCTACATTTGAAATTTGCTAAAACAACCCAGCCACATAAAACTTTAATTTGTAGCAAAATCACCCTCACCACTGCCAACAGCCACCCCCCACGGTCGCCGCCGATAGCCAAAGGAATGGCGTAGACTAGTCGTATATGACGGCCATGCAACCGACAAAGCCATTTCCAGACATGAATCACAAATCCATGGCCGTTTCACGACCATAGATCTAGTCGTGAAAATGCCAGATTTATCGCCATGAAAAGGCATTCACGGCCAGATCTATGGTGGTTTCGCAACCAGATCTGTGGCCATTTCACGACCACATTTTTAGCGATGAAAAAGCCAGATTTGGCCGTTTCCGGCCATGGATCACAAATCTATGCCGAAAAAGGCCCTATCGGCGCATGACCAAATAGATCTCACTGGTGTACATTATAGCGACTGGCCCCAACAGCTATATATATGTGAAGCTTCCAAAGGTGTTTCACAAACATTTATCATTACTTATTTATATCAATATAAAAATGTCAAGATGACAATAAATCATCTCCCCTCACATGTAGCCTCGCTGCTCTAGCATCCTTCGCTTCTGGTCTACCTACAAAGACAACAATGAAATGGTGAGCGTAATCGCTAATAAGAAATGATCCATTGCATTCAAATGTGCTATTTGACCCTTATTTAAACATATTTGTTAACACACAACTTATCTTTTACATCTAGGGATACTTTCCCTTTTTTTTTTTTTTTTTTTTTTCTTTTTCCTTTCTATTTCATATGTCTTTCATCATTTTATCCCATGGCTATATAAACATCATGCATACACATACAAAAAAGTAGTAAACAAGTACACACACATACATGTCATGATAAACATCTAAATATCATCTAACATGAGTATAAATCATCTCATGATGTAAATAACATCATAACTCATGTAGTGCAACTAAATGCATATGAAGCATTTAACTGTAGTCAATGGACTTTTCTTAGCATCTAAGCACTTCATTCATCGGCCTCAAATTCATCTAGAGCTCATATCACGAGAGGCGTGCTTATGCGTTATTAACATCTAAAACATATATTATCTTTCTTCAATTGGTATACGAGGTATGCTTACGGTTTCCCATCATGTCTATATGCATCTAACATCTTATGGCATGTAATACATATTTTGGTGAGCTTAAACTTTTAATTCATCTATGGATTATCAATCCATTTACATACCTGTTGCTCACATACATCATCTTAAAATGTGTATTACATTGCATCTTCATGCCATTTCATAACATTATCATGCATTGACATCATGACCATGTATATCTTTCAAGTATCTCTAACTAATGGGTAAACATTAGTACATGGCATAACAATAATACATAATAATCAATCATAATCATAAGAATTGATCATGTTAAATCTTAAACTTAATAACCAGTTTATATAGGCAATTTTCCATCAATTTCTCAATCGAATTGGCTCTTGGCAAATATAAAAGTTATAGGGATATGTCTTAAGTTTCTAATTTCAAGAATCATCTCATTTGGATTTTAAATCAAGTTATGGTCAAAAACTAAAGCATGTTTAACTAAACCTAAGCTTACTAAATCCAAATTTTTCATATTAACTATGCCACATCAATTCCTATTGACAATTAACCAATAGGTCAACTTATGGACCAAATAAACCTCCCTTTAATAGTCTTTAACATCTAAAGGAAGTGTAAAATCATTCCCATAATCATCCATTATTGATATAACATTGTAAGCTAATGCAAACAACACCTCAACACTTCTAATAGCAACCATTCAACACCATGTGGCCTCCAATACTACAAGTTTTGCACAACCAGCATCCACACTTCATTTTCTTCAATCAAAACTAAAAACTCATAAAACATAAATAGCAATAACTCATGTATAATGAATAAGGCAATAAGTATAATAAATGAGTCAACCCTCCAAATTGAAGATCCAAGGCTTTCATCTGTTCTCCTTGAAAAATTATGCGAAACTCCTTTAAAACTTAGAGAAGAAAGCTTGTTCATGGAAGATTTGAGAGAAAATGGAAGAAATGTTGAAGAAATGCTCTCTCCCTTGGCTTGACGAATTTCATCTCATTTATAGGAAAAATTTCATTAGTTTTCCAAAATTATGCTATTGGCCCAATAATTTTAATTGTATAACTATAGTCCTTAATTCTTCAATAAGGGCATTTGGTCATTTCACACTAGACATAATTATTACTTAATTAATTCCATTAAATGAAATAAGCTCCTATTCCTTGACTTTTTCAATGCTTATCCATAGGCAAAACGACTATTTTGCCCTTAATACCTTTCTATAATAACGATTCATACCGTTCCAAATGAATGACTATTTAGCCCTTAGTTAGATTTTATGTTTTAACATAAAATTAACATCTAAAAGACTATTTTGAGTTAGGAACATACCTTTGACATCTTGGGTATTACATTTTCCTCCCTCTTACATAATTTGATCTCAAAATTATAGAAACAGCTTCAGGTATCGACTTCTCATATCTTGCTCCATTTCCCAAGTAGTTCTTCTATCTTGTGATCCTCCAAAGTACTTTAACTAGTGGAATTTTCTTGTTTCTGAGCTCTTTTACCTTTCTGTCAAGGATTTGAACTGGGCGTTCCTCATAAGCCAAATTATCTCTGTAATCCACTTCCTCCATCTGAAGCACATGTGAAGGATCACTAACATACTTACGCAACAAAGAGACATGGAAAACATTATGGACTCTTTCCATGCTCATTGGCAGCGCAAGTCTATAAGCTACTTTGCCTACCCTTTCCAATACTTCAAAGGGTCCAATGTAACGTGGAGTGAGCTTGCCCTTCTTTCCAAATCTCATAATATGTTTATAAGGCACGACTTTTACAAAAACCTTGTCACCCACTTGGAATTCCACTTCTTTTCTTTTTAGGTCGGCATAGCTCTTTTGTTGATCTTGGGCTAGCTTCATTCTTTCTCTAATAAGCTTAACATCTTCAATCATTTTCTGGGTCATCTCTGGTCCAACTGCTTGAATCAAGGAGTCTTTTTCTCCAATATTGTCCCAGTACAAAGGGGATCTGCACCTTCTTCCATATAATGCTTCATATGGGGCCATCTGAATAGTGGATGGGTAGCTGTTGTTATAGGCAAATTCTATTAGTGGAAGTACATCGCTCCATTTTGCCTTGTGATAATCATATTTTACACTATGATTTTACATTGAATTTTGATAGAATTTAGGATACTTTTCATACAATTTGGGTCATAATTGCTACCTAATTCTATTAATTTGTCTTTGCAGGCCTAAACGATGATTTTGAGCATAAATGACAGTTTTCAGCGTAAATTGTGTAACTTGAGCTTGGAAACTCGAAATGACCTGAATTTAGAAGCTTTGGAAAGCTAAGAAGAAGAGCTAAAACTTTTATGTTTGGGTTTTTCCTAATTCTGACTGGACAATGGTGAAAACGTGACTTGAAATCGTGAAAAGTACGCTAGGAACTGAAGAAAAATGTCTTTGGACGTGCTTCAGTATTTCTGCCATAACTTGAGCTATAGACCTCGGATTGTGCTGATTCAGGAATGACCAGAAATATAATGGAAAGGGCTACAATTAATAGGTTTAACACTTTTCCAGATTCAGAATCTATCATGCTAAAATTTGGCCCAAAAGTCCTCGCCGCGGCAAGGAAAAAGTTTCACCGTGGCAAAACCTGCATCAGATGTAAAAATAAAACGACACGTTTTGGCTTGCTAGAGCTTCATCCTTAAGTGAGAGAGGTATAAATTAGAGCGAAAAGGAAGAGAAAAGAGTCTTGGTTTGTCATTTGGAAGGCAGCTCTTGGAAGGAAAAGAGTATTGAAGATTTGGGCTTCAAATTAGAGAAGATTTCTCCATCTTTTGCTTGTTTTTCAATGATGAATCTTGATTCAGTTTGTTTTAGTTATTTTATTTCGTTTTTGAGTATGAACTGAGTTGTTTAGCTAGGGTTTGATGTAATCTTAATACAGTGATTCAACTTTATATGAATTGATTTACTTTGAGTTTTAATTTCATGATTGAGTGTTTATCTCTTCGCTTAATGACTTTTGGATGCTTGATCACCATTCAAATGTGTGTTGTTCACAATGAGACTGAGAAGTAATTTGTGATTGTGCCTTCATGGGATAAATACCATAGATTAAGCAAATGCTAGAGATAGGTTTAGCGATCTATGAAATCTAGATAGAATTCCATAAAGCTTAAAAGACTTTGAACTATTAATCTTCATTTTGTTGGGTGCGGAAGCTTATTAGGGATAAGTAGGGAAATGAAGCCTAAGAAGGTATGTTTTACAACTTAGGGAATTCGATTTTCAATCAAGGAATTAGAACTTGGGTAATAGATTCTATGAATTGGGTTAGCGTATCTAGGTGAAATCAACACCCTAGCATTTTTTTAGCATTATTTAATTAGTTAAGTTGTTGGGTTTTGCTTTAATTCCATTATCATTCATTTATATTTTGTTAATTTGTATTTAGTTTGTTAATTTTCCATCAATCCAATTTATTGTTGCTTCAATTAGGACTTAAACTAGAGAAATCGGTACTTAGTAACACTATCCTCGTGGGAACGATACTCACTCATCACTTTATTACTTTGTGCTACTAGTGCACTTGCTATTTATGCATGTTGTAGTAACAACGCATCACCTTGCGATCCATACAACAAGCTCTAAGCATGTCTTCAATCACCTGGTTAGTCCTTTCAGTTTGGCCATCAGTTTGAGGATGATAAGCCATACTGAAGGCTAACTTTGTACCCAATGCTCTCTGCATTCCAACCCAAAAAGCTGATATGAAGCTGGTATCTCTATCTGACACAATCGTCTTGGGTACTCCATGTAATCTCACAATCTCCCTAACATATAATTGCCCCAATTGAAATGCATCTATCTTATCTGTCATAGGTAGGAAATGAGTTGTCTTGGTCAATCTGTCAACCACCACCCAGATTGCATTATATCATTGCTAAACTTTAGGAAGTCTAACTATGGAGTCCATTAAGATATCCTCCTATTTCCATTTAGAAATCTTTAAGGGTTGGAGTAATCCTGATGGTCTCTGATGCTCTGCCTTTACTTGTTGACATGTTAAACATTTGGCAACATATTCGGCAATGTCTTTTTTCATACCTGACCACTAATAGCTTTTCTTCACATCTTGATACATCTTTACACTCCTAGGATGGGGTGTATAAAGTGTATTGTCTGCCTCACTAAGGATTTTATTCCTTAGTTCTTCATCTTGAGGTACACATATTCTATCTCTAAACATCAATGCTTCATTGACTATTTTAAAGTCTGTCTCTTTACCCTCTATTATCCATTGGCAGATTACCTTGCAGGTATCATCTTTACCCTGTTTCATCTTGATCTCCTCCACCAAAGTGGGTTTGATCTCCATTTAGGCCAATCCTCATTTGATCACAATTTCAATTCCTTCTTGGAGAATCTCCTACTGTAATTGCCCCTGTACAGTAATCTGAGATAAAGAGGTTTTTCTACTAAGGGCATCTGCTACTGCATTAACTTTCCTTGGATGGTATCTGATGTCATAGTCGTAGTCTATCACCAATTTTAACCATCTCTTTTGTCTCGTATTCAACTCTTTCTAAGTGAAGAAATACTTCAAACTCTTATGGTCAGTGTATATGTTTCATTTCACTCCATACAAGTAGTGTCACCATATCTTCAAAGCAAAAATCACTGCTGCTAATTCCAAGTCATGGGTAGGATATTTGCTTTCATAGTCTTTCAATTGTCTGGAGTCATAAGCAATGACTTTCACTTGCTGCATCAACACTGCTCCCAAACCATTGTGGGAGGCATCAACGTAAATATCATAATCAATGCCTACTTCTAGCAATGTAAGAATTGGAGCTGTAGTTAATCTTTTCTTCAACTCTTAAAAGCTTTGCTCGCCTGCCTCTGCCCATTCAAATGGTACTTCTTTCTTGGTGAGAGCTGTAAGTGGTCTAGCTTTCTTTGCAAATCCTTCCACGAACTTCCGATAGTACCCTGGTAAGCCTAGAAAACTTCTAACCTCTTTCACTGTCTTTAGCCTTTGCCACTCGAGCACTGCCTCTACTTTACTAGGATCCACTGATACACCGTCTTTAGAGATCACATGACCCAAAAAGGTAACCCAATCAACCAAAACTCACATTTTGAAAATTTGGCATATAGTTGTTTCTTTCTTAATCTTTGTAACACAAATCTCAAGTGTTCGGCATGTTCTTCTAAAGTCTTGGAATAAACTAGGATATCATCAATAAACACCACTATGAACTTGTCAAGGACATCATGAAAAACTCTGTTCATGAAGTCCATAAAAATTGCAGGTGCATTAATCAATCCGAATGGCATCACAACAAATTCATAATGCTCATACCTTGTTCGAAAAGTCATTTTCGGTATATCTTCCTTAGCCACTCTAACCAGTTGGGGCCATGCGATAAAGAGCCTTTGAAATAGGGGCTATACTGGGGGCTAGTTCGATACTAAACTCCTCTTCCCTCTCTGGAGGTAAACCTGGCAATTCATCTGGAAACACATCAATAAATTCATTTACCATAAGTACCTCATGTACACTTGGGCTCGAACTCTCTCCCTTACTTACTACATGTGCAATGTACCTAGAACACCCTTTTTTTAACATCTTCCTAGCTTTTGCTGCACTAATCATCATGTTAGTTGGGTGGCCTTCTCCAAAATGAAGTTTTCCCCGTGGTCTAGATTAAACTTGACTTTTTTCTTGCGATAGTCCATCTCTGTTCCATATTTACTAAGAAAGTTCATCCCGAGAATGATGTCAAAGTCTGGCATATTGAAGGCAATCAAATCTACCATCATATCTCGAACTCTAATAGTCACTAACTCCCCCATTAAGACTTCATTGGTCACTACACCCTCAACATCAAGCAATTCAATCCTAATGGCTTGTTCTACTCTAATATGCATTAACCCTAATCTCTTAATCAATAATCATACCATAGGAGATGAATGAATGAGCAGCACCAGAATCAATCAAGGCATACAAGGGAGTATCATGAAATAATAATTAACCAGTGATTGCTGAAGGGCTGGCATCTGCCTGCATCTAGGCCACATTATATACCTTGACTGTCGTGCCTCCAACTGCAAGTACTGAAGTTGTAAAACCAATGGGGCAATATCTAGCAATATGACCTGGTTGGCAGCAGCTGAAACAAACATTGGTCCCCACTAGACATTTACCCCTATGTCTTCTCCGACATTTCTTATAGTAACTGATCTCACGTTTCCTCTATTGGCCCTTTTTCTTCATGTCTTTCCTATTGGCTTCAGGTAGAACTCCTTTCTTGCTTTTACCTTTATCGTCTTTGCCAACAACTTGTTCTGCACTACTGGGCTAGCCAAGCTGGAGAGGACTACTTGCTACTATTGGGGGAATAGCTAATTTGGTCTCCTTCCTTAAGTACACCTCTGCTCTGATGGGTGGAATGAAGTCCACCTACAAATCTCTCCAATCGGGTCTGTGGTGTACTGACCAGTGTGGGTGCAAACTTAGCCAATGAGTTAAAGGATATCATGTCTGTCGTCCAGTACTATTCCTCAAACAATTCCTTGAACCTTGACCAAGTGAGAGTGGTGGTATCTTGAGTCTACTCCATAAGCTCCCACCATGTCATAGCATCTCTTCTCAATAGGTACGTAGCATACCGGATCTTCTCTTGATCTGTCATAGGAAATAGAGCAGTAGCTTTCTCCACCAACTTGATCCATTGTTCTGCTACTACTGGATCATTAGTGCCTCTAAATTCTGGGGGTTGATGTTTACTTGAGAGGCTATAAATCGGTTCAATCTGCTTTGAAGCAACCATTGCTTCTGGGGTACTCATCCCTATTGCTTGACTTGGTACCACATTGGTTGTCACTGTTGTCATCTAAGTACTTGTACCTTCCGGTGGGGTTCTCCTTAAAGCTCTATTAACAGCCTCCTGGATCATACGCTCTAATGTTGCAACATCTAAACCCAGAGCGCTTGAAGTAGCAGTTGCTGTGTAACGCCCCACTTGAGGTACATAGTTAAGATTCGCTGTATTGCTTAAATGTTCATTGATTCAGCTTCAATTAAGTTTATATGTTGTTATTTTTGGGTGGTTGGTCTTTAGTTGAATGGTATGTTGAGTAATTGCCTTGGAATTGCTTAAGATTTGAGGAAGTTTGGAGTTACAGGCTTCGCCAGGGCGAAGAGGTGCTACAACCCTTGGTGTAGCTGCTGTAAGTTTTCGCTGAGGCGAAGAAAGTTCTTCTCTACGGCGACGGGACAGCTAAAAAGTTTATTGAGTTTTAGATATTTTCTTCCCTAGGGGCTATTTGACCATTCTACCCCTAATTAGCAGGAAAAGTGGGGAGTAAAATGTAAGAAAATTTCGGGGAGAATATGTTAGTATGAGGGTGTATTTGTAATGAATCAAAGGATATAGAAGGAATTTCTAAGAAAGAGCAAGGGCAAAATGGGAAGAATGAGTATGTTATGAGATATTTAGGGGGATTAGTCTTATAAAGCCCTTCATTTCCCATTTCCACCGCCTCTTCCATTCTCCATTTTCTCTTAAGTTTCCTTCAATCTTTCAAAAATTCAAGAGGGCTTTTTGAGTAGTTTTTGGTAGAGAATTAATCTAAAGCATCTTAAGGTAAGGATTCTTGCTTTAGATGAGAATTTTCTTTGTTTTGGTTAAAGTCTTATGCTGTTGTTGTTGTGGTTTAAAGTTGTAGAGAGAAATCAAGCTACAAAAGGGAAGGAAAAGTGCTAGAGAAGTCACTTGTTCACAAGGTAAGTAAATCCAACTTAAGTTGAGGTTTAAGAATTCATTTGAGCTTTAGGAATTCATTTGAGTAGAGATTGTGTATGTTTTATGTTGTTGAGATGAGATGAGATGAGATTAGTAGTTATTTCTTATTGATTATGTTGAGTATGAGAAGTGTTGAGCTTCTATGATGTTGAGTTGGGTTGATAGAAGAAGTTGGAGAGAGTTTTTTAGTAAACCTATTTGGAAGTGTTTTCCTTGACAGGGTTTATGGTTAATTGAGGGAGTTTTCTCCCAATTTGGATGGTTAGAGAATGTAGTAAAGTAGTAATTATAGTAGAGATTTTGTATGCACATGAGTTGTTTGATGAAATGCCTAAAAGAAACATGAGCATGAATTGTGAACCTTAATTCTTGTAACATTGCATATTGGCATTTCCTAATTACATTAATGAGCATGAACCATCCATACGTAGTAATTGTGCGTTGAGAAATAGCTTGAGAAAGAGTTGAGAATTGGAGTGTGAGTTACTCCAAGAGTAGAGTAAAAGAGAGAATGAGCACTAGAGAATAAAAGCTAGAGTAGTGCTAAACAAGAGAATAGAGTAGGTTGTGTGATGGGGAACCTGTGGGTATGGGTAGAGTATTCCCGCATGTACGCCGCATTGAGAGAACGGCATGAGTATAAGAGAGAGAAGTGGTGTAGCCCGTGAGAGTGCATGCGGATGAGGGCTATACCCGAGAGTACCCGAGAGAGAGTTATACACTCACATGGCCAAAGGTTCTGAATCCATGCATAACCGAGTCTGATCGGCTAGAATGAGTAGAAGTCACGGAGAGCGGGAGCGAGTCCTGGCTGTGCCTCCGGTAAGATGGGGCCGTGACTTACTGAGCATTGTTTTGTGCTCACCCCCTTATTCCCTATGTTTTTGCAGGACCTAGGTGAGGACACAGTCGAATGGATGTCAGCACGCGAGGAGAAATGGCTACACTGTCCACCTTGTTTTTGATAGGTTTGTACATGATACAACTTTTTGTATAAAGAATGTATATGTTTAACAAAAGAAAATTTTGGGCCCAACTTTTTATGTTATTTTATATGTATTTTTACTATGCATAGTTTATGAGTATTTGAGTAGAATGGAGTCGTTAAATGCTGGGTTAGGAGCTTCAGGTGCAATTGGAACGTCTTGTGCATTCAAAGCATCACTGTGACCTGGATCTGTTCTCCTGGTTTTCCCCACATTTATTCCCTATCACAGTCACACATATAACGTTAATCATCTAATCAATCCTTACATAAAATCAGGTAAACATATACTTACAGCAATTCGACAACTTGAGCAGCAGAACTTTACATGAGGGATACTGTCATCAACTCTCATAAATGTTTGACTCCGCAATAGAAAACGTCTTAAAACACCCCTTTTTAAAGTAACAAAATACTAGCTCTGATACCAAATGTAAAACCCCTTCTCCAGTCAGGTATCCTCTGAATATCCCTTAATGAGAATCTCAGTGATACATGTCCGGAGAACGAGTTGTATTTAGAAAAAATCTGTGTAAGGACAATAATAATAATATCCAAAACATGCATATAAAATGTCACACAGGATCCAAACTTATAATTCAGAAACTTTAAGAATTTATCCGGAAATTACACAATCAAAACATATTTATCGGGTGGAAGCTTCCAAAGGTGTTTCACAAACATTTATCATTTACATTATTTACATCAAGATGACAATAAATCATCTCCCCTCAGGTGTAGCCCCGCTGTCTCTAGCATCCTTCGCTTCTGGTCTACCTACAAAACAATCAACAATGAAAGAGTGAGCGCTAATCGCTCAGTAAGCAATGATCTATTGCATTCTAAATATGCTATTTGACCCTCATTTAAACATATTTGTTAACACACCACTTATCTTTTACATCTAGGGATACTTTCCTTTTTCTTTTTTTTTTTTCCTTTATATTTCATATGTCTTTCATCATTTTATCCCATAGCTATATAAACATCAATGCATACACATACAAATAAGTATGTAAACATAGTACACACACATTACATGTCATGATATAATATCTAAACAGCATCTAACATGATTATAAATCATCTCTTGATGTAAATAACATCATAACTCATGTAATGCAACTAAATGCATATGAAACATTTAACGTCTAGCCGATCGGACCTTTCTTAGCATCTTAAGCACTTCATATCATCTAGCCTCAAATTTCATCTAGAGCTCATATCATCGGGAGGCGTGCTTACGCGTTATTTAGCATCTAAAGCATATATTCATCTTTCCTCAACCGGTATACGAGGATATGCTTACGCGTTTTCCATCATGTCTATATGCATCTCTATCATGTCTATTTGCATCTCTAACATCTTATGGCATGTAAATACATATTTTGGTGAGCTTAATACTTTTAATTCATCTATGGATTATCAATCCATTTACATTACCTCTTGCTCACATACATCATCTTAAAACATGTATTATATTGCATCTTCATGCCATTTCATAACATTAATCATGTATTGACATCATGACCATGTATATCTTTCAAAGATCATCTAACTAATGGGTAAACATTAGTACATGGCATAATTACAATAATACATTAATAATCAATTCATAATCATAAGAATTGATCATGTTAAATCTTAAACTTTAATAACTATTTTATATTTCATGCCATTTTCCATCCATTTATCAATCGAATTGGCTCTTGGTATAAATATAAAAGTTATAGGGCTATGTCTTAACTTTCTAATGCTTCAAGAATCATCTCATTTTGATTTTTATAACTCAAGTTATGATCAAAATACTGAAGCATATTTAACATAACCACTAAGCTTACTAAATCCGAATTTTTCATATTAATTATGCCACATCAATTCCTATTGACAATTAACCAATAGGTCAACTTATGGATCAAATAAACCTCCTCTTAATAGTTTTTAACATCTTAAAGGAAGTGTCAAATCTCACTCCCATAATCATGCATTATTGATATAACATTGTAAGCTAATGCAAACAACACCTCAACACTTCTAATAGCAACCATTCAACACCATGTGGCCTCCAATACTATAAGTTTTGCCACAATCAGCATCCACACTTCATTTTCTCCAATTAAACATAATAACTCATAAAACATAAATAGCAATAACTTCATGTATAATGAATTCAAGGCAATAAGTATAATAAATGAGTCCAACCCTTCAAATTGGAGATCTAAGGCTCCTATCTTGTTCTTCTTGAAAAATTATGCAAAAGTCCCTTAAAACTTAGAGCAAGAAAACTTGCTTCATGGAAGATTTGAGAGAAAATGGAAGAAATATTGAAGAAATGCTCTCTCCCTTAGCTTGAACAAATTTCATCTCATTTATAGGAAAATATTTCATTAGTTTTCCAAAACTATCTATTGGCCCAATAATTTTAATTGTATAACTCATAAGTCCTTAATTCTTCATATAAGGGCATTTTGGTCATTTCACACTAGACATAATTATTACTTAATTAATTCCATTAAATGCAATTAAGCCTACTCATCCTTGACTTTTTTAATGCTTATCCATAGGCAAAACGACTATTTTGCCCTTAATACCTTTCTATGGATAATTGATTCATACCATTCCAAATGAATTGACTATTTTGCCCTTAGTTAGATTTTATGCTTTTTAACATAAAATTAACATCTAAATGACTATTTTGAGTTAGGAACATACCTTTGATATCTTGGGACTATTTTGAGTTAGGAACATACCTTTGATATCTTGGGTATTACAAGTTGGCGGTGGTCTTGGGTGGCTATGGATATTTTGTTAACTTTTAAACTTTTTTGTGGCTGGGGCGTTTTAGCTAATTTCTCAAATGTAGGGGGCTAGGTAATTGTTATTTGGTAGACATTTGAAAGCAATTGTGTTTGAAATGTTATTTAATTAAGGGTAAAATAGGTATAAAAATTAGATTACCTGGTAATCTTTTAATCCCAAGGGTGGGGGCATTACCCTCTACATTACCAACAGTAAACACTATTTGCAATAAAAGATTCCTGTAATATTTTATTACTTGCAAACCAAAAACCAAATTCTTGTAAAATAAACGAAGATTATCCTGTCATCTTATATGTCCCGATCCAAACGCACCCATAAAGATATAAATATTAAATTTATCTTTTATCTCATCCATTTTTGTCTTAAGTCAATATGTAGCTTATATAAAAGGTTTGATAAAAGTTATCTACGTACATAGAGTAAGAGAGAGTACGTTCCATATATATATACACAACAGAATAGAAGTGTTTTTCCTTTTAATTATTAATGATGTCATTTTCTTTTTTTTTTTTAAATAAAATTTTTTCAGTCCTTGTCTAAATTTATATTAGAAAGAAAAGGTAATAATCCCAAAAATAAAGGGTTAATACCAATTTCACCCCGTGAAACTAACAAAACTAACACATGTATTCTAAAAAGTCCAGAAAGGCAGAAACTCTACTACAGTAAAACCTCTCTATAGTAATACTCTATATAGAAATAAACTTTACATAGTCATAAAAAATTTTAGTCCCAATTTAGGATAGTTGTAAATAAAAATAAACTCCACATTGTAATAAGCTATAATTTTTCTAATTCCTGTCTTAAGGAAAGTTGCCTCCACATAATAATAATTATCTTTATATTGCAAAAAAAAATATGCTACGCTACATTAAAGGTTTAAAATGAAATAAAATATTTATCTAAAGTTGTTTGGGGCAATGATTTATGCTTTAAAGTTGTTACGACACTTTTTAACCCGTAGGTATGTAATAATTCGTTAGCATAGACATCTTATTAAAACCACAATATTTCTAGCTTTTCAAGTATGTTTAGAGCTTCATGGTACGAAACTTTTTGTATTTCTATACTATCATCCTTGGGATTATTTCATTTCTCTTATTGTCTAATTGCAGCAATGATTTCTTCTTCAGTTAAAGCATATACGACTTGTTGCTCATTTGGATGATCGAGGAAGACATTATTATGCATTTGATTAATGTAGTGAAGTTGTCGAATCTGATCACTCAATTCTGCAATGAATCTTTTATTTTCCACATCCACTTCATTTGTAACTTGCAATTCATCGACACCGGGGGTCCTAATTGTGCAATGCTTAAAACAATTGACAATTGTCTATGGTTTCACATCAATTGATCATGCAGCAACTGCATTTACAATTTAATTAAGGATACTTTTCTTTTTTGGTTCTAATACATGATCTTCTATCCGTTTCAAAAATAGGCGATTAAAACGCTGACTATAATAACCTTTGAAATTTCTAATGATGCCTACATCACACAGCTGAATTTTGGAAGTACTCGCTGGTGGTAGGAACAGAACAGTTGTGTGATACTAATACTAATATCAATACTACTAAAGCAATTAATTGAAATCCTAATACACACTATTAAAATATGAATTATAAAATAAGAAATCAAAATATTAATTTTTGTAACTATACCTCTATTTAGTTATAACCTCCTTATAGTAATAAATTAGTTTGATCCCACTATTATGACTATAGAGAAATTTTACTGTATATAAAACTTTTGTCGTAAATTTTGGCTATTAACTTAGATGTTGACTTTGTTTGACCGTGAAATGCCCTAATTATTAACAGCAAAAATTAACAGCAGAGGCTCTGTATGGTAGTTTTTGGACTTTTTGGGGTGTTTCAGTTTCTTGAATTTCAGGAGTGAAAAAATATTAACCCAAAATAAAAGCGTGCTGCCACTCCAAGTCCAATTAATTTGGACACCCTACAGCCTATTTCGCACTCAGCCAATCCACAAATTATAAACGAAAACAAAAACAAAATTAATGCTCTAATTAAGGTTATGGGATAGAATTGAGTTTTCTATGGCTTTAGATTTACCTCTATTTTCTGTTAAGTCTACCCGTTTCATTGATTTTTACAACCTTTATCCTGTATCGCCATGTACTTATTCTAAACCGTAGGGTGTCATAAAATTTATCCCTAAAAACAATAATATAAATAAATGAGCAGCCATTCTAAGTCTTTAACTTGCATTCAGTCGACCCATTTTCCTTTACTTTTTCATTCCCATAAATCACGCTAAAATTTCTTTTTATTTTCAACAGTCCCTCTATTTTTACGTTATTATTTTCCTACGCGTGCTTGTTGCTTTACCTTACAAATACACGCTTTACATAGATTTTTGTGTTAATTCCATGTCTCCATCTCCGTATCTTCACCCACCTACCACATTCCAAATTCTGCTTCTTGATTTGCTCAACTCAATTCGGTTTGCGCTCAAATTCAACTACTCTTCGTTTCTATGTTGGGGTTTGTTTTGTTTTTGTGATCAAGTTTTGGAAGAATGCTTGTGAAATGGTAACCGATTTGGGGTTTTTTGTCGAGGATTTTAATGGGTTTTACTCATTTGGCGATATCGGTTGATCACTAAACTCAAGGTTTGAGCTTTCGTTTTATATTATGTGCTTAACTCAGTTCTTTAGGGTTTTCTGTACTGCAATTGGTTTTGTTCTGAAGAATTGGGTACATTTGGTTTTACTTTGTTTTGGGATTTATTTATTTTTATTTTTCTTTGTGTAGGTTTTGTTGTTGAAGGAATGTATTTGAGAGAATTTTGGTTCTTGTAAAGTATATTGTGTTGTTTTGTTGGATTTTGCAAGATGAAGAGAAGTAAAAGTGAGGCCAGTAGTGCTAGGAGGTTTAGGTTGTCACATTTGTTGTTTGCTATAGGCATATTATACTTAGTTTTTATAGCGTTTAAATTCCCACATTTTTTGGAGATTGCGGCTATGTTGAGTGGAGATGATAATTATGGTGGTTTGGATGGAAACATGGGGGATAATGTGGATTCGGATTTGGGTAAGCCTTTTTTTAGTTCTGTTTATAAAGATGCATTTCACCGGAAACTAGAAGATAATGAAAATCAAGAGGCACCGCTGATGCCAAGGGAAGTGCTTCTGGAGAAGGGAAAAGGTGGGTCGAAACCTATAAAGCCACTTCAGTTTCGATATGGTCGAATAACGGGTGAGATTATGAAGCGAAGGAATAAGACTAGTGAGTTGTCAGTGCTTGAGAGAATGGCAGATGAGGCATGGACAATAGGACTGAAGGCTTGGGAAGAAGTGAATAAGGTTGATGTGAAGGGGATTGTTAAGAGTGATGTTTATGAGGGAAAGCCTGAGTCTTGTCCTTCTTGGATATCTATGAGTGGAGAAGAGTTGGCAAGTGGGGATAGGTTAATGTTTCTTCCTTGTGGGCTTGCTGCTGGATCTTCTATTACAGTGGTGGGAACACCTCACTATGCTCATCAAGAGTTTGTGCCCAAGCTTACAAGGATGAGGAATGGTGATGGGATGGTTAAGGTTTCGCAATTCATGTTTGAATTGCAAGGATTGAAGTCGGTTGATGGGGAGGATCCACCAAAGATTCTACATTTGAATCCTCGACTAAAAGGAGATTGGAGCCGTCGGCCAGTCATTGAGCACAATACATGCTATAGGATGCAATGGGGGGCAGCTCAGAGATGTGATGGTTTACCGTCCAAGAAAGATGATGACTTGCTTGGTAAGATTTATCATGCTCTAAATGGCTTCCACCTTCTGTTTTTCTACTTCCCTTTGGTTTCCTTTGCAACCTTCACCAACTGTATCATAGGTGTAAAAGTTAATGAGAATATATGTGATTGACGGTACAGTGTAAAAATTTAACAAAAATAGATAAATATATGTACAGTTTTATATAGGAAAATAATTGCTGACTTTGTTTTTGGTATAAAATGATAATGATTTTAGAAGAATAATCTTTGTATGGATTCTAATAAACAAGAGGAGGGACATGATTTCCTGAATATAAAAGAGGGGTGGCTTTCGTAGTTGTTAAGTTAGCTATGCATTTATAGGATTGACAAGCGAGCTCACTCTTTATTCATTTATATTTTCATATTTTGGTATGATGTTAATTTCAAGCTGATTTTTGCTGAATAATACTGTGTGCTTTTATTGTGGGAAGTATGTCTGCTGTTGCATGGTCATTAGAAACTATGCAGTTGTTTATGATGCAGCTTAACTTGTGTCTTTTCTTTCCTTTTCTCCTTGGAGCTCTCCTAATTCCAATTTGAGTGTAACAGTTTCTTGATGCATATGTTTGGCAGTTGATGGACATGTAAGGTGTGAGAAGTGGATGCGGAATGATATTGTAGACTCAAAAGACTCCAAAACAGCCTCTTGGTTCAAACGATTTATAGGGCGTGAGCAGAAACCAGAAGTTACCTGGCCATTTCCTTTTTCTGAGGGTCGACTCTTTATCCTGACGGTGCGAGCTGGTATTGATGGATTCCATATTAGTGTTGGGGGATGGCATGTGACTTCTTTCCCTTATCGAACGGTATGTTGCTGATGATGAGTAAGAAGAGATGCTTACCCTGTAACAGTTCTTTTTAATGGGTCTAATTGATGTTGATCTATCGGACGACTAGTTTTCCAGTTCTTAAACCACTCTGTATGACTGGATAAACAGTTTTATTTCTTTCAGGGCTTTATCCTTTATACTTTGTCTATTCTAGGTGTCGCCCTCCCCTTGCTTTATTTTGGCAGTATTTTTTGTTATCAGAAAGTATTTGCTTTTTGAATAGGCTATCATCATTACCTTAATTTTTTTGTCACTGATAATTTCTATAGCACCCTCTGTACTTCTGCTGGTCAAACTTGAGAATGTGTAGATTTTCTGTTGGGGTGTGTTCTCATAGTCACCCCATCATAATGGTCATATCTTTTGTTCAATTTGGTACCTGAAAATGTATGAGCTTCAGTATCTTCTGAATTCTGAAATGTGGGTTTTCTTAGGTCATCTTACTTGGGAGATGGGAGTCCCTTTATAGACATTTTCCGATATATATTTGTTGACCTTGGCGCCCTTTTAAATGTCTTATTAGTCACTTGTTTTTGAGTGCTTTGACCTATTCTTGTATAGTCTGCTTGTGGACAGCTCCTTCACCTTTTTGTGAATCTTTATATATATGAATATGTTTTAGTCCGTATCTTATAAAAAAATGATATCTCAATATGTGGTGTTTTAAATCTTACTCTATCTTTTTTATTCTGTTGAGCTGGAAATTACCTTTTCTGATCTTACTTTCTACTCTGCCTTCAGGGATTTACACTTGAAGATGCAACTGGTCTAGCAATTAAAGGAGATTTGGATGTTCATTCAGTTTATGCAACCAATCTTCCAGCCTCTCATCCAAGTTTCTCACCTCAAAGAGTTCTGGAAATGTCACCGAAGTGGAAAGCGGATCCTTTACCTAAAACTCCTCTTCATCTCTTTATCGGTGTTCTGTCTGCTACTAATCACTTTGCAGAACGCATGGCAATTAGGAAAACTTGGATGCAGTCTTCAGCAATCAAACATTCAAATGTTGCTGCCCGTTTCTTTGTTGCACTGGTATGAATTTCTTCTTATTAAGAATCAAACATGGTTAGATTCCAAAGTTGATGAATACCAGGATCAATTGAGGTTGAAACTATCATTTATCCACATTTATAGTGATGTCTTGATTCTGATAGCAAAGATTTGTTCATGGAGATGGAGATAGAGATATTGATATCAGTACACTGATTTAAAAGTACACCGAAAAGATAGTAGTGAAGCTTGATTTCTGCTAGATCTATGGGTAATCCATTGTAAAAAGGTGCATGCATGACAATATTGTGATGTCTAGTGTACATAAAGTGCTTTCTTGTAATAGTACATAAGCTAAATACATTCTGAAAACTAGTATATGAATTGCTATTGTAGCACAACCTCGTATTCTGGGTGAAAAAACAAAGTGAATTTTTCGCCAAACTGTATGATCAAAACGTTACATAGGCATGATATGTCATTCAACCTTAAATCAATAAATCATCTTTACTGATATAAAATTGGAAAAGTTAAGTTTTTTTTATCCCAATTCTGGCATTGAGATTAAATCAGTAACCTCACTTGAATAAAATGATCGTTTCAAACATAACTACATAAGGGGCCATTGTTTCTAATTACAGTATTTTTTCCATCTGGATAGAGACCATGATGTCAGGTTGCATAGTTATCTCTACTTCACTCTCGTCCTTCATGTCCTTAACTTTCAATTCTCCTTGATATTGTATCACCCTAAAAGTGAAAGCAATCTATCATTCTGGGGACAAACAATAGGCCCCTGTGGTGACAAAAATTTATTACTACTGTTATAGCTGGATTGACCGCAATTGTATCACTTTTTTACTAATTTAGTGCTAAGTTTATAGTTTCTTATCTAAAAGAATGAAAAGGAAAAAGAGAACAATGACATATGTACTAACATGGATTGTGTTAAACATCATTTCCATTAACTCATAAAAGCAACTTGTAGAATCCAAGAAAGGAGGTGAATGCCATGCTGAAGAAGGAAGCTGCATACTTTGGTGACATTATCATATTGCCTTTTATGGATCGATATGAACTTGTGGTTCTTAAAACCATTGCCATTTGTGAGTTTGGGGTGAGTCTAATTTTTATGTTTAGTCTTTATTAATTGCACCTCTTTTAAGTGTCTTTCTTTTATACTCTTTTCATTATTATTTTTAACTCTGGATTATATTGTTCTGCTCTGTGCTGAGTTTGAATTATAGTTGTTGAATTGCATGATTCTCCCATGCAGATTCAGAATGTGACAGCTGCATACATCATGAAATGTGATGATGACACGTTTGTTAGGGTGGATACTGTCTTGAAAGAAATTGATGGCATCTCTCGAAAGAGGTCCCTTTATATGGGCAATCTCAACCTCTTACATCGTCCTTTGCGAAATGGGAAATGGGCAGTCACTTACGAGGTATGCAAGTCTGCATGCTTTTTTGTAAATTCGACTTTACCTGTTACAGTCCATCATTTGTTTGCTCCTTTATACAATGTCTTTGTCTTCTTTCTATGTGGATGATACTAATTATGAAACATACATCCAACAGTGCATAAATATCAACAATTTTGCCCTCTAGGATCATAAAGCGCTAGTAATTTCTGACCCTATATATTTACAAATTGTGCAAAGTTGTGTTGAAACTGATTATACAGAAGTGCAAGTTTAAGCTCTTGAAATTCAATAGTCCTTTGCCAACTTCTTTGTCATACATGTAGTGTTTAAGTAGCACTAATTACACTGTAATGTTGTTTGAATCAGTAACTCTGTCAAGATCTGCTAGCGCTGGTTTTTATAAGTACAATCCTCGAGATAAGTAGCATTAGTTACATTTCTAGCCTTACTTGAAGCAATCGCTTTTAGGATTTGTTATTGTCTTCATTATGTAAGAGGGTATTCTCAGAAGAATTAGGTACACTTTTTGTATCACTTGAATCCTTTCTCTCTTTGCTTCACTGATGCTACTTTCCCTATGCCATTTCAACCGTTAAGTGGTTTCCAAACAATTCATGAAAAATCATGGATTTAGGAAGAAGCATAGAGGAGCACCATTTCCATTTTTTTATCATGGCTCCGATCAATGTCTTCAATATCAATAATTCACACTTAAACAGACTATATCATGAATGGGGTTTCGGACTGTCATAACTTGTCCGTTTATTTTTGGTTGCTTTCATCAGAGTCCTGTAAGTTTTGATGCATTGGGATGCTTGGCAGTAGGATTATATAAGAGTTATGAAAATTAATTTTGTTAGAAGTTTTGTCCAAGATGGTTTTCGTGATGGTTATTATTTGGCTTTCCTTGTTGGGTGCATAGAACTTAAAGAGGGTGTTTCTATCATGTTCGTGTTTGTCATATTTCCTCTGTGCGCTTCCTCATCTCAAAGATTGTTGTCTAATAATGTTACAGGAGTGGCCAGAAGAAGTATACCCTCCCTATGCCAATGGGCCTGGATACGTTATTTCCAGTGATATTGCCAAGTTTATCGTGTCCAAACACGGCAATCAGAGCCTAAGGGTAGGTAACACCAAGTGTTTTTATTATCTAAATCCTTTCATTTGGTTGTGTTTCGATAAAGTAGTTTTTGTTTTGGTGGCAGCTGTTCAAGATGGAGGATGTGAGTATGGGAATGTGGGTTGAACAATTTAATAGTACGAAGCCTGTACAATACTCACACAACTGGAAGTTTTGTCAATATGGATGCATGGAAGGTTATTACACTGCTCATTACCAATCGCCGAGGCAGATGATATGTCTATGGGACAAGTTGGTTCGAGGTCGGGCACAATGCTGCAACTTCAGATGACAAGGCAAGTCTTTATTGCTTAATTCATTGTGACCATAATTCCTATATTTTTCCCCTTGATGAATGAAAATATTGGATCTGGAAATGGGTGTTTTGGGGGATACTGACACACGTTCATTTTTGCCACTAGTAGTAGTATTCTTTAGATTGAGGAAGTATAATTGTATATGCAAATGCTTATCACACATTTGGAAATATCAAATTTTAGTGGATGCAAATGCTTAGAAGCTTCCTCATTCTTGTGTTATTTGCTTCTATGTTTCAATTTATATAAGCACATCAAAGATTTTTGCTATTTCATTTATTAATTTATTAAATAAAGGAAGAATCTTATGGACAATCAAACTGAGAATGAATAAGAAAGGAGATTGGGCCCAGTTGTCCATTGTTAATGTTTCCACTTTCCACATGTTTGATGGATTATATCTTCAATTATTTTTTAATAATACTACACCAACAATCATTTTTCACTAACTTTCTCTCATAACCTTGATGTGACAGTTCGCAATTGATTAATTTACAACGGGTCTTACATGGATCCTATATGGGGATCCTATATGGGTTTTATTAATTAATTACAAGTTATCACATAAAAATTGTGAGAAATAGTGGTTGGTGTACTATTAATTTATTTTATCAACTTACTCAACTTTAAAACATCAATAATTTATGATATATAGTCAAACTTTAAGTGTCCTTTTGATATTGTATTATTTATTATTCAACTTCTTCTTTTTTTAATTCTTTTTGGGCTTTTCTAATTAATTAGTGTTATAATAAAACTCTTTTTTTGGCACTTAAAAGTAGTTTCTATATTTACAGAACCAAAGAGTTTTTATTTGATTAAGTTACCATTGGGATCATTCCAAAGTAAAGTTGGAAAGCATTTGAAAGCAATTCCTTTTGGTATATATTCCAAGTGATGTTGTTGTCATATCTTTGATTCACATTCTCCAATCTTATACAATCTCAACAAATTTCTTACTATAAAATTCTCAGCATAACCATTAATTATCAATATAGTTTTTGTACAACATATAGTCTATCAGAACAAGTTTTCCGAGTAATGTTATAGACTCTATAAAATTCTCAATATAGTTTTTGTACAACATATAGTTTATCAAACAAGTTTCCCGAGTAATGTTAGATTTATAATGTTTTTTCATCATCTTTGATGTAGTAGTTTATTACTGGGTAACTCGCAAATAGATAGAGAGACTTATACAAGCAAGCAAGATTTATTTTATGAGATAGTCGACAATAAACTGTCAGCTCTATAGATGGGAGAGAAAATTATATGATTAGATTATACGGTAGTATTACGTCAAACTTCCCTGTTATTCACGTTAATGCATTATACTTCAACTAACATTCTTAACCGCCAATGCATATCTTTAAAGCTGGGACCCACACCCCTCTTCTTTCACAATTATCAACCACCCACGTGCTTATAGGTCCTACATCTACGTTGGATCAACTTATCCGTCCTCCTGTCGGCACCACCTTGATCCTGCCACGTTGCATCTCGGCATGGAATGATGACACCTGGTAGATTAGACTGAGGGAAAATCTGAGTCTTGGCTGTGACTGAGATGATATTGTTTGGTGGAGGAAAGTATAAACTTTACTTTTCTTTTTGTTTCCTTCAAAGCTCGAACCAAACTAAACAATACTATTCAATATTCACGACGCCCCCTCAACCCCTCAGGTCTTACTTTTAGTCACTTACACCCCAATGCTGTAAGAAATTACTCTCACCTCCCTTCACAACTTTTGTTGACAACAAAGGTTCATATGAAACATAATATTACATGTGTGTCCTTGTTAACCTTCAAAAGATTGAAATTACCATTGACCTTAAGAACTTACTCATTTGGGTTAACATAATATTACATGTGTCCCTTGTTAACCTCAAAAGTTGAAATTACCATTGACTCTTAAGAACTTACTCATTTGGGTTAAACTAATATTACATGTGTGCCCTTGTTAACCTCAAAAGATTGAAATTACCATTGACTCTTAAGAACTTCTCTTTGGGTTACCCACAAAGATGATCAATAGCTCTTTAAATGGTGAAATTGGCTCCATTCGATAAATTTGAAGGATTGCTTTGAAGCCGATGGTGGGGCCACTGTGACTTGTTGACATTTCCAACGAAATTCTATCCTTATTCATTTGTAAATGTTGCAGTACAGTTTCAGTGGTGAAAGTAGCATTGATCAATAGATCGGAAGTAACATAATCGTCAGTTGCCTTGCAAGTTCTGGATGTTCCCTATAATTCAACGCATCAACTTTTATCTAATCATAATTTTCACCAATAATGGTACTACTTGATCTTGCAACATGGATGATGGCATGAAGGCACTCCTAATTGTGGGTAGATGAATTGTGACAAGAAGTATAATGAACCACCACTAGGTGGTTCAATAGCAAAAATTCAAAGAAGGATCTGAGTTTACATGATTTTTCGAGTTTGAATTCTATAGTTTTTATAGAGGTGACCAATGAGCTTGTACTCAATCGATAGTTCTAGGGTTTTGAAAAATTAGTTGAGATATCAAATTAACTCGGATACCCCTGGTCATCACCCAAAAAAAAATGTAGCAAAGCACCATGACTTGTAGTAATGCAATACAATGCTTGTATTTCTTATGGATGCTTTAGACTTTGTATTTTGTCACATTTAACCCTGGTCAATGTCATTTGACCGTCACTTAAGGCTCTAAGGGAGGCTTTAGACAAATTCTTAAATGCAAAGAGGTTAGGCTGAAACTCAGACCTCAGGAGAGCGGAGGTAGTAACCCTATTTTATATTAAAAAAAAAAAAAAAAAAACAAAAAAAATATTGTGTTAAAGATTGGTTGTGGACTGGTGGTGGCGTGTGCAATACTTATGGGGGACATTGGGTATTTGAAAGATAGTATGCTAGCTTTAGAGACATATAAAGAGTTATAAAGAGTTAAATTTAGTCCTGTAAATCTATGATTGTCGCTTCATACAAATACATACAAGCCATGTGGCGGATCTATACTACTACGAGTGAACTCTCTCTATCCCTTTGTAATGAAGAATTTCCAATGCCTGTGGTGTGCCAGTCTGGCATGGAATTCTGGAAGGCATGGACTTAGATAGCATGTGTTTGCTTTATTGAGGCATATGTGGGATGTTCGAAGACTATCAAGAAGCCCTTTCTCTCTCTCTCTTTTTTTTTTTAAGGTCTAAATTTAACTCTTTGTATGATTCTTTTATGTATTTTTGTAAGCTAGTATTACCCGTGAAGAAGATTTAACACATAACGGTATTTGTCCAGGTGAAGATTGTATTGAGGTGGGTAGTAACTGGATTGAATCATAGTTAGGGGGGGTCCAGGGGACGAATTCATTTAATAGAATGACGTGCGTTTTCAGAATCACATATACATTTTCTTTGTTGGATAAGGATAAGGTGTGCTTATTACAAAACTTAAATTGCATTTTTATTTGCCTATAAACTTTTCATTAATTGCAATCAACCATTAAAAAAAATAATAAAACTTGTAATAGTATGAAATCTGGTAAGTTTTTCTCTCCTACAAATTTTTCATTTATTCATTAATAATTTCTCACATGTGTATGACAACATGCATGCATTGTCGTTTCAATTTTTCTGTTATAATCAAAAATTATATAACAGTCCACATGTTATTTAGAAATAATTTATCAATTATAGAAGGGTAATAGGACCAAATTATGTTAATAAATTAATTCATTTTATGTGGAATAAAGGTACCAAAAAAAATATAATAAAGGAAAATAAATACAATTGTCCCACCCCAGGCTTAATCTAACCGCTAAGATTAGAATTTAAAACACATTCGTTGAATTCATGTATTAATAAACGACATACGTTGAATACGCGCAGATTATACGTTTTTTTTACCTCCACGTGAACTGCAAAAATTGAATTTGATGGATCTCACGTTCTTTTTGTCGTTCACATTCCGTTACTTTTGCATTAATATCCTTACTCTTTCATTAAATATACAAATACTTTAAAAATATTATAGAATGTCTCTTGTTTGAGAGTCTTTAAATTTATCAAAAATATCATTTTATAATAAATCAAATAAAACATTATAAATGTGATAACTTAATATAAAAATAATCATTAATATAGTTTCTAAACCTGGATAATGGGTATCTAAAAATGGGATGTAAAATGGAAATAGTAATTCTATAAGTAGATAAAATGTTTCCGTCATCGACAATTGCAACATTATTGTCCTGAACAGTTACAAAGTCCTGTTAACATTAAATTAAAAAACTTTAAAATAAAAAATGTGGCTTGTATTAAAAAAACTATTTATTAAGTTCACTCACTTTAGCTGAGGTTTTTGGACAACCCTGAAGTTTAGCGAATCCATCGAAAACCCATAATTTTCGAAATAAAAAAATATACCCTTATGATTGACAGATATTTGAGAAAAAAAAAAAGTTAATTCTACTAAAATCTTAGGTAATGATTAATATACCTTATTTTGTCTATTTTAAGTTTTGTGATAGGGTTTCTGTTCAGAAATATATTGGATTATAAGGGTGTAAGTGTTAAATTCTAAAACTCAGGGGTATTTGAGAAAACCTCCACTTTATCCCTCAATCTCATCACCTTTTCTCTGTCTCCCACTCTCCCTTAAAATCCGCTCTCTTTCTCACTTTGAAAAACTCCGAAAAAAATAAAATCAGAACAAAGAAATAGGAAAAAAAAAATACAGCAAATAAATAATCAAACACTTGAGATATTTTCCTGCGCGTTTCTTCAGTGTTGGCATTGTCACATTTAAAGCACAACCGGGCCACTCCAATTCATTTGTTCATTTGTTTTAAATCCCCGTAACCATTACCATTTTAATTTACCTCTTCAATGTCTCCTCAACGGCTACTTTGACTGCTCTTTCCATACAAATAACTCAAAGCTAAGCAGCAAAGCAAAGCCACTGAGCAGAGAGCTGAAGGAGAGAGATGGATTTCAGTTCGTTCTTGACGTCCTTGGGGACTTCCTTTATATTTTCGTATTGATGCTCCTTTTCACGTGGCTCTCCAGGAAACAGGAAACGTCGTCGTTTATTCCCAATCGGATCTTGAAGGTTTGGATCCTGGGAGGTTTCCGCTTCCCGAATCCCTTCGCTTGGATCCGGGAGTCATGTCTTCTTCCGAGCAAGATGTTATTGACATATCTGGCTTTGACACTGCTGTCTACTTTGTTTTTTTGAGCACTGGTTTGTCTCCTCTCTCTCTCTCTCTCTCTCTTTTAAATTAATTATGATTTTTTTAATTTTGTGATTTCTTAAGATATTAGTTTACTTTGGGAGGAAAATTGACTATTTCAGCGTGTTTCTGATTTACTTAATGGAATTTGAACTTTTCAGGGGATTTATTGTCTCTATTTCATGAATTATTTTATTTTATTTGGTCTTCTTCTTCCTTTGCTATACAAAAGCAGTTATAACATCTGTGAAAATGCTTAGCTTGAAGATGAGAACAAAGAGCCCTAAGACTATTAGGCCAAGGAAATTTTTAGTTTTTATGTTTTCCCTTGCAACTTATCCTGCTTAAGTATTTGTTACCTTTCATTGCCTACCATTTTTAACGTTTTCTCTTTCTGTCTTTTTCTGTTTTATGTGTGCAAATTTTTTAGCTTTTGAATTTTCTAATATAACCCATCTTTGGACATACAATTTAAAGCAAGGCTTCTCTAATACTTAAATTGTAGCACGGGTAAATCTATCCATCCCATGGTTTGGGACGAGAATGATAAATTGATTTTTAATTGTTTTTTCAGTTGAGCCAAGAATTAGTCTTAACCTTACATATTGGAATCCATTTTTGTTTGAGTTGATGTTTTTTTTTTTTTTTAACAAGTTTGTGGAGGATAGATAGATAAATGCGTTGTCCATTTATAGAATCGCTATTAAATCCAATCAAGAAGTGTTCAACTATATGTTCATGTTGTGCTATGTCTCTCCGAAAAAAGAAAAAAAATTGCCATACGGTATCTTCATGAAACTTTTGATGTAAATAGTCAAACAGTAAAGTCATCATTATGAAATTGCATTGTTTGACTTTGAACTTTACAAGAATATATACATTCAGATAGGTAGCATTCTAATTTCTTATTTCATGTGTCAGTGTTGGGGATATTTGTTTTGTCTGGCATTATTCTGCTACCAGTTCTTCTACCAGTTGCTGCAACTGATGACAGTATAAGGAGACGCCGCAGCTAAAGCAATGGGACTACCACAGCAACGGGACTTTTAGCAATCTTGAAATTGTCCATGGGAAATGTCCAAGTAACGTTCAACTTCTTCATGAGCTAGTGTTAATTGGTTTCTTCTCTTTGTTGTTTTTTTGTGAGTTATTGACATAATGGGCTAAGATCATTATTACTGAGAATGATATTGGTACTCAAAATTGGTTTTCTTGTTTTATGTGCAGGAGAATAGTTCAAGGTTGTGGGATTCCTTTATCTGTTTACTGGGTTTCTTTTGTTTCCTATTACCTGTTATGGAAAGCATACAAACATGTTTTTGTTCTGAGAGCGAACGCTTGATGTCCCCTGGGAGACCTCAGCAATTTGCTGTTCTGTTAGAGACTTACCTCCTGTTCCTAAGGTCAATCCATAAAGGAACAGTGTGATTCGTATTTTAAAGCTATCTATCCTGATACATTTTACAGATCAATGGTGGTCACAAACAACAAAGAGGTGTGGTATTAACTTCCTTATTGTCCCAACATGTGCTTGAATACATCTGCTTTCGTACTGTTTTTATTGAGCATCATTTCAAGTTTCCATACATGTGCTTGAATCAGTTGTTTTTGTATGTGATTTTTCGTATTTCTACCATTGGATTTACTTCTTTATTGTTGTTTCTGTTTTCAGTCTTTTGAATTACTATATTCATTCTAGATATGAATATAATAACATTTTTACAGGGAATAATATTCTAGATGCCATAAAAGAAAAAAGTTGATTATGTAGATTAGATGATTATTTCCCTTAGTCATGTGAACTGTACTATATGTTGTTCTCTTTTCTGTAGATTGATGATTATTTTCCTTAGTCATGTGAACTGTACATATGTTGTTTCTCTTTTCTGTTGCTCATTTTAAGTTTACATTGGTGCGTTCCACTTAGGTTAACAAAATTTATGAGGAGTTGGAAGTTACAAAAAGAAGCTTGCACCACAGAAGCAATATATGCAGTCGCGAAAAACTGGCAAGCTAGAAGACAATACCAACCACCAGAACAGGCTGCCTTGGTCTCATTGGTAAAAAGGTTGATGCAATAGAATACTATAAGGAGAAGATAGTGAATTAACTCCGAAACTGGAAGCCGAACAAAAGGTCACTCTCCGAGAGAAGCAGCTGAGTGCTGCTCTAGTCTTCTTCACCAGTAGGGTTTCTGCAGCCTCTGCAGCTCAGAGTCTTCATGCCCAAATAGTTCACACATGGACCGTCACGGATGCACCTGAAGCCCGTGAAATCTTGTGGACTAACCTAAAAATCAAGTATTTTGAAAGGCAGACAGGCAATTTTTGATTTACTTTATCGTGACCCTGACCATCTTTTTTACATGATTCCAATTGGTTTTATTCTGCATTGACAACCCTGGATAATCTAAAGAAAATTCTTCCATTTGTAAAGCCAGTTGTGAAATTACATGCAATTAAGACAGTTTTGGAAGCTTATCTCCCCCGATTGCACTTATAGTGTTTTTGGCTCTGTTACCCAAGTTTCTATTGTTTCTATCAAGGCTGAGGGGATTCCTTCCGAGATCATGCGTAAGGGCTACATCAGGAAAATTTTCTATTTTGTTGTGCTCAATGTTTTATCGGCATCACTGTGGGTGGGACACTGTTCAATACTTTCAAGAGCCTTGAGGGGGATCCGAACTCCATCATTGACGTACTAGCAAATGGCCTTCCTTTGAATGCAACCTTCTTTCTGACCTTTGTGGCTCTGAAGTAAGATTAAATCTTTATATTATCATTTTATTTTTTAAGTGCATATTTTTCCTTTTAGATTTTTCTAAAGACATGAAAATCGAGTTAGGTTCTTTTTAGCACACTGACCTCCAAGAATCATATAGCACTTCAATCCTGCAACGCTAGTTAGTTTAAATAAAAAATTTCTCTTCATGTCCTGTTTCTTCTTTTCTTGATTTGTTTCATCTTTTGTATAACTTATGATCAACTTATTTCTTGCATGTGTCCATTCTAGTACCAGAGTATTTTTTGCATTAATTTATTTACTAGGAGTGTTTTTAACTTTTCCATGTGTGACGGTCTCAGGTTTTTTGTGGCTATGGGCTTGAATTATCTCGAATGGTTCCTCTCATTATATTCATCTGAAAAGGAAGTATCTTTGCAAGACTGAAGCGGAGGTGAAAGAAGCTTGGCTTCCCGAGATCTTAGTTATGGAACTAGAATTCCTAGTGACATGCTTGTCGTCACACTTGTCCTCTGCTACTCTGTCTAGCTCTATGATTATCCCTTTGGTGTTTGGTACTTTGCCCTGGGATGGCTATCCTTAGGAATCAGGTAATTCTCATTCTCTGTTAGTTTTATTTTTCTAGTTTCTTGTGGATGACTTTTTTATTCTGTGTTGTCATACTTGTTTCCTTGTCGAAGGGAAAATGATGAACTAGTTCTCCTTTTCCCCCCTAAACAATCACACTGAAATCTTTCTATCTATTTTTGTTGTTTAACAAACAGCACTCAAAGTAATGTTCCATCAATGAGAGCTATGGAAGGATTTGGCCACACATTTTGCGCGAGTTGTTGCCTCGCTGCTACTCTACACAGGTTACCATGTTCGGTTACTTGGGGTGAAGAAATTCCATTTTACTCCACTTATAATTCCACTTCCGATATGTCCTTGCTCTTTGCCTATGTTTGTAGCAAGAAATTCTATAGATCTTTCAGCAACACGGCCCTTGAGTTGCTTGCCACGAACTGAAGGAAACCCTAACATGGAGCAGGTGTTCAGGTCCTACATTCCCACCAAGCTTGAGCTATGAAAAGGGATGATGAGCAGTTTGAAGACGCATTATCTCAAGTTTCACGGTCAGGGTCGTTTGTTTGATGTAAAGGTAGCTGAACTTGTGTGAACTTATTAATTATTGTTGATAGAGCCCATGTCGCTGAGTTGTAATATTATTTTGTGTTGGGGGAAGCTACGAACAACTTTGATTTCTGTACAAATTATTGGCTTGTATAGTGTCATTTCCTAAATATTAATTGCCTTACCTAATTATTGCCAACCAGCCCAGCTCCTACTTAATTAATCAGCAAGTTGATAATTTTTTATCTTTATCAATATAATTTATGGATGTAGTAGTTATGAATTATGTTGAAGAAGAATCCTATGAATGTCACTTAGATTTATTTTTGATCTTTGTTTACGAGTAATGTATCTTTGTTTTACGAGTAATGTTACTTTAAACCACTTTTTATATCATTTTTATTATATCACGATGTGGTATATGTTACAATAACATAAATTTTTAATTATTTTGAATTTTTAATATTATAATAGGATTATTATTAGTAAATGGTTTGGTATAAAAGTGGTGTAATATAATATTGCTCTTGTTTTTGGTATGGAATAACTAAACCAATATCTGAATTATTAAGGGCTTTTGTATTTAGGCTTACATTTGTGGCCGATGGCCAAATTATTGGGGAAATTAAAGAATATTTTTTTAGGCATGGCAATGGGGCGGGATCTCATTCCCATACCCATCCCTGCCCTCAAAATCATTCCCCACCCCCAATGACAGAATTCCTCTTTCACGCCCCAAGGGGAATGTTGGAGGACATAATTAATTTACACTTTACCAAGCACAATAATTATTCTTTCCATATGACAAACACTTAAATTAATCGTTTAGATATAATTAATTACACATAATATGGGTCGGGGTTTGTTCTTGTTCAATTGTTTAGGATGAGGAAATTGGTAAATATGGGTTATATATGTAGGATAATTGTTATAGGGGAAATATAAGGATATTGTGAAAAGTAAATATATATACAGTAAACCTCTTTAAGTGATACTTTATATGAAATAAACTCTACTAGTCTAAAAAATTAGCCCCAATTCGGGATAGTTATAATAGAATAAACTCTACATTGTAATAAGTTATAATTTTCATAATTCTCGTCTTAAGGAAAGTTGCCTCTACATATTAATAATTATCTGTATATTACCAAAAAAAAAATATATATATATGTTATGTAAAATTAAAGGTTAAAATGAAATAAATATTTATTTAAATTATTTGGGACAATGATTTATGCTTTGGAGTTGTTATCATATCTTTTACCTTATAAGTACGTAATAGCTCTTTACAGGGATATTTTCTTGTTGAAGTCAAAATATTTTTAGTTTTCTCAAGCTGTTTAGAGTTCATGCGCACAGACTTTTTGTATTCCATACTATTATCCTTAGGATTATTTCTTTTTCTTTTTGTCTAATGCAACAATGATTTCTCCTTTGGTTAAAACATACACAATTTGTTGCTCATTTGGATAATCGAAAAACATTAATATTCATTCGATTAGTATAGTGAGTTGTCGAATCTGATCACTCAATCCTATATGACTCTTTTATTCTCCTCATCCACTTCTTTGTACCTTACAATTCATTGACATTAGTGTCTTAATTTTGCAGTGCTTAAAACTGACAATTGTCTGTACTTTACATCAATTGACCATGCATCAACTGCATTTAGTTCCATCTAACACTTATTTTTTGCTGGTTATAAGAAACGATCTTTTATCCGTTTCAAAAGTAGGCAATTGAAGCGCTGAATTAAAATCTTAATATTACTAAAATATGAATTGAAATTCAAATACTGTACTACTAAAACATGAATATAAAATAAGAAATCAAAACTATAATTTTTGTAACTACACATCCATTAAGTTATAACCTCCTTATAGTAATAAATTAGTTAGTCCACTATTATGACTATAAAAGTTTTTACTGTATATATATATTAATTTTATATATTATATACGGGATGGGGGCGGGGAAAGACATCCCCCACCCCCGCCCCATCCCAAGGATAGGGATTAAAACACCCCCCACCCCCACCCTATTCCCAAAAAAAAAACCGGGGCTTCCTCCCCTATATGGGGTTGGGCGGGACAGGTCCCGAAATCCCGAAACATTGCCATGCCAAATATTTTTTGATCGATATGTATCATATATTTTTCTTTCTTTATGAAGATTTAAGGTTTGGCTTAAAACATGGATTCCATTTTTCTTACTATTAGCTATGATTTTTTTAACATTCTATCCTCCATAATATTGTTAGCCAATTGCAATATAACATTACCAAATTTCATTTTTCCTTGTTATATTTTCTTTTCTAAAACCATCATTTGTGATTGAGTGGTTAATTCAAATTTTTGGTGTATTTTTAGAGGTTATTGTCGTTTACCTCAACCCTTGATAGGAGAGGCCACTAGAAGCTCTCCATTGTTACTTCATGGCCTTAAGAAATTAGTTGAGATACGTGTAAGTTGGCTTGGATATCCTCGATTAAAAAAAAAAATAAAAAACTTGAAGTTGGCTAGTTTTTCAAAATAATAATAATTCATTTATTTTATATGGTATATGGGATTTGACATTTGTAAATGTTCTATTTGTAGGTTATACTATATTATGTGGCAAGTGGACTATGGTCACATTCGTGGCTCTTAACTCTTATATTTATAAAGAATAAGATCCAGTCACATTTGACACGTCAAAAGCACAGATCACATCAATTCCATTATCTAGTTTTATTTTTACTTGATTATATGAACATCGACCCTCAATATAATTTGCTGCATCCAGTCTTGATAATTTAAGAATTAAAATTTTTACTCATTTATAAACAATTCTGGTAGAAATACAAATCAAATGAAGAATAAACTAAAGTAAAAAATCTGTTAAAATTCAGCTTTTAATTTAGAAAGATTTCCTCAAGCAGATACAGCTAAGACACGAGTTGATGCTTCAATGGAAATGGAGAAGGAATACTTCAGGTTGTCTTCCGGTTTCACCCATCTTCCATGCTTGTTCAACACAAGTCCTTTATGAGGCAATTGGTACCAAAACTCTGGAATTCTCAACTCCTCTATCAACATATCACCACTCTTATTCACCAATGCAATATCTCTCCTTGATCCATCTGAACTTTGATTTATTGCTCAAATACCCATCTAAAACATGAAGATAAAGTTCCAAATTATGACTCCCTGATAAGTCTGAATCTTGCTTCAAATAGGCGATATCACCTTGTCATCTTCAATTGCACTCCAACATGCCTGTAAACCCAGTTCAATCTCTCTGTTATCGGATTCGCTTCCGAAGAATTTTGTTGAACACAAGTCCTGGCAGTTTCGGACAATATCTTGTTTCACAACACTCGAAGCGTCTTCACTCCCAATTCACTCAGCTTTTCTTTGAAGAAGATGTTGCCAACTCTTGGCGCCCCGAATGAATGACGCTAATGAATAAATTAGGAAACGTATGTGCAGCTTCATATGCATTGAGCAGTGCAATGCGCCTCCGAGGCTGTGGCCTGTAATCGTTAAGCTCACTTCTTCGCCTCTTTCTGAAAAATTTACTAGTCTGTTCAGCTCTTCCATCACTTGCTCCGACGCGCTAACTTGTTATATCTTGTTTCTCTCGCTCTTGGATTTGTAATACTGAGGAACCCGTGTTGGACATGGATTCTTGATTTTTTTACTTCCGAATTTATCTAGCTTTGTTTTGAGATCCATGAACCATTCGCTTGGCGCCACAGTGCCGCCCACGCACACTATGTCTCTCCTGCCAATTCTTTCGGTTTCTATGTCGCTGCTCACTGCGACATAGCCCTCCAATTTGAATCTTTGCTCCAAGTTCGGCCAATTCGGACCTCTCAAACCATTTAGGCACATCGACATAGACATGGCGTATATGTACTTGGTAACTTTGTAACCATTCCCATAAGGCCTAATTCTTCAAAAAGCTTATGGCGATTATATCTACAACTTCCACAAAATTCTGATAGGGATCGAAATCGAAGGCATCGTAAGTTGCTTCCACAATTCTCCATTTGATTATCTCTCGTCGGAGTGAGGATAGAGTGGTTCAAGAAGACCGTCCCAGTTTGTTGGCCGTGGATTTCACGCCAGTTTGTTGAGATATTTTCTCTAGGGGATTTAGTCGGATCATGTTGTCGCCATAGTCGATAAAATCAGAACGAATACGCTTAAGAAAGGCGGCCAGAGTTTTGTGGGGCTTTTCTTTGTGCGATTAGGCGCGTTAATGGCGTCTTTATGGACTCGGATGTTGGAGAGTTTGTTTGATGCTTGGGCCGCAGCTCAGATGAAATGGGTGAGGCTTAAGCTCCCCATTACTGCCTTCTTGATGGCACTCCAACTGGACTAATCTTCAATTTCCATACCCTCCTTCTGCTTCTTCTTACACTTGATTCTTATCCCTTTATACTTTCTCATAGGTGACATTTCCATCTGATAGTTATGTGATAAACAGGAGATGATTCAAGAAGAAAGAGATTGGGAAAGCGTTTTGAGTTTGAATAAAAAAGAAACTGAAGTTTTTGGATTTCGTTGTGCAATGATAATAATGATGGGTTTATATTATATCTATGAGGGATGGTTTATAATGCTACAATTCTGGAGCTTCTACTTCCTGGCATGTCTTCACAGAGTTCTGGGAAGTTTCTGATAAATTCAACCTTGAATAATTCATTCAATAGTCATAGGGCCAGAAATTAAAAAAATTATTTAATTAGTAAAATATTGGAGAATGGACCAATGGTGGCTCATGTTTATCATATTATTGTTTTAATTTTGGAATTATTTAAGCTTATTTATCAGTGTTAGGATTGTCTATTGCAATTGTCTTGGATTAATTAGAATATAAATATGATGCAGCTATTATCTCATGGGTAAATATAAATTTATAATTATCTCTTATCCATGACTCATCTAATAAGTCCTGGTTAATTTGACTGGTCAAAGTAGAAGGCTCCTGTTAATTTCCACATCTATGAGAGAAGGCTGCTGGCAATTTTTCAGATTAAAAATTAGTTTTATTTATTCTATACGTCGCTTATCTGCATGCATGTGCTACAGACGGAAAGTTCTTTAAAACGCTTTTTTAATTAATTTATGATAAATTAACCCATGGAGTTAAGCGACATTTATTTGGTGCAATTGAACAAAGCTTTTTTTTTTGACTTTATTTGTGTTTTGCCAGTTACCTTCGTTTGAATGACTATGGAGAATAAGTGTGTATTACCTGGCAATACTATAACAATCCCATCTTCTTCATTTTAAAATTTGACGTACAATTATTCATAATGTATAGTATTTTACAACAGGATTAGAAGGAATAGACTGAATAAAATAAAAATAAAAGGAAAGGAAGAATATGTATGTCAGCAAGAAGCCACTTGTTTGAAAAAAATGAATTGCCAGCAGTGAACATTGGGAAATAAATTTGATTGATGTTGTAAAATAAAATTTAATATAGATGTACCCAGCTCCTTTGTTTCATTGCTAGAAATGAATTTGAAGAAAAACAACTATTGGCCTTGGTCCAACCACTGCCGTAGCAGACATGAGAACTTGCCTGACTTCAGAATTTAATATTCATAATTTGTAAATTATAAATTTGAATAATGTTTACTCAACTATATATGAGTAAGATAAATAAATAAATAGTTGAAATGTAGTTGTTCATATATTCTATATATATATATAAATTTCCCATCTATCTACACCTAACATTACAAATGGTAAAAATCTGTTCAAAATTCAGAGCTTCATTAAGAAAGATTTAAGTAATATAGCTAAGATATGAGTTGATGCATCGTTGGGACATGGAGAAGGAATATCTTCAGGCTGTCTTCCAGGTTTCACCCATCTTCCATGCTTGTTTAACACAAGTCCTTTATGAGGCAATTGATACCAAAACTCTGGAATTCTCAACTCTTCAATCAACATATCACTACTCTTATTCACCAATGCAATATCCCTTCTTGCATTCCATCTAAACTTTGATTTCTTGCTCAAATACCCTCTAATAAATGAAGATAAAGTTCCAAATTATGACTCCCTGTAATCCGAATCTTGCTTCAAATAAGGCGATTTCATCTTATCAATCTTCAATTGTACCCAACTGCCTGTAAACCCAGTTCAATCTCTCTGTTATGGGATTCAGCTTCCGGAGAATTTTGTTGAAACAATTCCAGGAAGTTTCGGAACAATATCTTGTTTCACAACAACTCGAAGCGTCTTCACTCCCAATACTCTCAGCTTTTCTTGAAGAAGATGTTGCCGACTCTTGGCGCCCCGAATGAAATGACTACTGAATGAATTAGAAAAATGTAGTTTGCAGCTTCATATGCATTGAGCATGACAATGCGCCTCCGAGGCGTGGCCTGTAATCGTTAAGCTCACTTCTTCCCCTCTTTCTTGGAAAAAATTACTAGTCGGTTCAGCTTCTTCCATCACTTGCTCCGACGCGCTTAACTTGTGGTATCTCGTTTCCTCGCTCTTGGATTTGTAAATACTGAGGAATCCATGTTGACCTGGATTCTTGATTGTTTACTTCCGAATCGATCTAGCTTTGTTTTGGATCCATGAACCATTCGCTTGGTGCCACAGTGCCACCACGCACGCCACGACTATGTCTCTCCTGCCAATTCTTTCGGTTTCTATGTCGCTGCTCACCGCGACATAGCCCATCCAATTTGAATCTTTGCTCCAAGTTCGCCCATTTCCGACCTCTCAAGCCATTTAGGGACATCTACATGAGACATGGCGTAAATGTACTTGGTCACTTTGTATCCATTTCCAGTAACCTAATTCCTTCAAAAAGTTTTGGCGGTTGTATCTGCAGCTTCCACAAAAACTCCGAAAAGGGATTGAAGTCGAGGCGTCATAAGTGCTTCCACGAATTCTCCATATTTATTATTTCTCGCGGAGTGAGGGATGGAGTGGTTCGAGAAGGCCATCCCATTTTTGTTGCCGTGATTTCACGCCATTTTGTTGAGATATTGTCCTCTTGGTGATTTAGTTGGAGTCATATGATCACAAATCGATAAAATCAGAAGCTGAATTGGCTTAAGGAGGAGGGCTGCGAGTGGTTTGGTGGGTTTTTCTTTGCACGATGAGGTGCTATATTAATGGCGTTTGATGGACTCGTGTCTGGAGAATGTTTGAGGCTTGGCCCGCAGCTTAGATGAAAATGATGAGCTTGAAGCTGCCCTTTACTGCCTTCCTGATGGCACTCCAAGTGAGACAATTTTCAACTCATACCCTTCTTCTGCTTCTTCTTGCACTTATTTCTGATCCTTTTTAATGTTTCTCATAGGTGACATTCCATGCGGTGAACTAATATTCAAGAAAGACAGACTTGTGATTATTTAAAAGAAGGAAAGCCTTGGAAGTTTGAAGAGAAAAAAGAAGCTGGAGTTTTTGTATCGAGTGTACGTAAATGATGAATAAATGATGGGTTTATATTCTGTGAGGGGTTTGGTTTATTCGAGTGAATGACTTAATCCACCCTAAGTTTTTGATCTAATTCTTAAGGTCCTAGCCTTTCAAATACTAGGAAACACCCTTCTCAAACTAAAAATCACAATTAATTCATAACCTTTAACTCTTAAGCAACACATATTTACATAGAGACAGGTGAATTAATAAAATTTTTCCACTCTGCCCTGACATGGTTAACATCTTTTAGAATGGGAGGGTTCACGGTTTACTGGACCAACTCTAGGGGGTCTAAATTTTAATATCTCGGTTCATACTAGCTATAATTTTGGACCTTCTAGTTCCAGGCATGTCTTTAGAGTTTTTGGGAAGTTCCTGAAAAAAATGACCTACCTTTTTCACCATTGAATAAATCAATAGTCAATAGAGGCAGAAATTAAAAAAAAAAAAAAAAAAAGAAAAAATTAGGGGAGGTCTGGTCGTGTATGTTTATAGTATTTTATAGTAAAATATTAGAGGATGGACCAATGGCTGCTAAATTTGTTAATTTTGAAAAAATATAAGCTTAATTTTTAATGTCAGATTGTCGATTAGCATTGTCTTGAGATTAATTAGAACATAGTTATTGTTATTGATGCAAGTCATGGTTTATTTGATATGGTCAAAGTAAAGGCTCCTGTTAATTTCCAACTTTAGAGAAGGCTGCTGACATTTTTTATATTAAGAATTTGTTTACTTTATTCTATACGTCTCATCTGCATGTGCTACAGGGCACAGTTCTTAATATATTTAAAACGCTTTTTTAATTAATTTATATGAAATACAGACTTAAAAAGACTTTATTGGCGTATTTTCTTAATATTATTTAAAACGCTTTTTGATTAATTTATGAGGAAATACATGGAGTTAAGAAGACCTTAATTTCGTGTAGTTTTCAAAATCATTTAATTAATTTGATGAAAATTAATACATAATTTGGTTAATGAAGTAGACACATATATAATTAAACTTATTTTGTTTTTGCGTTGATACTATAGAATGAAAGTCAATTTGTTCTATGATTGTTATTATTTATCATTATAGTATTACGGTGCAATAATATAAGAACCCCATCTTCCTTTTAAACTTTGACGTATAATTATTTACAATGTATTGTCAGCTTTACTTAATAATTTTACAGTAGGGTTAGAAGGATTAAATTGAATAAATTGGAGAATATGTATTTCATCCACAAATGTTTTCAAAAACATTTTACTTATATATTTAATAAATTCAAGAATGTTTTTCTTCATAAATACTAAGGGGGCGTTTGGTTCAGAGAATGTTAGATTGTTGGGAATGTTGGATTACTGGAAAGTTAAATTACCTTGAAGATTACTGGGAATCTTTAGGAAAATGTGTTTGGTTAATTGGTGGGTATGTTATATTAATATGTTTGATTGGAAGGAATAAATTGGTGGGTATGTTATTTAAATTACTGAATTGTCCTCTAATTAAATATTATTATTATATTATTTTTTAATATTGATTATTATAACCCTCTCTACATTTAAAAACTTAGCAAAAACAACCCCATAATAAAAGTTTGGAAAATCAACAAAGCACCCCCATCAACTCAACCACTGCCAACCGCTGGCAACATAGCAGCGCACGAAAGGCAGGAAATGGCCTCCGTGCGCCATATGGCCATTTTCGGCCAGTGATCTGGTCGGAAATGGCTAGACTTGACAAATCTGGCCGTCGACCGACAGATCGATGACCATTAACGACCATAAACAATTTGGCCGTTAACGGTTGTCAACGACCAGATCGATGGCCGTTGATGGCCACAGACTGGCCGTCAACGGCCAGATATCTGGCCGAAAATGGCCATATCGGCACATGGCTGCCATTTTCGGCCTTCCGTGCACTGTTCCGGCGGCGGTTACCGGTGGCCGGTGGCTGGGGGTGGTGGCTTGGGTGGGCTATAATTTGTTTTGAATTCAAGGGTAATTTTGTCCAAAAAGTTAATTAATTGGGGTTGAAATAGTAAAAGCCATATTCATGTAAATAAATTTAAAAATAAGGGCATTATTGTCCTAAAATTTTATTAACCCCCCCAACACGCCAATACTCGCAACTGGTCGCACTAAGGAACAATGACTACTGACTCATTTGGCTTAAGGCTAAGGGATAGAATTATAATAACAAAAGATAACCCTGATAATCTTAGAATACTTAAGAAAATGGAGGTAATCAGATTACCTCCAATATTACCAATAGTAACTACTATTGGTATTGTCAACTAATATAAGATGACTTAACCCTAGTAATCTCCAATACCCCCCAACCAAACGCCCCTAATAAGCAAATGTATGACTGTTGTGGTCTTAAGAGTCAAGACTCCTTCAATCAACTCATTTTAATAAAGATGCCTACTTAATTCTCGTCTTAAGGAAAGTTGCCTACATGTAAAATTACTTGTATATTACCAAAAAAAAAAAAAAATTATATATTATGTTATGTAAAATTAAAGGTTTAAATGAAATAAAATATTATTTAAAATTATGGGACAATGATTTATGCTTTGGAGTTGTATCATATCTTTTACCTTATAAGTACGTAATAGCTCGTTAGCATGGATATTTCTTGTTGAAGTCAAAATATTTTTAGTTTCTCAAGCATGTTTAGGTTATGGACAAGACTTTTTGTATTTCCATACTATATCCTTAGGATTATTTCCTTTTCTTTTTGTCTATTGCAACAATGATTTCTCCTTTGGTTAAAACCTACACAATTTGTTGCTCATTTGGAAATCGAAGAAAACATTAATATTCATTCGATTAGTATAGTGAAGTTGTCGAATCTGATCACTCAATCCTATAGTGACTCTTTTATTCTCCTCATCCATTCATTTGTAACTTACAATTCATTGACATAGTGGTCTTAATTTTGCAGTGCTTAAAATTGACAATTGTCTGTAGCTTTACATCAATTGACCATGCATCAACTGCATTTACAGTTCCATCAATAACACTTATTTTTGCTGGTTATAAGAAACGATTTTTTATCGTTCAAAGTAGGCAATTGAAGCGCTGAATTAAAATCTTAATATTACTAAAATATGAATTGAAATTCAAATACTGTACTACTAAAACATGAATTATAAAATAGAAATCAAAACTATAATTTGTAACTACACATCCATTAAGTTATAACTCCTCTATAGTAATAAAATTAGTTAGTCCCACTATTATGACTATAAAAAGGTTTTATGTATATATATATTAATTTTATATATTATATACGGGATGGGGCGGGGAAAGACATCACCCACCCCGCCCATCCCAAGGATAGGGATTAAAACACCCCCCACCCCCACCCTATTCCCAAAAAAACCGGGGCTTCCTCGCCCTATAGGGGTTGGGCGGGACAGGTCCCCGAAATCCGGGAACATTGCCATGCCTAAATATTTTTTGGCGTAGTATCATATATTTTTCTTTCTTTATGAAGATTTAAGGTTTGGCTTAAAAACATGGATTCCATTTTTCTACTATTTAGCTATGATTTTTTTAACATTCTATCCTCCATAAATTGTTAGCCAATTGCAATATAACAACCAAATTCATTTTTCCTTGTTATATTTTTTCTTTCTAAAAACCATCATTGGTGATTGAGTGGTTAATTCAAATTTTTGGGTGTATTATTTAAGAGGTTGAGTTCGTTTACCTCAACCCTTGATAGGAGAGGCATAGAAGCTCATCCGATTGTTAACTTCATGGCCTTAAGAAATTAGTTGAGATACGTGTAAGTTGGCTTGGATATCCTCGATTAAAAAAAAATAAAAAAAACTTGAAGTTGGCTAGTTTTTCAAAATAATAATAATAATTCATTTATTTTATATGGTATTAGGGATTTGACATTTGTAATATGTTCTATTTGTAGGTTATACATATATTATTGTGGCAAGTGGACTATGGTACCATCGTGGCTAACTCTTATAATTATAAGAAAATAAGATCCAGTCACATTTGACACGTCAAAAGCAGATCACACAATTCCATTATTAGTTTATTTTACTTGATTATATGAACATCGACCCTCAATATAAATTTGCTGCCTCAGTCTTGTAAATTTAAGAAATTAAAATTAATTACTCATTTATAACAATTCGTGAGAAATACAATCAAATGAAGAATAAACTAAAGTAAAAAATCTGTTAAAAATTCAGACTTGTTAATTTAGAAAGATTTCCTCAGCAGATAAAGTAAGACACGAGTTGATGCTTCAATGGGAAATGGAGAAGGAATATCTTCAGGTTGTCTTCCAGGTTTCAACATCTTCCATGCTGTTCAACACAAGTCCTTTATGAGGCAATTGGTACAAAACTCTGGAATTCTCAATCCCTCTATCAACATTCACCACTTTATTCACCAATGCAATATCTCTCCTTGCATTCCATCTGAACTTTGATTTATTGCTCAAATACCCATCTAAAACATGAAGATAAAGTTCCAATATGACTCCCTGATAAGTCTGAATCTTGCTCAAATAAGGCGAATATCACCTTGTCAATTTCAATGCACTCCAACATGCCTGTAAACCCAGTTCAATCTCTCTGTTATCGGATTCAGCTTCCGAAGAATTTTGTTGAACACAAGTCCTGGCAGTTTCGGAACAATATCTTGTTTCACAACAACTCGAAGCGTTTCACTCCCAATTCACTCAGCTTTTCTTTGAAGAAGATGTTGCCAACTCTTGGCGCCCCGAATAAATGACGCTAATGAATAAATTAGGAAACGTAGTTGCAGCTTCATGCATTGAGCAGTGACAATGCGCCTCCGAGGCTGTGGCCTGTAATCGTTAAGCTCACTTCTTCGCCCTCTTCTTGGAAAAAATTTACTAGTCTGTTCAGCTCTTCCATCACTTGCTCCGACGCGCTTAATTGTTATATCTTGTTTTCTCGCTCTTGGATTTGTAGATACTGAGGAACCGTGTTGGACATGGATTCTTGATTTTTTACTTCCGAATTATATAGCTTTGTTTTGAGATCCATGAACCATTCGCTTGGCGCCACAGTGCCGCCGCGCCCGCCACGACTATGTCTCTCCTGCCAATTCTTTCGGTTCTATGTCGCTGCTCACTGCGACATAGCCCATCAATGTATCTTTGCTCCAAGTTCGGCCCAATTCGGACCTCTCAAACCATTTAGGCACATCGACATGAGACATGGGTATATGTACTTGGTAACTTTGTAACCATTCCCAGTAAGGCCAATTCTTCAAAAAGCTTATGGCGATTATATCTACAACTTCCACAAAATTCTGATAGGGGATCGAAATCGAAGGCATCGTAAGTTGCTTCCACAAATTCTCCATATTTGTTATCTCTCGTCGGAGTGAGGGATAGAGTGGTTCAAGAAGACCGTCCCAGTTTTGTTGGCCGGATTTCACGCCAGTTTGTTGAGATATTTTCTCTAGGGGTTTAGTCGGAGTCATGTGGTCGCCATAGTCGATAAAATCAGAAGCAGAATACGGCTTAAGAAGGGGGCGGCCAGAGGTTTGGGGGCTTTTCTTTGTGCGATTAGGCGCGTTAATGGCGTCTTTATGGACTCGGATGTTGGAGAGTTGTTTGATGCTTGGGCCGCAGCTCAGATGAAAATGGTGAGGCTGAAGCTCCCCATTCATGCCTTCTTGATGGCACTCCAACTGAGACTAATCTTCAATTTCCATACCCTCCTTCTGCTTCTTCTTACACTTGATTCTTATCCCTTTACATTTCTCATAGGTGACATTTCCATTCTGATAGTTATGTGATAACAGGAGATGATTCAAGAAGAAGAAAGGATTGGGAAAGCGTTTTGAGTTGAAGATAAAAAGAAACTGAAGTTTTTGGATTTCGTGTGCAAATGGTAATAAATGATGGGTTTATATTATATCTATGAGGGGATTGGTTATAATGGCTACAATTCTGGAGCTTCTATCCTGGCATGTCTTCACAGAGTTCTGGGAAGTTTCTGATAAAATTAACCGAATTAATTCAGATTCAATAGTCAATAGGGCCAGAAATTAAAAAAATTATTTAATTAGTAAAAATTGGAGAAAGGACACCATGGTGGCTCATGTTTATCATATATTTGTTAATTTTGGAATTATTTAAGCTTATTTTATCAGTGTTAGGATTGTCTATTTGCAATTGTCTTGGGATTAATTAGAATATAAATTATTGATGCAAGATTATCTCATGGGTAAATATAAATTATAATTATCTCTTATCTCATGACTCATCTAATAAGTCCTGGGTTAATTTGACTGGTCAGTCAAAGTAGAAGGCTCCTGTTAATTTCCACATCTATGAGAGAAGGCTGCTGGCAATTTTTCAGATTTAAAAATTAGTTTTATTTTATTCTATACGTCGCTTATCTGCATGCATGTGCTACAGACAGGAAAGTTCTTTAAAACGCTTTTTTAATTAATTTATGATAAAATTAACCCATGGAGTTAAGCAGACATTTATTTGGTGCAATTGAACAAAGCCTTTTTTTTGACTTTATTTTGTTTTTGCCAGTTACCTTCGTTTGAATGACTATGGAGAATATAGTGTTTATTACTGGCAATCTATAACAATCCCATCTTCTTCATTTTAAAATTTGACGTACAATTATTCATAATGTATAGTAATTTTACAACAGGATTAGAAGGAATAGACTGAATAAAAATAAAATAAAAGGAAAGGAAGAATATGTATGGAGCAAGAAGCCACTTGTTTGAAAAAAAATGAATTGCCAGCAGTGAACATTGTGAGAATAAATTTGATTGAGTGTGTAAAAATAAAATTTAATATAGATGTACCCAGCTCCTTGTTTCTCATTGCTAGAAATGAATTGAAAAAACAACTATTGGCCTTGGTCCAACCACTGCCGTAGAGACATGAGAACTTGCCTGACTTCAGAATTTAATATTCATTAATTTGTAAATTATAAAATTTGAATAATGTTTACTCAACTATATATGAGTAAGATAAATAAAAAAATAGTTGAAATGTAGTTGTTATATATATATATATATATATATAATTTCCCATCTATCTACACCTAACATTACAATGGTAAAAAATCTGTTCAAAATTCAGAGCCAATTAAGAAAAGTTTAAGTAGATATAGCTAAGATATGAGTTGATGCATCGTTGGGACATGGAGAAGGAATATCTTCAGGTGTCTTCCAGGTTTCACCCATCTTCCATGCTTGTTTACACAAGTCTTTATGAGAATTGATACCAAAACTCTGGAATTCTCAACTCCTCAATCAACATATCACTACTCTTATCACCAATGCATATCCCTTCTTGCATCCATCTAAACTTTGATTTTGCTCAAATACCCATCTAAAATGAAGATAAAGTTCCAAATTATGACTCCCTGATAAATCCGAATCTTGCTTCAAAATAGGCGATTTCATCTTATCAATCTTCAATTGTACCCCAACATGCCTGTAAACCAGTTCAATCTCTCTGTTATGGGATTCAGCTTCGGAGAATTTTGTTGAATACAATTCCAGGAAGTTTCGGAACAATATCTTGTTTCACAACAACTCGAAGCGTCTTCACTCCCAATACTTCAGCTTTTCTTTGAAGAAGATGTTGCCGACTCTTGGCGCCCCGAATGAAATGACACTAATGAATAAATTAGGAAATGTAGTTGCAGCTCATATGCATTGAGCAGTGACAATGCGCCTCCGAGGCTGTGGCCTGTAATCGTTAAGCTCACTTCTTCCCCTCTTTTTTGGAAAAAAATACTAGTCGGTTAGTCTTCCATCACTTGCTCCGACGCGCTTAACTTGTTGTATCTCGTTTCCTCGCTCTTGGATTGTAAATACTGAGGAATCCATGTTGGACCTGGATTCTTGATTGTTTCTTCCGAATCGATCTAGCTTTGTTTTGAGATCATGAACCATTCGCTTGGTGCCACAGTGCCACGCCACGCCACGACTATGTCTCTCCGCAATTCTTTCGGTTTCTATGTCGCTGCTCACCGGACATAGCCCATCCAATTTGAATCTTTGCTCCAAGTTCGGCCCATTTCCGACCTCTCAAGCATTTAGGGACATCTACATGAGACATGGCGTAAATGTACTTGGTCACTTTGTATCCATTTCCAGTAAGGCCTAATTCTTCAAAAAGTTTGTGGCGGTTGTATCTGCAGCTTCACAAAACTCCGAAAAGGGATTGAAGTCGAAGGCGTCATAAGTTGCTTCACGAATTCTCCATATTTGATTATTCTTCGGCGGAGTGAGGGATGGAGTGGGTCGAGAAGGCCATCCCAGTTTGTTGGCGCGGATTTCACGCAGTTTGTTGAGATATTGTCTCTTGGTGATTTAGTTGGAGTCATATGATCACCATAATCGATAAAATCAGAAGCTGAATATGGCTTAAGGAGGAGGGCTGCGAGTGGTTTGGTGGGATTTTTCTTTGCACGATGAGGCTATATTAATGGGTGTTGATGGACTCGTGTGCTGGAGAGATGTTTGAGGCTTGGCCCGCAGCTTAGATGAAAATGATGAGGCTTGAAGCTGCCCTTTACTGCCTTCCTGATGGCACTCCAAGTGAGACTAATTTTCAACTTCCACCTTCTTCTGCTTCTCTTGCACTTGATTCTGATCCTTTTTAATGTTTCTCATAGGTGACATTCATGGCGGTGAACTATAAATTCAAGAAGAGACAGACTTGTGATTAATTTCAAGAAGGAAAGCCTTGGAGTTTGAAGAGAAAAAGAAGCTGGAGTTTTTGTATCGAGTGTACGTAAATGATGATAAATGATGGGTTTATATCTGTGAGGGGTTTGGTTTATTCGAGTGAATGACTTAATCCACCCTAAGTTTTTGATCTAATTCTTAAGGTCTAGCCTTTCAAATACTAGGAAACACCCTTCTCAAACTAAAAATCACTAATTAATTCATAACTCTTTAACTCTTAAGCAACATATTTTACATGAGACAGGTGAATTAATAATAATTTTTCCACTCTGCCCTGACATGGTTAACATCTTTTAGAATGGGAGGGGTCACGGTTTACTGGACCAAACTCAGGGGGTCTAAATTTTAATTATCTCGGTTCATACTAGCATAATTTGGACCTTCTAGTTCAGGCATGTCTTTTTAGAGTTTTTGGGAAGTTCCTGAAAAAAATGACCTACCTTTTTCACCATTGAATAAATCAATAGTCAATAGAGGCAGAAATTAAAAAAAAAAAAAAAAAAAAAAAAAAAAGAAAAATTAGGGGAGGTCTGGTCGTGTAATAGTTTATAGTATTTTTATAGTAAAATATTAGAGGATGGACCAATGGCTGCTAAATTTGTTAAATTTTGAAAAAATATAAGCTTAATTTTTAATGTCAGGATTGTCGATTAGCAATTGTCTTGAGATTAATTAGAACATAAGTATTGTTATTGATGCAAAGTCATGGTTTATTTGATATGGTCAAAGTAGAAGGCTCCTGTTAATTTCCACATCTATGAGAGAAGGCTGCTGACATTTTTTATATTAAGAATTTGTTTACTTTATTCTATACGTGACTCATCTGCATGTGTACAGGGCACAGTTCTTAATATATTTAAAACGCTTTTTTAATTAATTTAGATGAAATACAGACTTAAAAAGACTTTAATTTGGCGTAGTTCTAATATTATTTAAAACGCTTTTTTATAATTATGAGGAAATACAGGAGTTAAGAAGACCTTAATTTCGTGTAGTTTTCAAAATCATTTAATTAAATATGATGAAATTAATACATAATTGGTTAATGAAGAAGACACATAATAATTACAACTTATTTTGTTTTTGCGTTGATAATATAGAATGAAAGTCCAAATTTGTTCTATGTTGTTATATTTATTGTTTCTATCAAAGGCTGAGGGGATTCCTTCCGAGAGTCATGCAGTAAGGGCTACATCAGGAAAATATTTCTATTTTGTTGTGCTCAATGTTTTTATCGGCATCACTGTGGGTGGGACACTGTTCAATACTTTCAAGAGCCTTGAGGGGGATCCGAACTCCATCATTGACGTACTAGCAAATGGCCTTCCTTTGAATGCAACCTTCTTTCTGACCTTTGTGGCTCTGAAGTAAGATTAAATCTTATATATTATCATTTTATTTTTTTAAGTGCATATTTTTCCTTTTAGATTTTTCTAAAGACATGGAAAATCGAGTTAGGTTACTTTTTAGCACACTGACCTCCAAGAATCATATAGCACTTCAATCCTGCAACGCTAGTTAGTTTAAATAAAAAAATTTCTCTTCATGTCCTGTTTCTTCTTTTCTTGATTTGTTTCATCTTTTGTATAACTTATGATCAATCTTATTTCTTGCATGTGTCATCATTTCTAGTACCAGAGTATTTTTTGCATTAATTTTATTTACTAGGAGTGTTTTTAACTTTTCCATGTGTGACGGGTCTCAGGTTTTTTGTTGGCTATGGGCTTGAATTATCTCGAATTGTTCCTCTCATTATATTTCATCTGAAAAGGAAGTATCTTTGCAAGACTGAAGCTGAGGTGAAAGAAGCTTGGCTTCCCGGAGATCTTAGTTATGGAACTAGAATTCCTAGTGACATGCTTGTCGTCACACTTGTCCTCTGCTACTCTGTCATAGCTCCTATGATTATCCCATTTGGTGTTGTGTACTTTGCCCTGGGATGGCTTATCCTTAGGAATCAGGTAATTCTCATTCTCTGTTAGTTTTATTTTTCTAGTTTCTTGTGGGGATGAACTTTTTTATTCTTGTTTGTCATACTTGTTTCCTTGTCGAAGGGAAAATGATGAATTCTAGTTCTCCTTTTCCCACCTAAACAATCACACTGAAATCTTTCTATCTATTTTTGTTGTTTAACAAACAGGCACTCAAAGTATATGTTCCATCATATGAGAGCTATGGAAGGATTTGGCCACACATTTTTGCGCGAGTTGTTGCCTCGCTGCTACTCTACCAGGTTACCATGTTCGGTTACTTTGGGGTGAAGAAATTCCCTTTTACTCCACTTATAATTCCACTTCCGATATTGTCCTTGCTCTTTGCCTATGTTTGTAGCAAGAAATTCTATAGATCTTTCAGCAACACGGCCCTTGAAGTTGCTTGCCACGAACTGAAGGAAACGCCTAACATGGAGCAGGTGTTCAGGTCCTACATTCCACCAAGCTTGAGCTATGAAAAGGCTGATGATGAGCAGTTTGAAGACGCATTATCTCAAGTTTCACGGTCAGGGTCGTTTGTTTGATGTAAAGGTAGTAGCTGAACTTGTGTGAACTTAAGATTAATTATTTGTTGATAGAGACCATGTCGCTGAGTTTGTAATATTATTTTGTGTTGGGGGAATGCTACGAACAACTTTGATTTCTGTACAAATTATTGGCTTGTATAGTGTCATTTCCTAAATATTAATTGCCTTACCTAATTATTGCCAACCAGGCCCAGCTACCTACTTAATTAATCAGCAAGTTGATAATTTTTTATCTTTATCAATAGTAATTTATGGATGTAGTAGTTATGAATTATGATTGAAGAAGAATCCTATGAATGTCACTTAGATTTATTTTTTGATCTTTGTTTTACGAGTAATGTATCTTTGTTTTACGAGTAATGTTATCTTTACACCACTTTTTATATCATTTTTATTATATCACGATGTGGTATATGTTACAATCACATAAATTTTTAATTATTTTGAATTTTTAATATTATAATAGGATTATTATTAGTAAAATGGTTATGGTATAAAGAGTGGTGTAAATATAATATTGCTCTTGTTTTGTATGGGAATAACTAAACCAATATCTGAATTATTAAGGGCTTTTGGTATTTAGGCCTTACATTTGTGGCCGATGGCCAAAATTATTGGGGAAATTAAAGAATATTTTTTTAGGCATGGCAATGGGGCGGGGATCTCATTCACCATACCCATCCCTGCCCTCAAAATCATTCCCCACCCCCAATGACAGGAATTCCTCTTTCACGCCCCAAAGGGGAATGTTGGAGGACATAAATTAATTTAAACATTACCAAGCACAATAATTAATTCTTATCCATATGACAAACACTTAAATTAATCGTTTAGATATAATTAATTACACATAAATATGGGTCGGGGTTTGTTCTTGTTCAATTGTTTAGGATGAGGGAAATTGGTAAAATATGGGTTTATATAGGTAGGATAATTGTGTAGGTAGGTGAAATATAAGGATATTAGTGAAAAGTAAATATATATACAGTAAAACCTCTTTATAGTGATACTTTATATAGAAATAAACTCTACATAGTCATAAAAAATTTTAGCCCCAATTCGGGATAGTTATAAATAAGAATAAACTCTACATTGTAATAAGTTATAATTTTCATAATTCTCGTCTTAAGGAAAGTTGCCTCTACATAGTAATAATTATCTGTATATTACCAAAAAAAAAATATATATATATATATGTTATGTAAAATTAAAGGTTTAAAATGAAATAAAATATTTATTTAAAATTATTTGGGACAATGATTTATGCTTTGGAGTTGTTATCATATCTTTTACCTTATAAGTACGTAATAGCTCGTTAGCATGGATATTTTCTTGTTGAAGTCAAAATATTTTTAGTTTCTCAAGCATGTTTAGAGCTTCATGGCACAAGACTTTTTGTATTTCCATACTATTATCCTTAGGATTATTTCCTTTTTCTTTTTGTCTAATTGCAACAATGATTTCTCCTTTGGTTAAAACATACACAATTTGTTGCTCATTTGGATAATCGAAGAAAACATTAATATTCATTCGATTAGTATAGTGAAGTTGTCGAATCTGATCACTCAATCCTATAGTGACTCTTTTATTCTCCTCATCCACTTCATTTGTAACTTACAATTCATTGACATTAGTGGTCTTAATTTTGCAGTGCTTAAAACTATTGACAATTGTCTGTAGCTTTACATCAATTGACCATGCATCAACTGCATTTACAGTTCCATCAATAACACTTATTTTTGCTGGTTATAAGAAACGATCTTTTATCCGTTTCAAAAGTAGGCAATTGAAGCGCTGAATTAAAATCTTAATATTACTAAAATATGAATTGAAATTCAAATACTGTACTACTAAAACATGAATTATAAAATAAGAAATCAAAACTATAATTTTTGTAACTACACATCCATTAAGTTATAACCTCCTTATAGTAATAAAATTAGTTAGTCCCACTATTATGACTATAAAAAGGTTTTACTGTATATATATATTAATTTTATATATTATATACGGGATGGGGCGGGGGAAAGACATCACCCACCCCCGCCCCATCCCAAGGATAGGGATTAAAACACCCCCCACCCCCACCCCTATTCCCAAAAAAACCGGGGCTTCCTCGCCCTATATGGGGTTGGGCGGGACAGGTCCCCGAAATCCCGGGAAACATTGCCATGCCTAAATATTTTTTGATCGATATGTATCATATATTTTTCTTTCTTTATGAAGATTTAAGGTTTGGCTTAAAAACATGGATTCCATTTTTCTTACTATTTAGCTATGATTTTTTTAACATTCTATCCTCCATAATATTGTTAGCCAATTGCAATATAACATTACCAAATTTCATTTTTCCTTGTTATATTTTTCTTTTCTAAAAACCATCATTTGGTGATTGAGTGGTTAATTCAAATTTTTGGGTGTATTATTTAAGAGGTTGAGTTCGTTTACCTCAACCCTTGATAGGAGAGGCCACTAGAAGCTCATCCGATTGTTAACTTCATGGCCTTAAGAAATTAGTTGAGATACGTGTAAGTTGGCTTGGATATCCTCGATTAAAAAAAAAATAAAAAAACTTGAAGTTGGCTAGTTTTTCAAAATAATAATAATAATTCATTTATTTTATATGGTATTATGGGATTTGACATTTGTAATATGTTCTATTTGTAGGTTATACATATATTATTGTGGCAAGTGGACTATGGTCACATTCGTGGCTCTTAACTCTTATAATTTATAAAGAATAAGATCCAGTCACATTTGACACGTCAAAAGCACAGATCACATCAATTCCATTATCTAGTTTTATTTTTACTTGATTATATGAACATCGACCCTCAATATAAATTTGCTGCATCCAGTCTTGATAAATTTAAGAAATTAAAATTAATTACTCATTTATAAACAATTCTGGTAGAAATACAAATCAAATGAAGAATAAAACTAAAGTAAAAAATCTGTTAAAAATTCAGACTTGTTAATTTAGAAAGATTTCCTCAAGCAGATACAGCTAAGACACGAGTTGATGCTTCAATGGGAAATGGAGAAGGAATATCTTCAGGTTGTCTTCCAGGTTTCACCCATCTTCCATGCTTGTTCAACACAAGTCCTTTATGAGGCAATTGGTACCAAAACTCTGGAATTCTCAACTCCTCTATCAACATATCACCACTCTTATTCACCAATGCAATATCTCTCCTTGCATTCCATCTGAACTTTGATTTATTGCTCAAATACCCATCTAAAACATGAAGATAAAGTTCCAAATTATGACTCCCTGATAAGTCTGAATCTTGCTTCAAATAAGGCGATATCACCTTGTCAATCTTCAATTGCACTCCAACATGCCTGTAAACCCAGTTCAATCTCTCTGTTATCGGATTCAGCTTCCGAAGAATTTTGTTGAACACAAGTCCTGGCAGTTTCGGAACAATATCTTGTTTCACAACAACTCGAAGCGTCTTCACTCCCAATTCACTCAGCTTTTCTTTGAAGAAGATGTTGCCAACTCTTGGCGCCCCGAATGAAATGACGCTAATGAATAAATTAGGAAACGTAGTTGCAGCTTCATATGCATTGAGCAGTGACAATGCGCCTCCGAGGCTGTGGCCTGTAATCGTTAAGCTCACTTCTTCGCCTCTTTCTTGGAAAAAATTTACTAGTCTGTTCAGCTCTTCCATCACTTGCTCCGACGCGCTTAACTTGTTATATCTTGTTTTCTCGCTCTTGGATTTGTAGATACTGAGGAACCCGTGTTGGACATGGATTCTTGATTTTTTACTTCCGAATTTATCTAGCTTTGTTTTGAGATCCATGAACCATTCGCTTGGCGCCACAGTGCCGCGCCACGCCACGACTATGTCTCTCCTGCCAATTCTTTCGGTTTCTATGTCGCTGCTCACTGCGACATAGCCCATCCAATTTGAATCTTTGCTCCAAGTTCGGCCCAATTCGGACCTCTCAAACCATTTAGGCACATCGACATGAGACATGGCGTATATGTACTTGGTAACTTTGTAACCATTCCCAGTAAGGCCTAATTCTTCAAAAAGCTTATGGCGATTATATCTACAACTTCCACAAAATTCTGATAGGGGATCGAAATCGAAGGCATCGTAAGTTGCTTCCACAAATTCTCCATATTTGATTATCTCTCGTCGGAGTGAGGGATAGAGTGGTTCAAGAAGACCGTCCCAGTTTTGTTGGCCGTGGATTTCACGCCAGTTTGTTGAGATATTTTCTCTAGGGGATTTAGTCGGAGTCATGTGGTCGCCATAGTCGATAAAATCAGAAGCAGAATACGGCTTAAGAAGGAGGGCGGCCAGAGGTTTGGTGGGGCTTTTCTTTGTGCGATTAGGCGCGTTAATGGCGTCTTTATGGACTCGGATGTTGGAGAGTTGTTTGATGCTTGGGCCGCAGCTCAGATGAAAATGGTGAGGCTTGAAGCTCCCCATTACTGCCTTCTTGATGGCACTCCAACTGAGACTAATCTTCAATTTCCATACCCTCCTTCTGCTTCTTCTTACACTTGATTTCTTATCCCTTTTAACATTTCTCATAGGTGACATTTCCATTCTGATAGTTATGTGATAAACAGGAGATGATTCAAGAAGAAGAAAGAGATTGGGAAAGCGTTTTGAGTTTGAAGATAAAAAAGAAACTGAAGTTTTTGGATTTCGTGTGCAAATGATAATAAATGATGGGTTTATATTATATCTATGAGGGGATTGGTTTATAATGGCTACAATTCTGGAGCTTCTACTTCCTGGCATGTCTTCACAGAGTTCTGGGAAGTTTCTGATAAAATTCAACCTTGAATTAATTCAGATTCAATAGTCAATAGGGCCAGAAATTAAAAAAATTATTTAATTAGTAAAATATTGGAGAATGGACCAATGGTGGCTCATGTTTATCATATTATTTGTTAATTTTGGAATTATTTAAGCTTATTTTATCAGTGTTAGGATTGTCTATTTGCAATTGTCTTGGGATTAATTAGAATATAAATTATTGATGCAAGCTATTATCTCATGGGTAAATATAAATTTATAATTATCTCTTATCTCATGACTCATCTAATAAGTCCTGGGTTAATTTGACTGGTCAAAGTAGAAGGCTCCTGTTAATTTCCACATCTATGAGAGAAGGCTGCTGGCAATTTTTCAGATTAAAAAATTAGTTTTATTTTATTCTATACGTCGCTTATCTGCATGCATGTGCTACAGACAGGAAAGTTCTTTAAAACGCTTTTTTAATTAATTTATGATAAAATTAACCCATGGAGTTAAGCAGACATTTATTTGGTGCAATTGAACAAAGCCTTTTTTTTGACTTTATTTTGTTTTTGCCAGTTACCTTCGTTTGAATGACTATGGAGAATATAAGTGTTGTATTACCTGGCAATACTATAACAATCCCATCTTCTTCATTTTAAAATTTGACGTACAATTATTCATAATGTATAGTAATTTTACAACAGGATTAGAAGGAATAGACTGAATAAAAAAAAAAAAATAAATAAAAAAAAAAAAGGAAAGGAAGAATATTTATGTCAGCACGAAGCCACTTGTTTGAAAAAAAATGAATTGCCAGCAGTGAACATTGTGAGAATAAATTTGATTGATGTTGTAAAAATAAAATTTAATATAGATGTACCCAGCTCCTTTGTTTCATTGCTAGAAATGAATTTGAAGAAAACAACTATTGGCCTTGGTCCAACCACTGCCGTAGCAGACATGAGAACTTGCCTGACTTCAGAATTTAATATTCATTAATTTGTAAATTATAAAATTTGAATAATGTTTACTCAACTATATATGAGTAAGATAAATAAATAAAATAGTTGAAATGTAGTTGTTCATATATATATATATATATATATAATTTCCCATCTATCTACACCTAACATTACAAATGGTAAAAAATCTGTTCAAAATTCAGAGCTTCAATTAAGAAAGATTTAAGTAGATATAGCATGAGTTGATGCATCGTTGGGACATGGAGAAGGAATATCTTCAGGCTGTCTTCCAGGTTTCACCCATCTTCCATGCTTGTTTAACACAAGTCCTTTATGAGGCAATTGATACCAAAACTCTGGAATTCTCAACTCCTCTATCAACATATCACTACTCTTATTCACCAATGCAATATCCCTTCTTGCATTCCATCTAAACTTTGATTTCTTGCTCAAATACCCATCTAATAAATGAAGATAAAGTTCCAAATTATGACTCCCTGATAAATCCGAATCTTGCTTCAAATAAGGCGATTTCATCTTATCAATCTTCAATTGTACCCCAACATGCCTGTAAACCCAGTTCAATCTCTCTGTTATGGGATTCAGCTTCCGGAGAATTTTGTTGAATACAATTCCAGGAAGTTTCGGAACAATATCTTGTTTCACAACAACTCGAAGCGTCTTCACTCCCAATACTCTCAGCTTTTCTTTGAAGAAGATGTTGCCGACTCTTGGCGCCCCGAATGAAATGACACTAATGAATAAATTAGGAAATGTAGTTGCAGCTTCATATGCATTGAGCAGTGACAATGCGCCTCCGAGGCTGTGGCCTGTAATCGTTAAGCTCACTTCTTCCCCTCTTTCTTGGAAAAAAATTACTAGTCGGTTCAGCTCTTCCATCACTTGCTCCGACGCGCTTAACTTGTTGTATCTCGTTTCCTCGCTCTTGGATTTGTAAATACTGAGGAATCCATGTTGGACCTGGATTCTTGATTGTTTACTTCCGAATCGATCTAGCTTTGTTTTGAGATCCATGAACCATTCGCTTGGTGCCACAGTGCCACGCCACGCCACGACTATGTCTCTCCTGCCAATTCTTTCGGTTTCTATGTCGCTGCTCACCGCGACATAGCCCATCCAATTTGAATCTTTGCTCCAAGTTCGGCCCATTTCCGACCTCTCAAACCATTTAGGGACATCTACATGAGACATGGCGTAAATGTACTTGGTCACTTTGTATCCATTTCCAGTAAGGCCTAATTCTTCAAAAAGTTTGTGGCGGTTGTATCTGCAGCTTCCACAAAACTCCGACAAGGGATTGAAGTCGAAGGCGTCGTAAGTTGCTTCCACGAATTCTCCATATTTGATTATTTCTCGGCGGAGTGAGGGATGGAGTGGTTCGAGAAGGCCATCCCAGTTTTGTTGGCCGTGGATTTCACGCCAGTTTGTTGGGATATTGTCTCTTGGTGATTTAGTTGGAGTCATGTGATCACCATAATCGATAAAATCAGAAGCTGAATATGGCTTAAGGAGGAGGGCTGCGAGTGGTTTGGTGGGATTTTTCTTTGCACGATGAGGTGCTATATTAATGTCGTGTTGATGGACTCGTGTGCTGGAGAGATGTTTGAGGCTTGGCCCGCAGCTTAGATGAAAATGATGAGGCTTGAAGCTGCCCTTTACTGCCTTCTTGATGGCACTCCAAGTGAGACTAATTTTCAACTTCCATACCCTTCTTCTGCTTCTTCTTGCACTTGATTTCTGATCCTTTTTAATGTTTCTCATAGGTGACATCTCCATGGCGGTGAACTAATAATTCAAGAAGAAGAAAGACTTGTAATTAATTTCAAGAAGCAAAGCCTTGGAAGTTTGAAGAGAAAAAGAAGCTGGAGTTTTTGCATCGAGTGTAGGTAAATGATAAATGATGGGTTTATATATCTGTGAGGGGTTTGGTTTATTCGAGTGAATGACTTAATCCACCCTAAGTTTTTGATCTAATTCTTAAGGTCCTAGCCTTTCAAATACTAGGAAACACCCTTCTCAAACTAAAAATCACTAATTAATTCATAACTCTTTAACTCTTAAGCAACATATTTTACATAGAGACAGGTGAATTAATAATAATTTTTCCACTCTGCCCTGACATGGTTAACATCTTTTAGAATTAGAGGGGTCACGGTTACTGGACCCAAACTCCAGGGGGTGTAAATTTTAATTATCTCGGTTCATACTAGCTATAATTTTGGACCTTCTAGTTACAGGCATGTCTTTTAAGAGTTTCTGGGAAGTTCCTGAAAAAATTGACCTACGTTTTTCTCCATCGAATAAATTCAATAGTCAATACAGGCAGAAATAAAAATTAAAAAAAAAAAAAAAATTAGGGGAGGTCTGGTCGTGTAATAGTTTATAGTATTTTTAATAGTAAAATATTAGAGGATGGACCAATGGCTGCTAAATTTGTTAAATTTTGAGAAAATATAAGCTTAATTTATTAATGTCAGGATTGTCGATTAGCAATTGTCTTGAGATTAGTTAGAACATAAGTGATTGTTATTGATGCAAGGTCATGGTTGATTTGATATGGTCAAAGTAGAAGGCTCCTGTTAATTTCCACATCTATGAGAGAAGGCTGCTGACAATTTTGTATATTAAGAATTTGTTTATTTTATTCTATTCGTGTCACATCTGCATGTCCTACAAGGCACAGTTCTTAATATTATTTAGAAAGCTTTTTTAATTAATTTATGATGAAATACATAGACTTAAAAAGACGTTAATTTGGCGTAGTTCTTAGTATTATTTAAAACGTTTTTTGATTAATTTATGAGGAAATACATGGAGTTAAGAAGACCATAATTTGGTGTAGTTTTCAAAATCATTTTAAGTAATTTATGATGAAATTAATACATTAATTTGGTTAATGAAGATAGACACATAATTAATTACAACTTATTTTGTTTTTGCGTTGATACTATAGAATGAAAGTCAAATTTGTTCTATGATTGTTATTATTTATCATTATAGTATTACGTGGCAATAATATAACAACCCCATCTTCCTTTTAAATTTTGACGTATAATTATTTACAATGTATTGTCAGCTTTACTTAATAATTTTACAGTAGGATTAGAAGGATTAAATTGAGTAAATTGGAGAATATGTATTTCATCCGCAAATGTTTTCAAAAACATTTTAATTATATATTTAATAAATTCAAACATGTTTTTCTTCGTCAATACTAATAAGCAAATGTGTGACTGCTGTGGTCTCAAGAGTCAATCAACTCATTTTAATAAAGATGTCCACTGAGAAATATTAATCCACATATAAGTATTTTAAATGTATAGACATTCATCTGTCTATTAATGCATTTCCATGGAGTTGTTAATAAATAAATATATTATTTCCCATCTAATCTACACCCAACGTTACACATGGTAGGAGTTTATAGAAACGTTTAATTTTTATTCACTTTCACTTTGATTATAGACTGTGAGACATGTATTTTTTATATATAAATGAAGAAAAGTAAAACAGATATTACTCAGTCATCTAGGAATAAAGATGATAACATAAGTAGGTTACTACGTTTTATTATAATAAATTAAATATTGCAAATATACAAATAATTAAAACAAATAAAAGAACTAAGTCATATCTTACCACAAAAGGTTGAAGAGGAAGGAAAGAATATCTTTGTGTTTATGTGTTTGGTATACAATCATGAATGATAACAGTAGACAGTAAGATCTACTCGAAAGTCCTTTGGATTTGATTGCGTGAGGAATGAGCCACTGACAATCTCGTAGACCTGTAGAGACAAAGAAGAGTGAATGTGAAGCACTAAGGGACACCAGTGTGGCATCGGCAGTAGGCACTCTGATGCTTAAGTTAGTACGGTTGTGTGATATTTAGTAAGGCTGAGAAAGAGAAAGAGTTTACTGGAAGTGTGACGCTAAGGCACGACTTATTGGCGTAGAGTGGTCAAAACTTGGCTCTACGACGATTATCGGCGTAAAGTGGTCAAAACTTAACTCTATAGTGGGGAAAGACGATGGTTCTTGGGAGTAAGAATTTTGTAAGTTAAAAAGAAGGGTTGTGATCTCCATGCATAATGAAAGGGCTAACCTTTATTTATATAGTAAGCCAAGGAAACTTGAGTCATTGCAGAACTAGGTGTTCTCACAATATAGGAGTTTGAGTAAACAGGAAACTCATAGTATTAATCCATGTAGAAGTAAGAGTACTAGTTCATGTAAGACTAGGAGTCTTGGATGTACTAGGATATGTATGGGACTTAGTGTCCTGTTGTAGGATAAGTGTATACTGATGGGCTAGAGCCTGGGGTCACTTATCCTATAGAAAGGCCTAACTCATGGAGTGGCCTAAAATATAGGTTGGCCCAATTCGTAGGGTGGCCTTGATCGTAGGGTGATCTAACTTGTGGAGTAGGTTAACTTTGTTAGAGTATGTGCCCTTGAGCCAATCATATTGTTGTATGTTGACTCTGTGGATCATGAATATTCAATATATAGAAGGCATTGATTATATTATGTAAAACATATTTCATATGTATGTATTGATATATACCCTTAGAGTAGTTGAACCATGATGAGGGAATCAAATAGTGATAAGTCTTGATTGTGATATCCCTATGACCACTTATGGTGGCTATTCTAAAAATGTCCATAGCCGAAGTATTATCCTGACCTACGCACATATATTACGGTAAGCTATCATAGTATTGAACGACCCTACCGGAAGGAAGTGACTGATCTCACATGTCAAGATTGTTTGTTGAAAACTTGTTGCGGCGCATGGGTGCTTGTGATTCACGAGTTCATCAGACTGACCCATCAGAGGATTCCATATGGATAGTAACACCAGTGTCCATGGAATACATCCTCTAACAGATGGTGGTGCATGTGGTCCTTAGACTTGAGATCATCAGAGTGTCGTGTGTTCCTATTGGTGTAGTTTAACACTTACCAAACGTAATCTTGAGAGGGTTATCAGTACGAGAGTGATTGACTATATTGGAAAATACATCACGACTATGGCGGATTGACAAAGGATTCATCACTCTTATGCACAGGAGATATTATCTCGGTGAGATTCCGGTGAAGGACAACGACCTTGGAATTTGTGGCCATAGTGGAATCAGTCGATTTATCCGATAACCGAATCTGAATAGGTCAAGGTGGTTTATATTTGAAGTCGACATTACTTCTATGCTTCAAACCTTGATGAGATAATAGATGATGAAGGGATTTAATTGCACGGTAACCATACTGTTGACAGGTAGCGAATTACGTTGAATCCGATTATGTCGGGTGGCCTTGATGCTTTACTAGGGGCCAATATTAGTCTATATGTAATGAGACGATTGATTAGGTGTCGATTGCGATATTACACACTATTGGCATGATGAGGAGCCTTGGGGTCACACACATAAAAGGCAATCTAAAGAAGAGAATATGTGAGGGGCATTTTTTGTCATCTATTGACAAAGGGGTATTTTGGTAAATCTTATGGAGCAATTAAATTTGCTGGAAAGGTTGTTGTCTGGATCCAATAAACCATCAATATATATATATATATATATATATATATATATCTGTGTGTGTGTGTTTTAATTATTAAAAGAACATTATTAATGGATAAAAATAATAACAGGAAAATACCCGATATATGATTTTGTTTCGGAATCATAGACACTAATGAATTAATTAATGGAAGGGTATTTTTGTAAATGCACCTTCAAGGATTTTTAGGGCAACCCGATAAAAGGGCACTTTTCCCTAAAAATCAAATATTCATTCTCTCATTCCTCTCTTGGCCGTGGATAGCATAGGTTTATTGAGAGAAATTTTTTCTCTCAACCCTAATCTCACTCATCTTCTTTAGTCTGCACATCAAGATCTAGTAAATCTCTTGTGTTGATCCTTGCCTTTGTGTGGATAACGGTGGTTTGATCTTACTCTTGGATCGTGAGCCTTTTTCATCCAGATCCTAAAAAAGAGGTGGAGCCTCCAAACGTGGGTAAGGTTCTGAATCATTCATGGGTCTTATTTATTTTATAGTATATGAACATCGTCATACTCATATTTGGATTTCGAGGCTTACTAGTGTTTAATCGGTAAATTTTTGTTTTCCATTGCATTGTTCTCTCGATTAAAACACTAACATACTCATGGTGTGGACCAGCTCGTAGAATAGGCCGACCCATAGAACGGTCTTTCGTACAGAATAGGCCATCTTGATGGATGGTCCTCTCACAGGATGGGTTTTAATATGGGCCCAACCGAAGTTGGGTCGTGGCTTGAAGCCATCTGCTATTGGATCAACCAAAGTTAGGCCTTGGCATGGATCCTTTGGCTATTGGGCCAACAGGATTTGGGCCTTGGCACGGAGCCTTTTGCTATTAGGCCAACCAGAGTTGGGCCTTTGGCACAGAGCCTTTTGCTATTGGATCTGTCATGGGTCCAATATAGATTGTGCATCTACAATAACTATAATACTTACAAAAGATATCAACACAAAGGATAAAATACAAATATTAGATTAACACGGAGAAATTGTTATCAGATAAGAGGGATATTTGGTATATATCATGCTGCATTATAACGCGAACATACATGCTGCTTTATAATATGAATAAGCTCATCATTTCTTTATTCATGCATTTGCAAGGAGTTTACTTTTGGTAGTCGTAGACATGTTAAAATTTCATTCGTTTTTATAGAATGTGACATATTAATTGTGGTATCAAAATTACTTAAGGGTCAAATTACAAACTGACCAACTTTTTAATTTTAATTTATTTTAATTTGCAATATATATATATATAAACTTGAATGTATATATTCTAGTCCAAAAATCATAAATTTTATTATACTCCATCAACGTTTCTTGTTACAAGTAAATAATGTAATTCTATTCCTTCATACATTTTCCATTCAAATTCCTTTCTCATTTTCATCCAATCCATGAAGTAAACACTACCCAGTGGCCAAGCAAGCACTAGCCTAGAGTGGGCGATTGCCCTCCCTGAAAATTTAAAAAACCAATAAGGTTTTATAAGTTTGTAACTACACCCTAATCAATTTATAAATAAATAAATTATTAATCCAATCATCATATTAAAAAACAAGATAAATGAAATACAGTAGAACCTCTCTATAGTGATACTCTATGTAAGAATAACCCTCATATAGTCATAAAAAATTCTAGCCCCAACTTGGGCTAGTTATAAATAAGAATAAATTTCGCATTGTAATAAGTTATAATTTCTCTAGGTCCCGTCTTAAGGAACTTGCCTTTGCATAGTAATAATTATATGTTTATTGCAAAAAATATATGTTTATTGTAAAAAATATATGTTATATTACATTAAAAGTTTAAGATGAATAAAATATTTATCTAAAGTTGTTTGAGACAATAATTTATATTTTAGAGTTGTTATCACATCTTTTATCTTGTGAGTAGGGCTGCAAAAAACCGGTTAACCGAATCGGATACATGCTTTTTGTAACCGAACCGGTTTTTCGGTTCAAGCCATATTGCGAACCGAAACAGATCCGGTTTTTGCATAAACCAGTTTGCAAACCGAACCGAATTTTTAGTTTGCAATTCGGTTAACCGGTTTGCAAACCAGTTTTATTAATAAATTTTTTTTTGCCTTTTTTTTATATGTTATGATAAAAAAAATTCCTATTTTTGGATGACAATTTCATGAAACCAAAAAACCAAAAGATCCACAACAATTTGGCCAATTAATCACCAATTAATGCTACTGAATTCTTCTCATCCAAGCATAATAACTAATAATCACCAATTACATTATCATAAAATACAAACTGTTCCTTTAAATTTTAATGGTCAAGTACAAAAGTGATTAAGAAATAACAAGTGAAGGTTGTAAACAGGCATCTCCCCTCCACTTTAAGGCTCAAGCATTCTTCAATTGGTCAAATGCAATCATGGAATCACCTATAAGAGGAATGAAATCAACTTTAATATTTTCTAAATAAAGAGAATGCATTTCGTTTTCAGCAAATGTCACTGCAGAAAAATAAAATAAACACATAAATAATATGATACAGTGAATGATTCCATAGGATTCTTGTTTATGGTATCTTAAAGTTATAAACTAATTTGTACTCAACCCATTTAACTTTTAGAGTAATGCTACAGCCACCGAAGGTTGTGTACCGAATCTGTGCATCGAATAACGTGACAAAATCCTGATCATTGATTTATTATCAGTTATTATCAATAAACGGTTAGGATTTTACCACGTCATTCGGTGCACAGATTCAGTGCGCAACCTTCGGTGGCTGTAGCATTTTCCTAACTTTTATTGTTATAGCCTTATAGGTAGCCATTGGCGAGGTGACTTAATTTCACCAAACTAATTTCAAGACATTGCACATTGCCTCATTTTCTGCCCCTTAACAGTAATCACAAATGACAAAATTAATCTTAATCCTCTCTCTCTCTCTTTCTCTGTCACAGTCTTTAATACAGAAAAATTATTAAATTTTATGAGTCCCAAAGTCGTGTCAATTACTCAACAAATCAAACATGTCAAACTAAATACTTATTGATCAACCAATCTTAACAAACCAGCTTATAAAATAATTAAGAAATGAGATCATAAGTTTGTTTACTTTTCTTACGTATATCGCCCATTGACATACAAGATAAAAAATCAAAAGTAATATACCTCATATATTGGGTTGTCATTCAATCATCCATATGACTTGTGCTTTCCAATCCAAAACGTGCAATTTCTACAAATAATTGGACAAGCACATTAGATAGGTTATATTTGCAAAATATATTTAACAAAAACAAGAAATAAATAACCAAAAAATTAAAAGTAAATGAACAATTTTACCCATGTCAAGTTTTGATATTTCGTCCAAGCTCTCCTCTATGATGAATGGTACATGCGAAGCCCGAACCCAATTCTGTGTACAAATAAGAGCCTCCACCATCTTGGGAGTGAGGGAGCTACGAAATGGATCCACTACATGACCCCCCGTACTGAAAGCCAACTCAGATGCAACGGTAGAGACAGGCATAGCCAATACACCTTGTGCTGTCATAGACAGAGCTCCATATTTTGTTGAATTGAACTTCCACCATTGCAAGATATCAAAACTCTTGTTGTCATCTTCACAATCGTCCGCTAAATATTTGTCCAACTCTGTTTTGTCATTCACAACTTTTTGTCCAGCATGTTTCTCTTTATACATAACCTTCATAAACTCCTTAGTATCAAGATCTACATCATCAACATCAATCTCCATTGCAACTCGAGTCTGCTCACTTGGTTGCACACTAAGGACCACCTTAAACGAACTATATTGCTCAAATAAAGCCACCAAAACTTCTTTCACTTTTGTCTTCAACCTCTCAGCAAGATCCGTATCAAAAGACTCATTAATAACCCAATTCGCATATTCTAACTTGTGTCTCGGATCTAGTACCTCTGCAATGAATAACATGAGGTTGATATTATTAATATTTGATCAATATTTATCATATTTCCCCTTCATCCTTAGAGCCATAGCACGTAACCTAGAATCTATACTTCTACACCATTTTCAAATCTTCAATCCAATGCCAAAAATGTCCCGCATGTAAAAATTACTCGTGACATAAAGTGAGCCAAAGACATGTAGAGTTGCATCATAAAAGACTTTCAAAAAAGGCAAGAAGTATCGTGCATACTCCCAATCAATGCATGTAGGCAAACCTTTAAACCTTTCCCCACTGCTAAGCTCATCTGAATATTACTATCCTCTATTTCCAACAACTCAAAAGCTTTATGAAATTTTACCGCCGCCTCCAACATCAAGTATGTGGAATTCCACCTTGTTTCAACATCAAGAACCAACTGAGCTTTACTTTCAATTTTTTCTTTTGTCACACATTCTTTAAATTTCTGTAACCTTGCCGGAGAAGACCTCACGTACCTCACTGCCGAACGAATTCGGAATATGGAGTCCTCCATATCTTTTAATCCCTCTTTTACAACTAAACTCAATATATGAGCACAACATCTCATGTGGAGGAAGTCACCATCCAAGACACTCCCCTTCCAACTTCCCAACCGAGTCTTTAGATAACTTATTCCAACATCATTAGAGCTTGCATTATCAATAGTGATTGTAAAAACTTTAGAAATACCCCAATCAAGCAAACACTTCTCCACAGCCTTGCCAATCGCTAAGCCTTTATGACTAATAATGGGGCAGAAGTTTATAATCCTTTTTTGTAAAACCCAGTTTTCATCGATGAAGTGAGCTGTCAGACACATATAATTGAGGTTCTGACAATTTGCCATGTATCAGTGGTGAGAGAAACTCTTTGTGAAAACTTAGCAAAAAACTTCTTCATCTTTTGGCACTCGTCATTATATATTTTAATACAATCTGAAGTAACCGTTGTTCGACTAGGAATTTGAAACCTTGGCTGAGCCATACTCATGAACTCCCGAAACCCCTCACGCTCAACAAACCTAAAAGGTAACTCATACCATTTTAGCTAAAGCCCGTCTAAGCCCATCTTGGTCAAATTTCCAAGTCAAAAGTGATCAAGAATGTGGAACGTTACTTGACTGATCACGTGCCTATTGTGCTTGTTGAAACACTAATGTCTTTTGCTTCTTATCCACCATATTGAAGGGATACTTTTTACACCTACTTAAATGATTACGCAAACAACTTGTACTGCTCTTACTTGGACAAGCTAGAACATTCTCACAGTAATTACATGATGCAGTGGCATTATCCTTATTCTCAGAATTAATCTTGGTAAAGTGATCCCACATTTCCGAAGTGTTCTTCCTTTGAGTAATAGAAGTCCCACGTTTTTCGGTTGGACATGGCACTAGTGCCGTGCAAGTAGTTTGATTTGTGGCCACATTTGCAGGTGTCGGATTCGGTGAATGAATGTCACTTGAAGTTTGACAAGGATGAGTATTGTCTCCAGTCGACGACATCTACAAAATTCGAAAAGAATTTAAACTGAGAAATTGCACTTAATTAAAAAAATATACAGGTAGATGAATTCATGTTAGTTTCACATCGTGCAATACTTAAAAATGAAGAACAATCCGGAAAGAAAATTAATTGATAGAGAAAGAGGTAATGCAAAGTGGTATCAGACAGCAAGAAGTCAACAACATTTTTTTTTTATATTTGTTTAGTTTGTCTTTTTCTCTTCCTTTATTTGTAATTTTTTGACTACATGGAAGACTCCCATTACTGACCATGAGAATTTTATAAAGAAATAAAAAAGAACATGTGGTGGGTATAGCTCAGAACTTTGACATCCTAAATTCCCAACTTGTATCTTTTTCTTTTTTATCTTTTCCAACTTTTTTCCCATAATATAATGTTATTGAGAAGATGACTAGGAGATGTTACAAGGATTGCTCAAGATGCTAAAGGATTTCAAATTATTGGCAAAATTTTATTAGTACAAACAAAGCATTAAAGAGTCAACATTCATACAGATAGACCAAGTGCTGTAGACTAATTTCTAATTGCTAGTGTGTATTCTAATTTCTGATTGCTTAATGCTTATAGCAGTGAGGCTGCATTTTGGCTTGTGTATCTATGCAAAGATGGACAGATAGATTAGTCTCGTGTTTTCAAAGCCATCTTCATCTAAAAATAATTGCTTTTCTAGGTTTAAATTATAGTATCGGGTATCCTAATGTGGTTACAAACAACTTTAGAGTTTAGACCATTGCTTATTTCCACCATAATATGACTTCAATTACCTACTACTGAAAAATGAGTCTTATTGAAAAGGGCAACAAAAAGAAGCCTTAGTGCTTCCTGGTTACAAGAAACTATAAACCAACAGAAGTTATGCAAATTTCCTGCAAAGGGTCCTCTGTTTTCCGACAAATGTGTCAAGATATGATATATGCCCATTCATAATTTGCAGAAAAAAAAGAAGACTAATTAAAGTCTTTAACATTTACTCGACCAAAAAGTGCGTAGAAATGAAAAGGATCTTTTACATTCACTCCACCAAAAAATGCACAAAAATGAAAAAGGACTTTTACATTTACTCAAAAAGTCTTTTATATTTATTCCACCAAACACAACACTGCATATATAATTATCTCACAACAACATAAGCATAAAAAAATATGAGGAAACACCAAAGTCAAAACAGAAAGTCAGAAACCTCCTGTAGTTTAAAGAGCAGATATTTAGGAAGAAGATGTTACACCTTTGGAGACTGGAGAGGGCAGCGGTGGCGACTGGAGTCTCGGAGAATGGAGATGGCAGCGGCGGCCGACGAGTTTGAGAGGAGAGGACGGGAGGAGGAGAGACAAGTTTGAGAAGAAGATGTTACACCTTTGGAGACTGGAGAAGGCAGCAGTGACTGGAGTCTGGAGTCTTGGAGACAATGGAGAGTGGAGAGGGCAGCGACGGGCCATCGACCGGCGAGTTTGAGATGAGGAGATGAGGTATACATCGTCGAGTGTGTACTGTGTAGTTGTTAGGGATTTCAAAGTTCAAACTAATATTAGATTTAGATTTGGGTATTTAGGATTTTAGATAATAAAGGATTTTTAAAAATTAAAAATTAAAATAATATTATTATATTAAATTTATAAGAAAACTGGTTTATTAAACAGGTTTTAGTTAACCGATTTAGAAAATGATATAAACCGTAAACCGAACTGAAAAACTGGTTTTTTCATTTTTTGAAACCGCCGAAACTGGTTAACCGGTTTTTTGGACCGGTTTCGATTCGGTTTTCTGGTTCGGTTTCCGGTTTTTTTTTTTTAGCCCTACTTGTGAGTACGTAATAAGTCGCTAGCATGTACACCTTTTTGTTAAAGCCAAAATATTTCTAGCTTCTCAAGCATGTTTAAAGCTTATTGGCATGAAAGTTTTGGTATTTCCGTACTACCATCCTCAGGATTATCTCATTCCTCTTCTTATCTAATTTCAGTAATGATTTCTTCTTCAGTTAAAGCATACACAACTTGTTGCTTATTTAGATGATCGAAGAAGACATTAATAACCATTTGATTAGTGTAGTGAAGTTATCGAATTTTACCACTCAAATCTACAATGACTCTTTGATTTTCCTCATCTACTTCATTTGTAACTTGCAATTCATCGACATCAGGGGTCCTAATTTTACAATGTTTAAAACAATTGACAATTGTCATTAGCTTCATATCAATTGACCATGCAATAACTGCATTTACAATTCCATCAAAGACATTTATCTTTTCTGGTTCCAAGACACGATCTTCTATCTGTTTCAAAAGTAGGCGATTAAGGCACTGATGATAATAACCTTTGAAATTACTAATGATGCCTGCATCATATGGTTGGATTTTGGAAGTGCTAGTTGGTGATAGGATCAAAACAAAAAAATCCTAATGCTACTAAAACAATTAATTGAAATCCTAATACTACTAAAACATGAATTATAAAATAATAAATCAAGTAATATTCCTACATCATGAAAAGTAAATAAGAAATCCTAATACAGTAAAACCTCTCTATAGTGATACTCTATGTAGGAATAAACTCTATATAGTCATAAAAAATTCTATTCCCAATTTGAGATAGTTATAAATAAGAATAAACTCTATATTGTAATAAGTTATAATTTTTTTAATTCCCGTCTTAAGGAAAGTTACCTCGACATAGTAATAATTATTTGTATATTGCAAAAAAAAAAAAAAAAATATGCTATGTTACCTTAAAAGTTTATGATGAAATAAAATATTTATCTAAAGTTGTTTGGGACAATGATTTATGCTTTAGAGTTGTTACTAAATCTTCTGACTTGCGAGTATGTAATAACTCGCTAACATGGACACCTTTTTATTGAATGAAAATATTTCTAGCTTCTCAAGCATGTTTAGAGCTTCATGGCACGAAACTTTTTGCATTTCTATACTATCATCCTCAGGATTATTTCATTTCTCTTCTTGTCTAATTGCAGCAATGATTTCTTCTTTAGTTAAAGTATATACAACTTGTTGCTCATTTGAATGATTGAGGAAGACATTAATATCCATTCAATTAGTGTAGTGAACTTGTCAAATCTTATCACTCAATTCTGCAATGACTCTTCTATTCTCATCATCCACTTCATTTGTAGCTTGCAATTAATCGACATCAGGGGCCCTAATTTTGCAGTGCTTAAAACAATTGATAATTGTCTGTGGCTTTACATCAATTGACCATGTAGCAACTACATTTACAATTCCATCAAGGATACTTATCTTTTTTGGTTCCAATACATGATCTTCTATCCGTTTCAAAAGTAAGCGATTAAAGCGCTGCTGATAATAACCTTTGAAATTTCTAATAATGCTTGCATCACATGGCTGGATTTTGGAAGTGCTAGCTGGTGGTAGGAACATAACAATTGTGTCATGAAGTGGGGGGAGATTCTCCTTTTTCCATGTGCAGTACAATTATCCAATATAAGCAAGACATTTCTATCCAAACGACTATCAAACCACTTAAGCCATTCCATAAAACAAAGATGTCATCCATGCATTTGAATTCGCTCGATACTTGCAATTGAGATTATCACAGTTAACATTATTATAACATCTTGGATTAAGAAACTTATCGATGACCCAAAGTAGAAGTTTGTCAAAGCCATCGCCATTGCAACAAATAACAATTGTAATCCTCTCTTTGTTTTGCTTTCGGTCCTCCAACTGCTTTGTTACAGGAGAGTTATCGACTTGTATTCGATAAAATAAGCCAGTTTCATCCATATTATAAATTTCCTTCCAAGCCTATTTGTCTAATTTCTCTCTTATTTATGGAAAACTAGCTTCAATTTTCTCTATATTAACTGACCCACTTTCCCCAAAATGATGAAAGGAATGAATTGTATATCGTTGCTTAAACTTTTCCAACCATCCATTTGAAAATTCAAACGAGGTAGCTTCGGGATAGAGTTTCCTTAGAAAAATATTTCCCTTCTCTTTTAACAATTCACCATTCATATTAACATGCTCTTGATGGCATACAAACCATTCATAGAGGGCAGACTCCATTGTTGGGTACTTTACCATCTTTGAACGTTTTGTGTTTGGGTTCAACAATCCTTCTTCTTGAAGGAGGTCAGTTGATCATTTGAGTGTCTTAGATATTGTTGCTTGTGATACCTTAAGATCCTGAGTATCTTCTAACCACTTCAAAAGATCTTTATGCTTCCAACTAGGGCTTGATTCTTTCATTTTGCACAACTCAACACGAATACTTTCGGTCAATTGAGTTCGTGTATTAACTTTGGGCGGCATGATTGATTTGCTAGAGGAAGAAGAAAGGTATCACTTGAATTGGTGGAAGATTTTATTGAAAACTTGATTGAATAAGTTGAAACATAACAACCCTATTTATAGCAGACTAATCATAATATTCTACTAGGATAAGTAAATAAGAAATCCTAATACTACTCCTAAAACAATGAATTGAAATCCTACTAATATTAAAACATGAATTGAAATCCTAGTACTGCCAAAACATGAATTTTAAAATAGGAAATCAAGTAATATTAAAAGTAAATAGGAAATCCTAATACTACCAAAACAATGAATTGAAATCTTAATACTACTAAAATATGAATTAAAATCCTAATACTCCCAAAACATAAATTATAAAATAAGAAACAAGTAATATTAAAAGTAAATAAGAAATCTTAATACTACTAAAACAATTAATTGAAGTCCTAATACATACTACTAAAACATGAATTATAAAATAAGAAATCAAAATAGTTTTTTTGTAACTACATCTCTATTAAGTTATAACCTCTTTATGGTAATAAATTAGTTTGGTCCCAACATTATGACTATAGAAAGGTTTTACTGTACTACTAAACTATAAATTATAAAATAAGAAATCAAAACAATAATTCTTATAACTACACCTCTATTAAGTTATAACATCCTCATAGTAATAAATTTAGTTGGCCCCAACATTAAGACTATAGAGAGATTTTACTGTAGTTAGATTATAAATTAATAAGGTACATGTTATACAAATTTAATTGAACTTATTATATGTAAAACAATTGAAGTTTATATTTTTCCATAATCTTGATTATTATGTTTAATATGTACAATAAAATATCTTATTACCATAAAAATCCACTTCTAATTAGTCTGTTTAATTTAGCTTAGTTTTAGAAAATTAGTAGTTTTATGGTTTGGTTATGTTGATGTGATTTCTTCTATCTAATGTGTTTAACAATACCGATAACGTTCACGTTAAAACATCGAATTTCATTGTGGATGATTGTTATTGTATTAAATGAAATTATTAAACTTTCAATATTCATTATTATGTTGATTGGCATGCCACCACCGTCATCATTGGTACACCACCATCACCGTTGTTAGGGTATCTCCAATGGTGTTCTTTATTTTGAAGAACATCTTTCATATAAATAAAGAGCATCTTTATTAATTTTAAAATATAAAGAACATAATTTTTATTCAAATCCAATAGACTCTTTAAATTTAATGAAGATGCTCTTTATTTTTAAGAAAGAGACTTAATAACAGAAAGAATTAATAAATAAAATGTATAAGAACTTATAGTTTATTAATTAAAATTAGGATAGAGAGTGAAATTTGACTCTCTAAATATGGAAAGTCAAATTCACTCTCTAATTTATATTTTAAAGATAAAGAGTCTATTAGACTCTTGTTTTTATAGATAAACTCTTTATAATAGAGAATTTGGATCATATAAAAAATCATTCTAAGAGACTCTTACCGTCAAATGACAAATTGCTAACAATCTACCAATCTAGGCTAGCCTTCGAAGACCATCCACACGATGTCATGCCAGCGGCCTTTGGCAGCCACAAGCTACATAGTTCAGAAGATTGTCAATTTCTAGTCTTTCAAACATCGGCGTCAATGTCAAAAACATGAAAGACAGTCGCCATCCGACGGTTGAGCTAACAACAAATTTAATTATCAAAGTGTTAATTACTTTTCTACCCAACAACAAATTTAATTATTAAAGTAAAATATTAAATAAATTAATTACTTTTCTACCCCACCACCACCATCACTAGCACACCACTGCCATTGTTGTTATCGCTTAAAAGAACAATTGTTGATGATTTTCCAATCTAGACTAGCCTTCGAAGACCATTGGTGTGATGTTATGCCAGTGGCCTTTGGCAGCCACAAGCTGCATAGATCAGTATATTGTCAACTTCTAGTCTTTTAGACACCTGCGTCGAAGTCAAAAACATGAAAGATAAATGGAATACTTAGATTATAAATTAATAAGGTCCATGTTATACAAATTTAACTGAACTCATTATATGTAAAAACATTAAAGTTTATATTTTTTCCTACTCTTGATTATTATGTTTTTAATGTAAGAAAATTATCTATTACCACAAAATTCCTGTTCTAATTGGTCCATTTTAATTCAGTTTACTTTTAGAAAATTAGTATTTTTATGAGTTTCGTTATATTGATATGATTTCTTTTATTTAATGTGTTTAACGGTACTGATATCTATTTGTTAAATTTTATATTTGGGTAAAGAGAAAAGTTTTATTGGCTAAAATGATTGGTTTTGTAATTAGACTTGGTAGATTTATTAAAAATAATAATATTATTTTTCCTACAATTTTTATTACAGTTATGGTTTACATTTAATATGTGTATAAAAAATTTCTAAAAAAAAAAATTGGAAATAAGTGAAGTATTAAAAAAAAAAAAAAAAGTAAAATTCTAATATGGTGTAATTAGTGATAGAGATTATTGAAATAAAAAGTAGCGACCGGATATCACTTCCTAAGCACATAATAACTTCAAGAAAGAGAAAATCATAAAAGAAAAGAAATGAAAACATGTAGTTTACTAAATTTGTAAAATAAATCTCAAATTTCATTTAGCAGAAAGAAATAAAGAAAATGATACATCATAAAACAACATAATTTTGTATGAAGAAAATGGAGACTTTTGTTTAAAATATATAAATTCAATTAAAAATAACATAAGCAAGTGAATATATATGGTAGGTCTTAATCAATTTACTGTTTCGGGTCAAAATGTTATGATTCAAAGTAGAGCTTGGAAATATAATAAGCACCCAAGCCTCAACAACTTCTTCACTTCTAAACGAACAATTTATGATTAATTTTGTATATATTAGGTTAGAATACTTGTAAAAATCTAGAGATGGAGTGGCAGGAGAGGTAGCTGAACTACCGAAGTATGCCAGGAAGAAGGAGAGGCAAGAGAAGATGCCGGAAAAATAAAAGAGACAAGACATTAGAGAGTAGACTATTTTATATATTTGTTATTTTGTCAATGTACAATTTGTGTCAATTTATACAAGTAGAAATGTAACTTGTAACAAAACAAATAATGTAAATAATTACATGATCAATATACAGAAGGTAAATAACTTGATTTTGGCTAACCATATTTGGACCATATCAGTTATCTCCATTGATTGTGCATTCATTAATATTGGATTGTCAACACTCCCCCTCAAGCTCATGATTTATAGATGTCATAAACTTCGAGCTTCTCTGACATAACAGTTTTGTGAAGATATTTGCTAGCTGATCTATGGTTCGGATGTGCTCTGTTTTAATCATACTTTCTTGTATTTTGTCTCTGAAAAAGTGACAATCAATCTTTATATAGTTCGTTCTTTCATGAAAAACTAGATTGGCTACAATATCTTTTGTTGCCATGTTATCACAATACAGTCTTACCGATGTTTCCACTTGTATGTATAGATCCTTTAATAAACCAAGAATCCATGTGAAATTACAAGTAGTTTTGGCCATGGCTCTATATTCTGCGTCTGTTGATGAGAGTGATACTGTGATTTGCTTCTTTGTTTTCCATGAGATAAGAGTCTCTCCAAGCTTAATGCAGAAGCCAGTGAGGGATCTTCTTGTCACTAGACATGAGCCCCAATCTAAGTCACAGTATGTTGTGATGCTTAAGTCTCATTTCCTTGGTAGGAGAAGTCCCAACCCTGGACAACCCTTTAAGTATTTAAGTACTTTAACTGTTACATCCATGTGGGATTGTTTGCATGCATAAACTGGCTGAGAATTTGTACAACATAGCTAATGTCTGGTAGAGTCATTGTCAGGTATATGAGTCTTCCAATGAGCTATTGGTAGCTAGAGCTGTCTTCTAACAAGGGACCTGTCTTAGAATTTTGATTCTTTTTCATCGTATTCTTGTGTGGTGAGCCTAACGTTCTGTTCTACAATAATGACGCTTGGTTTGCATACTGCCAACCCTTAATCTAATATGAGTTCGAGCACATACATCTGCTGGCTGAGAGATATTCTTTTTAAGGAATGAGCAATTTCGATTCCTAGGAAATACTTTGGTGCCATTAAATCTTTGATGTGGAATGTCTTGTGTAGATACTCTTTTAGTTCTTTGATTGCACTCTCATCATTTCTTGTAATGAGAATGTTATCAACATAGACAATAAGATTGAGGAATGACTCACCTTGATGTCTGGAGAATAAGGCGTAATCATGTTTGGATTGAGAGAATCCAATAATTATGAGAGCCTCTGTAAGCTTTGATTCCACTGTCGTGATGCAACTTGGTTGCTGAGTTTGCCGGAAAATAAAAGAGACAAGACAATAAAGAGAAGACTGTTTTGTATATTTATTATTTTGTCAATGTACAATTTGTGTCAATTTATACAAGTAGAAATGTAACTTGTAAGGAAACAAATAATGTAAATAATTACATGATCAATATATAGAAGGTAAATTACTTGATTTCAACTAACTATATTCGGACCATATCAATTATATTGCGCATTCATTAATATTGTATTGTCAACAATATTTGGATTTCAAATCTATGATTCAAAACGTTATTTGCAAGTCTGCAAACATCAGTAACATATCGTCTCTCTCCTTTTTTATAGTAGTTTTGATATTAAAATTTAAACCTTTTATTGTCTTATAAGATTGACCTAATGAATTACAACAATTTATAAATTCAAGAGATTCTTGTTTTTTACAGAAATTTTGATATAATCTTTTGTGGCTTATTGGAATTACTCGGCTCGCACATCAAAATCTATTTTTCAAATTTGTTTTTAGTCATGCAAGTTTACAACAAGATTCTTCTTTGAACTACACTCTGGAAGAAGGTAACAGGCTCATTGGCGGAGCTAGTAAGTGCCCTTCCTTAACTTTTGAAAATTTTCTTTAAGTTTTCATGTGTTTCCTTTTTTATTTTTTTATTTTATAGAGTCAACTAAAATATATGAATTTATTTAATTATGCTTCTCCTCCTTGAAAAATTTGTGTTTAAAGTTTTATGAACTGAGGTTTAAGTTATATTATGTCACAAATAAAAAATTCATAAAAAATAAACTTTATAGTTTTCTCATAAACTTAGTTTTGCATGTATATAATAATTAGGGTTTTTTTTGTTTTCGAATAAAGTATACATTAAATATAGGTGAATAAAGATTATGATTAAGATATATCTTATTTAAATATCAATCTTGATCATAGATGTATATATAAATTTTTAACCAAATCATATTTTTTGTAGTGTTTTTAATGAAACGAACACTATATTTTAACAAATGTAGATAGATAAAAATTTGCAATTTTTTTTTTAAATTTCTATAATTTAATTTTACTGTTTTGGTTCCTATAAGTTTAATTGACAGACAACAATGCTGACCATATGAGAGAAGTATATGAACATGTTTCTTTTTTTTTTATTATTATTATTCAAAGTACAACTTGGAAGTTGGAAATATTATAAGCAGCTGAACCTCGACAACTTCTTCACTTCTGAAGAAACAAGTTATATATGATTAATTTTGTGCGGATTATGTTAGAATATTTGGATATATTTTAAATCTATGAGCCATATTTTTATTTTCAAGAAAAATACTTACAAATTGTCCTAGAAATCTGGTGCAGTAGTAATGTATCGGCCTATTTGATATATTATTTGAAATAATATTTTATTCTAAATAAGAAATGATAGGATTTAATCAAATATAATAAGATTTTAAGAATATGTTTAGTATATTTTTAGAAAACATTTTCTAAAAATATTTACATTAGTTTTTAAACTCTTATATTTGTTAATTTAGTTAAACAATCTCCACAATGAAAGTTTATAAATTAACAAAAACATTTTCACCTACTCAACTGATTGCCGGCAGTCGTCGGAATGACACATGACTGGTTAGATCTAAATGGTCTTACGCCAATCTGGCCGAAAATGGCAAGATCTATGGCCAAAGGTAATTCATGCGTCTAAGTTTATAATGAACTTTAATTTATAAAAACACCTTGATTCAAACACTGAATATAAAAGTGTAACTTAAAATTTTAAGTTAATATTTAAGACTGTTTCAATCTAGTGTATAAGAGAAAGGAGTTATAAGTTAATATATTAAGTGTTAAATTAGAATGAAGGGTGTGAAAGGTGAACTATATATATTGTGGTTGAAAGTCTAGCCAATGTTTCGTCTACGTCTCTACAAGCAGGAGTGGTCAGAGGGAGGCCTATTTTTATTGCTCAGTTTTGTACCAAATAACAATCCTCCTATTGCATTGCATGTGCCGTCTTATTAATTAATCACATTTTTATATATTTTAATCAAACTTCAACTGGTACTTTTGTTATTTTCTCAAAGAAGCAACGTCGTAAATTCATCACTCACGAATTCTCATGTATACCGAATCAACCTAGTGAAATCACGGAAACTATGACTTCAATCATCGAACTTTTCATGTTCAATGGTCTCCTTTTTATCCCGCGTGAAAAATAGTTTTCCAGTACCAACTCTATACCGATTACCAATATATATATAACTTATCATTCTCTCTACCAGCTTCATCATCTTCATCAACATTTCAAACCCCCAGTTATGGCAATTACGTCCACAATGATTCATAGCCACCTGCCAGCCACTATAAATGACAGTTTGAATCGGGTTTCTGTAATCCGTGCCCATCAAGAAGTTTTTGTTGGTCCTCCTTCATCAAATCGAGCAACAAATAGACTGGCTGAATCCCTCTCAAACCTCCTTCATCTCCACATTGAAAACCCTCCAAGAGCAAGAACAACAAACGTGTCATGGAGTTTAGTGAGTCAACAAAACAATCACTCGGGTCCACCAATGTCTCCCAAGGAGATAATTTCTGATCGGTGGCGTGAAATTCATGGCTCTAATGATTGGGACAATCTCTTAGACCCACTTCATCCTTGGCTCCGCCGAGAGATTCTTAAATATGGAGAGTTTGCGCAAGCAACATATGATGCCTTTGATTTTGATCCTTTCTCCGAATATTGCGGTAGTTGCAGGTTCAATCGTGACAATTTCTTTGGAAAGCTAGGCATTGATAAAAATGGGCATAAAGTGTGCAAGTATATTTATGCTATGTCACATATAGACACTACAACAATATACACATATAGCTACAAAAATTAGTTACAGAAAGGAAAACTGTAACAAATACATATTTACAGCTATAAAAGTCAATATTTATAGCTAATTGAAATAATTTTAATAATGAGATTTTCTCCCTCGAAGCTACTATTCATCTCTTGCTTTAACTTATTAAAACCGCGGCAATAACTATTTATTTAGCTACAATGTATTAGCTATGGTAAAACATTGTAGCTAATTAATGTATTTAGCTATAGACATTTTACATGGTATATAGTATCATTATTAGCTACAAGTTTAATGATATAGCTATTATTTGTGCATTAGCTATAAAATATTGAAATTTGTAGCTAATTAAGGTATCTAGCTATATAAATTTTATTTTCATGGTAGTAACAATATTATAGTATCATTATTAGCTACTAGTTTAAATATATAGATAGTATGTGTGCATTATCTATAAATTATTTGAACTTGTATCAAATAAAGAATGTGAAAATTAATTTGCTATAATTCTTATAGTATGCAGCTATAGATATTCTAATTCATACTGTGAGTAATTATATTTTTATTATTTATGAATTAAATAGTGTGGGCTTAAAAGACTAAAATTTTATTTTAAAGGATCTTCGAGGTTTTTGTTTTAAAAGACCAATAGCCAACTTAAAAGACCTTTTCAGCAAGCTGAGAGTGTGGGCTTTTTTAAATAAAATTTTATTTTAAAGGATCTTTGAGGTTTTTTTTTTTTTTTTATGATGATTTAAAACTAACACGTCATGAAATATAGATGATTTTAGGTATGAGATATGAGATATTATAAAAATTGGTAATGCTATATATTTGTATATATGGACTTGTATGTATGCTTTAGATGATGATGATAGAGTTAATAATACTATTAATATTTGAGAATGACAACATTTGTTTATTGTTAATTATATATCAAAAAAATGCAAGAAAATAGAAAACACAAATTAAATCATATGAAATACTGTTAAAATTACAGGAGATCTGATACAAATTAAATTATATAAAATACAACAAAATTACCTTTTTAAAAAAAATTTCATTGTTTTAGTTGGAGATTTATTTGCAAGTTCATTTTATGAACAAGAAATAAAGAATTCATTACGGAGCTTAGCAATGGTATGATTTAAGTGGCTCTCGTCTTCTTGTGATTTAATAAATTGTTCTCAAGATATCAATTGCAATTAATTCAAACCACTTGTGATTTAATTCACAATATCTTTTCGTATTGTTTATAATAAGAATATAAGTTTGCTTATAAAAATTGAACTTAATTAAATCACATGAGACTATGGTTAGCTTATTTAAAAACCTCACTATGTAAAGATTACTTATCTTATTTATCATTTATAATTCAAATTATTTATCTTAAATATGTATAATTTAATTTTCCCTTTATTCTATGTAAGCCAAGGAAACTTGAGTCATTGCAGAATAGGTGTCTCACAATAGAGGTTTGAGTGTAAACCAGGAAACTCATAGTATTACTCATGTAGAAGTAAGAGTACTAGTTCTGTAAGACTAGGAGTCTTGGATGTACTAGGATATGTAGGGACTTAGTGTCCTGTTGTGGATAAGTGTATACTGATGGGCTAGAGCTGGGCTGGGCACTTATCTATAGAAAGGCCTAACTCATGGAGTGGCCCTAAATATAGGTTGGCCAATTCGTAGGGTGGCCCTGATCGTAGGGTGATCTAACTTGTGGAGTAGGTTAACTTGTTAGAGTATGTGCCCTTGAGCCAATCATATTGTTGTATGTTGACTCTGTGGTCATGAATATTCAAATAGAAGGCATTGATTTTATTTGTAAACATATTTCATATGTATGTATTGATATATACCCTTAGAGGTTGAACCATGATGAGGGAATCACAATAGTGATAAGTCTGATTGTGATCATCCTATGACCATTATGGTGGCTATTCTAAAAATGTCCATAGCCGAAGTATTATCCTGACCTACGCACATATATTACGGTAAGCTATCAGTATTGAACGACCCTACCGGAAGGAAGGGACTGATCCACATGTCAAGATTGTTGTTGAAAACTGTTGCGGCGGCATGGGTGCTGTGATTCACGAGTGTCATCAGACTGACCATCAGAGGATTCCATATGGATAGTAACACCAGTGTCCAGGAATACATCCTCTAACAGATGGTGGTGCATGTGGTCCTTAGACTTGAGTCATCAGAGTGTCGTGTGTTCCTATGGTGTAGTTTAACACTTACCAAACGTAATTGAGAGGGTTATCAGTACGGAGGTGATTGATATATTGGAAAATACATCAAGACTATGGCGGATGACAAAGGATCATCACTCTTATGCACAGGAGATATTATCTCGGTGGGATTCCGGTGAAGGACAACGACCTTGGAATTTGTGGCCATAGTGGGAATCAGTCGATTTATCCGATAACCGAATCTGAATAGGTCAAGGTGGTTTATATTTGAAGTCGACATTACTCTACTCAAACCTGATGAGATAATAGATGATGAAGGGATTTATTGCACCGGTACCAAACCATGTTGACGGTAGCGAATAGTGAATCCGATTATGTCGGGTGGCCTTGTGCTTTACTAGGGGCCAATATTAGTCTATATGTAATGAGACGATTGATTAGGTGTCGATTGCGCTATTACACCATTGGCATGATGAGGAGCCTTGGGGTCACAACATAAAAGGCAATCTAAAGAAGAGATTGTGAGGGCATTTTTGTCATCTATTGACAAAGGGGTATTTTGGTAATCTTATGGGGCAATTATTTGCTGGAAAGGTTGTGTCTGGATCAATAAACCATCAATTATATTTATATTAATATATATATATCTGTGGTGTGTGTGTTAATTATAAAGAACATTATTAATGGATAAAAATAATACAGGAAAATACCCGATATATGATTTTGTTTGGAAAAGACACATGAATTAATTAATGGAAGGGATTTTTTTGTAAATGCACCTTCAAGGATTTTTAGGGCACACCGATAAAAGGGCACTTTTCCCTAAAAATCAAATATTCATTCTCTCATTCCTCTCTGGCGTGGATAGCAATAGGTTTATTGGAGAAATTTTTTCTTCAACCCTAATCTCACTCATCTTCTTTAGTCTGCACATCAAGATCTAGTAAATCTCTTGTGTTGATCCTTGCCTTTGTGTGGATAACGGGGTGGTTGATCTTATCTTGGATGTGAGCCTTTTCACTCCAGATCCTAAAAGAGGTGGAGCCTCCAAACTGGGTAAGGTTTGCATCATTCATGGGTCTTATTTATTTTATAGTATGAACACGTCCTACTCATATTTGGATTTCGAGGCTTACTGTGTTTAATCGGTTATATTTTGTTTCATTGCATTGTCTCTCGATTAAAACACTAACATACTCATGGTGTGGACCAGCTCGTGAATAGGCCGACCCATAGAACGGTCTTTCGTACAGAATAGGCCATCTTGATGGATGGTCCTCTCACAGGATGGGTTATATGGGCAACCGAAGTTGGGTCGTGGCTTGAAGCATCTGCTATTGGATCAACCAAAGTTAGGCCTTGGCAGGATCCTTGGCTATTGGGCCAACAGGATTTGGGCTTGGCACGCGAGCCTTTTGCTATTAGGCCAACAGAGTTGGGCCTTTGGCACAGAGCCTTTTGCTATTGGATTGTCATGGGTCCAAATAGATTGTGCATCTACAATAACTATAATACTACAAAAGATATCAACACAAAGGATAAAATACCATATTAGATTAACACGGAGAAATTGTTATCAGATAGAGGGATATTTGGTATATATCATGCTGCCTTTAACGCGAACATACATGCTGCTTATAATATGAATAAGTCTCATTTCTTTATTCATGCATTTGCAAGGAGTTTACTTTTGGTAGTCGTAGACATGTTAATTTCATTCGTTTTATAGAATGTGACATATAATTGTGGTATCAAAATTACTTAAGGGTCAAATTACAAACTGACCAACTTTTTAATTTTAATTTATTTTAATTTGCAATATATTATATATAAACTTGAATGTATATATCTAGTCCAAAAATCATAAATTTTATTATATCCATCAACGTTTCTTGTTACAAGTAAAATGTAATTCTATTCCTTCAACATTTTCCATTCAAATCCTTTCTCATTTCATCAATCCATGAAGTAAACACTACCCAGTGGCCAAGCAAGCACTAGCCTAGAGTGGGCGATTCCGCTCCCTGAAATTTAAAAAACAATAAGGTTATAAGTTGTAACTACACTAATCAATTTATAATAAATAAATTATTAATCCAATCCATATAAAACAAGATAATGAAATACAGTTAGAACCTCTTTAGTGATACTCTATGTAAGAATAACCCTCATATAGTCATAAAAAATTCTAGCCCCAACTTGGGCTAGTTATAAATAAGATAAATTCGCATTGTTAAGTTATAATTTCTCTAGGTCCCGTCTTAAGGAACTTGCCTTTGCATAGTAATAATTAATGTTATTGCAAAAAATATATGTTATTGTAAAAATAGATGTTATACATAAAAGTTTAGAGATAAAATATTATATAAAGTTGTTTGAGACATAATTTATATTTTAGAGTTGTTATCACATCTTTTATCTTGTGAGTAGGGCTGCAAAAAACCGGTTAACGAATCGGATACCTGCTTTTTGAACGAACCGGTTTTCGGTTCAAGCCATATTGCGAACCGAACAGATCCGGTTTTTGCATAAACAGTTTGCAAACCGAACCGAATTTTTAGTTTGCAATTCGGTTAACGGTTTGCAAACCAGTTTATTAATAAATTTTTTTTTGCCTTTTTTTATATGTTATGATAAAAAATTCCTATTTTGGATGACAATTTCATGAAACCAAAAAAACCAAAGCACCAAACAATTTGGCCAATTAATCACCAATTATGCTACTGAATCTTCCATCCAGCATAATAACTAATAATCACCAATACATTATCATAAAATACAAACTGTTCCTTTAATTTTAATGGTCAAGTACAAAAGTGATTAAGAAATAACAAGTGAAGGTTGTAACAGGCATCTCCCCTCCACTTTAAGGAAGCATTCTTCAATTGGTCAAATGCAATCATGGAATCACCTATAAGGGAATGAAACAACTTTATATTTTCTAAATAAAGAGAATGCATTTCGTTTTCAGCATGGCACTGCAGAAAAATAAAAAAACACATAAATAATATGATACAGTGATGATTCCATAGGATTCTTGTTTATGGTTCTTAAAGTTATAAACTAATTGTACTCAACCCATTTACTTTTAGAGTAAGACTACGCCACCGAAGGTTGTGTACCGAATCTGGTGCATCGAATAACGTGACAAAATCCTGATCATTGATTTATTATTAGTTATATCAAAAACGGTTGGATTTTACCAAGTCATCGGTGCACAGATTCAGTGCGCAACCTTCGGTGGCTGTAGCATTTTCCTAATTTATTGTTATAGCCTTATAGTAGCCATTGGCGAGGTGACTTAATTTCACAAAACTAATTTCAAGACATGCACATTGCCTCATTTTCTGCCCCTTAACAGTAATCACAAATGACAAAATATTAATCCCTCTCTCTCTTTCTCTGTCACAGTTAAACAGAAAATTTAAATTTTATGAGTCCAAAGTGTGTCAATTACTCAACAAATCAAACATGTCAAACAAATACTTATTGATCACCAATTAACAAAACCAGCTTAAAAATATTAAGAAATGAGATCATAAGTTTGTTTACTTTCTACGTATATCGCCCATTGACATACAAGTAAAAAATCAAAAGTAATATACCCATATATGTGGTTGTCATTCATCATCCATATGACTTGTGCTTTCCAATCCAAAAGTGCAATTTCACAAATAATTGGACAAGCACATTAGATAGGTTATATTTGCAAAATATATTTACAAAACAAGAAATAAATAACCAAAAATTAAAAGTAATGAACAATTTTACCCATGTAAGTTTTGATATTTCGTCCAAGCTCTCCTCTATGATGATGGTACATGCGAAGCCCGAACCCAATTCTGTGTACAAATAAGCCTCCACCATCTTGGGAGTGAGGGAGACGAAATGGATCCACTACATGACCCCCCGTAATGAAAGCCAACTCAGATGCAACGGTAGAGCACAGTAGCCAATACACTTGTGCTGTCATAGACAGAGCTCCATATTTTGTTGATTGAACTCCACCTGCAAGATATCAAAACTCTTGTTGTATCTTCACCATCCCGAAATATGTCCACTCTGTTTTGTCATTCACACTTCTTGTCCAGAATGTTTCTCTTTATACATAACCTCATAAACTCCTTAGTATCAAGATCACATCATCAACATATCTCCATTGCAACTCGAGTCTGCTCATTGGTTGAGCCCACTAAGGACCACCTTAACGAAACTATATTGCTCAAATAAAGCCACCAAAACTTCTTTCACTTTTGTCTTCAAACTTCCAGCAAGATCCGTTACAAAGACTCATTAATAACCCAATTCGCAATTCTAACTTGTGTCTGGATCTAGTACCTCTGCAATGAATAACATGAGGTTGATATTTAATATTTGATCACATATTTATCATATTTCCCCTCATCCTTAGAGAAAGCACGTAACCTAGAATCTATTTACACCATTTTCAAATCTTCAATCCAATGCCAAAAATGTCCCGCATGTAAAAATACTCGTGACATAAAGTGAGCCAAGACACTGGAGAGTTGCATCATAAAAGACTTTCAAAAAAGGCAAGAAGTATCGTGCACTCCAATCAATGCAGTAGGCAACCTAAACCTTTCCCACTGCTAAGCCATCTGAATATTACTATCCTCTATTTCCAACAACTCAAAAGCTTTATGAATTTTACCGCCGCCTCCAACATCAGTATGTGGAATTCCACCTTGTTTCAACATCAAGAACCAACTGAGCTTACTTTCATTTTTTTGTCACACATTTTTAAATTTCTGTAACCTTGCCGGAGAAGACCTCACGTACCTCACTGCCGAACGAATTCGGAATAGGAGTCCTCCATATCTTTTAATCCTCTTTTACAAACTAACTCAATATTGAGCACAACATCTCATGTGTGGAGAAGTCACCATCCAGACACTCCCTTCCAACTTCCCAACCGAGTCTTTAGATAATTATTCCAAAACATCGAGCGCATTACATATGTGATTGTAAAACTTAGAAATACCCAATCAAGCAAACATTCCCCACAGCCTTGCCATAGCTAAGCCTTTATGACTAATATGGGGCGAAGTTTAATCCTTTTTGTAAAACCCAGTTTTCATCGATGAAGTGAGCTGTCAGACACATTAATTGAGGTTCTGCAATTTGCCATGTATCATGGTGAGAGAAACTCTTGTGAAAACTTAGCAAAAAACTTCTTCATTTTGGCACTCGTCCTTATTATATTTTAATACAATCTGAAGTAACCGTTGTTCGACTAGGAATTTGAAACCTGGCTGAGCCATACTCATGAACCCGAAACCCCTCACGCTCAACAACCTAAAAGGTAACTCATACCATTTTAGCTAAAGCCCGCTAAGCCCATCTTGGTCAAATTTCCAAGTCAAAAGTGATCAAGAATGTGGAACGTTACTTGACTGATCACGTGCCTATTGTGCTTGTTGACACTATGTCTTTTGCTTCTTATCCCCCATATTGAGGGATCTTTTTACACCTACACATGTTACGCAAACAACTTGTACTGCTTACTGGACAAGCTGGAACTTCTACAGTAATTCATGAGCGTGGCATTATCCTATTCTCAGATATTCTGGTAAAGTGTCCCCTCCGAGTGTTTCCTTTTGAGTAATAAGTCCCGTGTTTCGGTTGGCCTGCATCGTGCCGTGCAGTGTTTGTTTGTGGCCCTTTGCAGGTGTCGGATTGGTGAATGATGCACAGTTTGACAAGGATGGTATTGTCTCCAGTCGGACATCTCAATTCGAAGAATTTAACTGACTTGACCTAATTAAAAATATACGGTAGTGAATTCATGTTAGTTTCACATCGTGCATACTTAAAAATGAGAACAATCCGGAAAGAAAATTAATGATAGAGAAAGAGGTAATGCAAAGTGGTATCAGACACGCAAGAGTCAACAACCTTTTTTTTATATTTGTTTAGTTTGTCTTTTCTCTTCCTTATTTGTAATTTTTGACTAAATGGAAGACTCCCTACGCCACCTGGAATTTATAAAGAAATAAAAGAACTGTGGTGGGTTCGTCCGTTGGCTCCTAAATTCCCAACTTGTATCTTTTTCTTTTTTCTTTTCCCACTTTTTCCTCCATATAAGTGTTTGAGAAGTGACTAGGGGGTTACAGGATTGTCACGATGCTAAAGGATTTCCAATATTGGCCATTTTATTAGTACAACACCAGCTTAAGGTCAACCCTCATACGATAGCCAGTGCTGTGACTTTCACTGCTGTGTGTTTCTAATTTCTGATTGCTTTGCTTTGCGTGAGGCTGCATTTTGGGTGTGATCTATGCGATGGACAGTAGTGTCTCGTGTTTTCCAGCCTCTTCATCTAAATATTGCTTTTCTAGGTTTTTAGTTCGGGAATCTAATGTGGTTACAAACACACCTAGGGTTTGCCACCTTCTTTCCACATAATATGACTCATCTACTCTGGAGTCTTTTGAAAGGGCCCGCCTTAGTGCTTCCGGTTACATCCAGACGTTATGCAAATTTCCTGCAAAGGGTCCTCTGTTTTCCGACATGTGTCAAGATATGTATATGCCCTTCATAATTTGCGAGGAAGACTAATTGTCTTTACATTTACTCGACCCCGTGGTCGAAATGAAAAGGATCTTTTACATTCATCACCCAAAATGCACAAATGAAAAGGACTTTTACATTTACTCAAAAGTCTTATATTTATTCCACCAAACACACACGCCTATAATATCTCACCACATAAGCATAAAATGAGGCAGTCAAAACAGAAAGTCAGAAACCTCCTGTAGTTTAAAGAGCAGATATTTAGGAGAAGGTTACACCTTGGAGACTGGAGAGGGCAGCGGTGGCGACTGGAGTCTCGGAGAATGGAGATGGCAGCGGCGGCCGACGAGTTTGGAGGGAGGAGGGAGGAGGAGAGAGACAAGTTTGAGAAGAAGATGTTACACCTTGGAGATGGAGAGAAGAGCAGTGACTGGAGTCTGGAGTCTTGGAGACAATGGAGAGTGGAGAGGGCAGCGACGGGCCATCGACCGGCGAGTTTGGATGAGGAGATGAGGATACATACGTCGAGTGTGTACTGTGTAGTTGTTAGGGATTCAAAGTTCAAACTAATATTTGATTTAGATTTGGGTATTAGGATTTTAGATAATAAAGGTTTTTAAAAATAAAAATTAAAATAATATTATTATATTAATTTATAAGAAAAATGGTTATTAAACAGGTTTAGTTAACAGATTTAGAAAATGATATACACGCGTAAACGCACTGAAAAACTGGTTTTTTCATTTTTTGAAACCGCCGAAACGGTTACCGGTTTTGGACCGGTTTCGATTTGGTTTTCTGGTTCGGTTTCGGTTTTTTTTTGTGCCTACTTGTGAGTACGTAATAAGTCGCTAGCATGTACACCTTTTGTAAAGCCAAAATATTTCTAGCTTCTCAAGCCTGTTTAAAGCTTATTGGCATGAAAGTTTGGTATTTCGTACTCAATCCAGGATTCTATCCTCTTCTTATCTAATTTCAGTAATGATTCTCTTTCAGTTAAAGCATACACAACTTGTTGGTATTTTAGTGATGCAAGAAGACATTAATAACCATTTGTTAGTGTAGTGAAGTTATCGAATTTACCACTCAAATCTACAAGACTCTTTGATTTTCCATCTTCATTTGTAACTTGCAATACATCGACCATCAGGGGTCCTAATTTTACAATGTTTAACAATTGACAATTGTCATTAGCTTCATATCAATTGACCATGCAATCATGCATTTCTTCATCAAGACATTTATCTTTTCTGGTTCCAAGACACGATTCTACTGTTTCAAAAGTAGGCGATTAAGGCACTGATGATAATAACCTTTGAAATTACTAATGATGCCTGCATCATATGGTTGGATTTTGGAAGTGCTAGTTGGTGTAGGATCAAAACAAAAAATCCTAATGCTACTAAAAACATTAATGAAATCCTAATACTACTAAAACATGATTATAAAATAAAACAAGTAATATTCCTACATCATGAAAAGTAAATAGAACCTCTATACAGTAAACCTCTCCTATGTGATACTCTATGTAGGAAAAACTCTATATAGTCTAAAAAATTCTATCCCAATTTGAGTAGTTATAAATAAGAAAAACTCTATATGTAATAAGTTATAATTTTTTTAATTCCCGTCTTAAGGAAAGTTACCTCGACATAGTAATAATTATTTGTATTGCAAAAAAAAAAAAAAAAAATATGCTATGTTACCTTAAAGTTTATGATGAAATAAAATATTTATCTAAAGTTGTTTGGGACAATGATATAGCTTTAGAGTTGTTACTAAATCTTCTGACTGCGAGTATGTATAACCGCTAACATGGACACCTTTATTGAATGAAAATATTTCTAGCTTCTCAAGCATGTTTAGAGCTTCATGGCACGAAACTTTTTGCATTCTATACTATCATCCTCAGGATTATTTCATTTCTCTCGTCTAATTGCAGCAATGATTCTTTTTAGTTAAAATATACAACTTGTTGCTCATTGAATGATTGAGGAAGACATTATATCCATTCAATTAGTGTAGTGAATGTCAAATCTTATCACTCAATTCTGCAATGACTCTTCTTTCTCATCATCCACTTCATTTGTAGCTTGCAATTAACTACACAGGGGCCCTAATTTTGCAGTGCTTAAAACAATTGATAATGTCGGGTTACATCAATTGACCATGTAGCAACTACTCTTACATTCCATCAAGGATACTTTATCTTTGGTTCCAATACATGATCTTCTATCCGTTTCAAAGTAAGCGATTTAAGCGCTGCTGATAATAACCTTTGAAATTTCTAATAATGCTTGCTCACATGGCTGGTTTGGAAGTGCTAGCTGGTGGTAGGAACATAACAATTGTGTCATGAAGTGGGGGGAGATTCTCCTTTTTCATGTGCAGTACAATTATCCAATATAAGCAAGACATTTCTATCCAAACGACTATCAAACCACTTAAGCCATCAAAAAAACAAAGATGTCATCCATGCATTTGAATTCGCTCGATACTTGCAATTGAGTTATCACAGGTAACCTATTAAACATCTTGGATTAAGAAACTATCGATGACCCAAAGTAGAAGTTTGTCAAAGCCATCGCCATTGCAAAAATACTGTAATCCTCTCTTGTGTTTGCTTTCGGTCCTCAACGTGTTGTACAGGAGAGTTATCGACTTGTATTCGATAAAATAAGCGCAGTTTCATCCATATTATAAATTTCCTTCCAAGCCTATTTGTCTAATTTTTCTTTATTTATGGAAAACTAGCTTCAATTTTTCTATATTAACTGACCACCTTTCCAAAATGATGAAAGGAATGAATTGTATATCGTTGCTTAACTTTTCCAACCAACCATTTGAAAATTCAAACGAGGTAGCTTCGGGATAGAGTTTCTTAGAAAAATATTTCCCTTCTCTTTTTACAATTCACCATCATTAAAATGCTTTGATGGCATACAAACCTTCATAGAGGGCAGACTCCATTGTTGGGTACTTTACCATCTTTGAACGTTTTGTGTTGGGTTCAAAAATCCTTCTTCTTGAAGGAGGTCAGTTGATCATTTGAGTGCTTAGATATTGTTGCTTGTGATACCTTAAGACCTGAGTATCTTCTAAACATTCAAAGATCTTTATGCTTCCAACGAGGTGATTCTTCATTTTGCACAACTCAACACGAATACTTTCGGTCAATTGAGTTCGTGTATTAACTTTGGCGGCATGATTGATTTGCTAGAGGAGAAAGAAAGGTATCACTTGAATTGGTGGAAGATTTTATTGAAAACTGATTTAATAAGTTGAAAATAACAACCCTATTTTAGCAGACTAATCAATATTCTACTAGGATAAGTAAATAGAAATCCTAATATACTCCAACCATGAATTGAACACTACTAATATTAAAAAGAATTGAAATCCTAGTACTGCCAAAACATGAATTTAAAATAGGAAATCAAGTAATATTAAAAGTAAATAGGAAATCTAATAATACCAAAACAATGAATTGAAATCTTAATACTACTAAATATGAATTAAAATCCTAAACTCCCAAAAATAAATATAAATAGAAACAAGTAATATTAAAAGTAAATAAGAAATCTAATACTACTAAAACAATTAATTGAAGTCCTAATACATACTACTAAAACATGAATTATAAAATAAGAAATCAAAATAGTTTTTTTGTAACTACATCTCTATTAAGTTATAACCTCTTTATGGTAATATTAGTTTGGTCCCAACATTATGACTATAGAAAGGTTTTACTGTACTACAAACTATAAATTATAAATAAGAAATCAAAACAAAATTCTTATAACTACACCTCTATTAGTTATAACATCCTATAGTAATAAATTTAGTTGGCCCCAACATAAGACTATAGAGAGATTTTAGTAGTTAGATTATAAATTAATAAGGTACATGTTATACAAATTTAATTGAACTTATTATATGTAAACAATTGAAGTTTATATTTTTCCATATCTTGATTATTATGTTTAATATGTACAATAAAATATCTTATTAACATAAAAACCACATTCTAATGTCTGTTTAATTTAGCTTAGTTTAGAAAATGTAGGTTATGGTTTGGTTATGTTGATGTGTTTCTTTATCTAATGTGTTTAACAATAACGATAACGTTCACGTTAAAACATCGATTTCATTGTGGATGATTGTTATGTTATAATGAAATTATTAAACTTTCAATATTCATATTATTATGTGATGCCTGCCACCACCGTCATCCTTGGTACACACCATCACCGTTGTTAGGGTATCTCCAAGGGTGTCTTTATTTTGAAGAACATCTTTCATATAAATAAAGAGCCTCTTTTAATTTTAAAATATAAAGAACATAATTTTATCAAATCCATAGTGCTTTAAATTTAATGAAGATGCTCTTTATTTTAAGAAAGAGACTTAATAACAGAAAGAATTAATAAATAAATGTATAAGAACTTATAGTTTATTAATTAAAATTAGGATAGAGAGTGAGAATTTGAATCTCTCAATATGGAAAGTCAATTCACTCTCTTAATTTATATTTTAAAGATAAGAGTCTATTAGACTCTTGTTTTTATAGATAACTTTATAATAGAGAATTTGGATCATATAAAAATCATTCTAAGAGACTCTTACCGTCAAATGACAAATTGCTAACAATCTACCAATCTAGGCTCGCTCGAAGACCATCCACACGATGTCATGCCAGCGGCCTTTGGCAGCCACAAGCTACATAGTTCAGAAGATTGTCAATTTCTAGTCTTTCAAACATCGGCGTCAATGTCAAAAACATGAAAGACAGTCGCCATCCGACGGTTGAGCTAACAACAATTAATTATCAAAGTGTAATTACTTTTCTACCCAACAACAAATTTAATTATAAAGTAAAATATTAAATAAATTAATACTTTCTACCCCACCACCACCATCACTAGCACACCACTGCCATTGTTGTTATCGCTTAAAAGACCATTGTTGATGATTTTCCAATCTAGACTAGCCTTCGAAGACCATTGGTTGATGTTATGCCAGTGGCCTTTGGCAGCCACAAGCGCATAGATCAGATATTGTCAACTTCTAGTCTTTTAGACCCCGGTCGAAGTCAAACATGAAGATATGGATACTTAGATTATAAATTTAAGGTCCATGTTATACAATACTGAACTCATTATATGTAAAACATTAAAGTTTATATTTTTCCTACTCTTGTATTATGTTTTATGTAAGAAATTATCTATTCCACACAAATTCCTGTCTAATTGGTCCATTTTTCAGTTTACTTTTGATTAGATTTTATGAGTTTCGTTATATTTATGATTTCTTTTTTAATGTGTTTAACGGTACTGATTCTTTGTTTTTTTTTGGGTAAGAGAAAGTTATTGGCTATGATTGGTTTTGTAATTAGACTGGGTTTATTAAATATAATTTTTTTTTTTTTTCAGTTATGGTTACATTTAATTGTGTTATTTCTATTGGATAGTGAGTATTAAAAAAAAAAGGTAAAATTCTATATGGTGTTAGTGTAGAGTATTGAATAAAAGTAGCGACCGGATTCACTTCCTAAGCACACTAATACTTCGAGAGAATCTAAAGAAAGAAATGAAAACATAGTGTTTACTAATTTGTAAAATAATCTCAAATTTCCTAGCAGAAGTAGAATGATATCTAAACAACTAATTTGTGAGAATGGGACTCTTGTTTAAAATATTTCATTATAACATGCATGAATATATTGGTAGGTCTTAATCAATTTCTGTTCGGGTCAAATGTTATGATTCAAAGTGTAGGCTTGGAAATATAATAAGCACCCAAGCCTCAACAACTTCTTCACTCGCAAATTTATGGTTATTGTATAATTAGGTGATACTTGTATTATGAGTGGGTGGCGGAGGTAGCTGAACTACCGAAGTATGCCAGGAAGAAGGAGAGGCAAGAAGATGCCGGAAAAATAAAAGAGACAAGACATAGAGAGGAGACCTTTATATATTTGTTATTTGTCAATGTACAATTTGTGTCATTTATACAAGTAGAAATGTAACTTGTAACAAAACAAATAATGTAAATAATACAGATCAATTAGAAGGTAAATAACTTGATTTGGCTAACCATTTTGGACCATATCAGTTATCTCCATTGATTGTGCATTCATAATATTGGTGTCAACACTCCCCACAGCTCATGTTATAGATGTCATAAACTTCGAGCTTCTGACATAACAGTTTTGTGAAGTATTTGCTGCTGATCATGGTTGGATGTGCTCTGTTTTAATCATACTTTCTTGTATTGTCTCTGAAAAAGTGACATCAATCTTATATAGTTGTTCTTTCATGAAAAACTAGATTGGCTACAATATCTTTTGTTGCCATGTTATCACAATACAGTCTTACGATGTTTCCACTTGTATGTATGATCCTTTAATAAACCAAGAATCCATGTGAAATACAAGTAGTTTTGCCATGGCTCTATATCTGGTCTGTTGAGAGAGTGATACTGTGATTTGCTTCTGTTTCATGAGATAAGAGTCTCTCCAAGCTTAATGCAGAAGCCAGTGAGGGATCTTCTTGTCACTAGACATGAGCCCCAATCTAAGTCCACGTATGTTGTGATGCTTAAGTCTCATTTCCTTGGTAGGAGAAGTCCCAACCCTGGAACACCCTTTGTATTTAAGTACTTTAACTGTTACAATGGGGGATTGTTTGCATGCATAAACTGGCTGAGAATTTGTACAACATAGCTAATGTTGGTAGAGTCATTGTCCGGTTATGGTCTTCCAATGAGCTATGGTAGCTAGAGCTGTCTTCTAACAAGGGACCTGTCTTAGAATTTTGATTCTTTTTCATCGTATTTCTTGTGTGTGAGCCACGTTCTGTTCTACAATAAGTGCGCTTGGTTGCATACTGCCAACCCTTAATCTAATATGAGTTCGAGCACATACATCTGCTGGCTGAGAGATATTCTTTTTAAGGAATGAGCCATTTCGATTCCTAGGAAATACTCTTGGTGCCATTAATCTTGATGTGGAATGTCTGTGTAGATATCTTTTAGTTCTTGATTGCACTCTTCATCATTCTGTAATGAAGATGTATCACCATAGACATAAGATTGAGGAGATCATCACTTGGTCTGGAGAATAAGGCGTAATCATGTTTGGATTGAGAGAATCCCAATTATGAGAGCCTCTGTAAGCTTGATTCCACTGTCGTGATGCAACTGGGTGCTGAGTTTGCCGGAAAAAAAGAGACACGACAATAGAGAAGATGTGTTTGTATATTTATTATTTGTCAATGTACAATTTGTGTCAATTTTACAAGTGAAATGTAACTTGTAAGGGACAAATAATGTAAATAATTACATGATCCATATATGAAGGAATTACTTGATTTCAACTAACTATATTCGGACCTATCAATATATTGCGCATTCATTATTTGTATTGTCAACCATATTTGGATTTCAAATCTATGATTCAAAACGTTTTTGCAAGTCTGCAAACATCCGTAACATATCGTCTCTCTCCTTTATAGTAGTTTTGATATTAAAATTTAAACTTTTATTGTTTTATAAGTGACCTAATGAATTACACATTATAAATTCAAGATTCTGTTTTTTACAGAAATTTTGATTATATCTTTTGTGGCTTATTGGTATTCGGCTCGCACATCAAAATCTATTTTTCAAATTTGTTTTTAGTCATGCAAGTTTACAACAAGATCTTTCTTGAACTACACTCTGGAAGAAGGTAACAGGCTCATTGGGAGCTAGTAAGTGCCCTTCCTTAACTTTGAAATTTCTTTAAGTTTTCTGTGTTTCCTTTTTTTTTTTTATTTTTAGAGTCCTAATATATGAATTTATTATGCTTCTCCTCTTGTTTGTGTTTAAGTTTTTTGAACTGGGTTAGTTATTTGTCCATCAATATCAACTTATAGTTCTCATACTTAGTTTGCCTGATATAATTGGGTTTTTTTTTCGAATAAAGTATACATTATGGTGATGATTATGATGATATATCTTTTATATCATCTTGATCTGTGTTTATATTTTACCAAATCTTTTTTGTAGTGTTTTTATGATGAACGACACCTATTTTAAATGTGATAGATAAAATTTGCAATTTTTTTTTTATTTCTTTAATTTTTTACTGTTTGGTTCTCTAAGTTATTGAGACAACCATGCTGACCATATGAGGAGTATATCATGTTTCTTTTTTTTTTTATTATTATTCAAAGTACAACTTGGAGTTGGAAATTTATAAGCGCTGACCTCGACACCTTTCACTTCTGAGAAACGTTATTGTATTTTGTTGCGGATTATGTTAGATATTTGGTATTTTCATCTATGAGCCATTTTTTTTTTTCAGAAAATACTTCTTGTCCTAGAATCGGGCGTCGTAGTAATCGGCCTATTTGATATATTATTGTAATATTTTATTCTATAAGATGTAGGATTCAATATATAAGATTTTAAGAATATGGTTATATTTTTTAGAAAACATTTTCTAAAATATTTCATTAGTTTTAACTCTTTTGAATTTAGTTAACAATCTCCCACTGAAGTATTTTAACAAAACTTTCACCTACTCCACTGTGCCCGTCGTCGGATGACACATGACTGGTTAGTCTCATGGTCTTACGCCATCTGGCCGAATGGCAGTCTGGCCAAAGGTAATCTGGTTCTAAGTTTATAATGACTTTAATTATCAAACACCTTGATTCCACTGATATAAGTGTAACTTAAAGGTTCTTGGGAGTAAGAATTTTGTAAGTTAAAAAGAAGGGTTGTGATCTCCATGCATAATGAAAGGGCTAACCTTTGTTTATATAATGAGTCAAGAAAGCTTGGGCCCTTGTAGAACTAGGTATTCTCACAATATAGGAGTTTGATTAAACAGGAAACTCATAGTATTTAATTAGAGTAATGCTATAGTTACTGAAGAATATACATTGAATAACGTGACGTAATCATGACCATTGATTAATATCAATTCATAATTAATCGACGGTCAGGATTACGTCACGTCATTCGGTGCATGAATTCGATGCGTATTATTCGGTAACTGTATTATTTTCCATTTAATTATGCTTCTCGTCCTTGAAAAATTTCTGTTTAAAGTTTTATGAATTGAGGTTTAAGTTATATTATGTCACAAATAAAAAATTCATAAAAAATAAAATTTATAGTTTTCTCATAAATTTAGTTTTGCATGTATATAATAATTAGGGTTTTTTTTTTTCCGAATAAAGTATACATTAAATATAGGTGAATAAAGATCATGATTATGATATATCTTATTTAAATATCAATCTTGACCATAGATGTATATATAAAATTTTAACCAAATCATATTTTTTGTAGTGTTTTTAATGAAATGAACACTATATTTTAACAAATGTAGATAGATAAAAATTTGAAATTTTTTTTTTTTAAATTTCTATAATTTAATTGTACTGTTTTGGTTCCTATAAGCTAATGAAAAATACTATCCTTACAAAGACCCATACAAAGAGAGTTACAAAGTGACATTAGTAAGAAGAAAAAAATAAAGAAAAAACAAAAAAGAAAGAGAGAGAGAAAAAAATTATAAAAATCAAAGGTGAAAATTATCTTAATGCCTTGTTTATATGTGTCTCTCTAAAACTAACAGCGCTCTTAAGCTAATTGACGGACAACAATGCTGACCATAGGAGAGGAGTACATGCACATGTTTCTTTTTATTATTATTATTATTCAAAGTACAACTTGGAGGTTGGAAATATTATAAGCAGCCGAACCTGACAACTTCTTCACTTGTGAAGAAACAAGTTATATATGATTAATTTTGTACGGATTATGTTAGAAATTTGGATATATTGTAAATCTATGAGCCATATTTTTATTTTCAAGAAAATTACTTACAAATTGTCCTTGAAATCTCGTGCAGTAGTAATGTATAAGGTCTATTTGGTACATTACTTAAAATAATATTCTATTCTAAATAGAACAAGATAAGGTGTAATTAAATGTGATAAGATTTAATTAATAAAAACACCTTGATTCAAACACGGAATATAAAAGTGTAACTTAAAATTTTAAGTTAATATTTAAGACTGTTTCAATCTAGTGTATACGAGAAAGGAGTTATAAGTTAATATATTAAGTGTTAAATTAGAATGAAGGGTGTGAAAGGTGAATTATATATTGTGGTTGAAAGTCTTGCCAATGTTTCGTCTACGTCTCTACAAGCAAGAGTGGTCAGAGGGAGGCCTATTTTTATTGCTCAGTTTTGTACCAAATAACAATCCTCCTATTGCATTGCATGTGCCGTCTTATTAATTAATCACATTTTTATATATTTTAATCAAACTTCAACTGGTACTTTTGTTATTTTCTCAAAGAAGCAACGTCGTAAATTCATCACTCACGAATTCTCATGTATACCGAATCAACCTAGTGAAATCACGGAAACTATGACTTCAATCATCGAACTTTTCATGTTCAATGGTCTCCTTTTTATCCCGCGTGAAAAATAGTTTTCCAGTACCAACTCTATACCGATTACCAATATATATATAACTTATCATTCTCTCTACCAGCTTCATCATCTTCATCAACATTTCAAACCCCCAGTTATGGCAATTACGTCCACAATGATTCATAGCCACCTGCCAGCCACTATAAATGACAGTTTGAATCGGGTTTCTGTAATCCGTGCCCATCAAGAAGTTTTTGTTGGCCCTCCTTCATCAAATCGAGCAACAAATAGACTGGCTGAATCCCTCTCCAACCTCCTTCATCTCTACATTGAAAACCCTCCAAGAACAAGAAGAGCAAACGTGTCATGGAGTTTAGTGAGTCAACAATACAATCACTCGGGTCCACCAATGTCTCCCAAGGAGATAATTTCTGATCGGTGGCGTGAAATTCATGGCTCTAATGATTGGGACAATCTCTTAGACCCACTTCATCCTTGGCTCCGCCGAGAGATTCTTAAATATGGAGAGTTTGCGCAAGCAACATATGATGCCTTTGATTTTGATCCTTTCTCCGAATATTGCGGTAGTTGCAGGTTCAATCGTGACAATTTCTTTGGAAAGCTAGGCATTGATAAAAATGGGTATAAAGTGTGCAAGTATATTTATGCTATGTCACATATAGAAATGCCCAAATGGTTAAAAAGATCACATTTGGTAGACACATGGAGCAAGGATTCCAACTGGATGGGCTTTGTAGCAGTCAGTGACGACGAGGAGACACATCGTATTGGCCGGAGAGACATCGTCGTGGCGTGGCGTGGCACCGTGGCCCCATTAGAATGGTACGAGGATTTTCAAAGAAAGTTGGAGCCAATTGGGCATGGTGATGCTAAAGTCGAACATGGGTTCCAAAGTATTTACACTTCCAAGAATGAACAAACAAGGTATAACAAAACTAGTGCTTCAGAGCAAGTCATGAATGAAGTGATGAAACTTGTGAAATTCTATAGAGAAAAAGGTGAAGAAATCAGCCTAACAATCACAGGTCATAGTCTTGGCGGAGCATTGGCTCTCCTTAATGCATATGAAGCTGAAGACACCATTCCAGGGCTTCCAATAAGTGTAATTTCGTTTGGTGCGCCTAGAGTAGGCAACATCGCCTTCCGGGACGAGCTCCATCAAATGGGTGTTAAAATATTGAGGATGGTAGTTAATCAAGATTTTGTGCCGAGAATGCCAGGAGTTGTTTTTAATGAAAGTTTACAAATGTTTGATGAAATAACAGGGACATTAGATTGGATTTACACACATGTAGGAGCCCAACTAAAGCTCGATGTTCGATCATCTCCTTACCTAAAGCGTGGGTTTAACTTATTAGGATTTCATAGCCAAGAAACGTACCTTCATCTAGTGGATGGTTTCATAAGTTCTAGTGATTCAAAATTTCGTTCAGATGCTCGAAGGGATATTGCTTTAGTGAACAAGGCATGCGACATGTTGGTGGATGAATTAAGGATCCCCCATTGTTGGTACCAATTGGAGAATAAAGGACTCGTGCGGAATGCTCACGGCCGATGGGTTAAGCCCGAAAGAGACCCAGAAGACATACCGTCACCTGTTGGAGAATCACATGTCCAAGCCCATGCGTTTGAACAATACAAGTTTGTAAAGAAATCCGTTTTTTACTAATGAAAGAAAGAGATTTTGATATAATCAACTGTTTATACATACCTCGATTAATGTTCTTACATTTAGCTTGTGATATGGATGATGTGGTATCAATCAAGATTTTTTCTACCAAAATATCAAAATGAATATGAATTTTACAAAGTAGAAACTAGGTTTTGGTCACTTTTGGGAGAAATAAAATGGGCTCATCCTCAATAGTAAAGCATAATTTGACTAGTGAAAGGAGGTGGTGGAAGCCCAAAGTCGCAAAGATGTCCAACAGGAGTGTAAAGTCTAAAAGGGGCAGAGAAAGTCTTGTAGTGTGACTGTGCTAGGAAATTAGTGAGCTGGTAGTAGTAATTCATAATCCCCAAGAAAGAATGCAACTTTGTCACTGTCGTAGGCCGTTCCCATTCTGCTATAGCTTGCACTTTCCCTTTGTCTATTATAAGTTTGTCTACTTTGGGTTGGACAAATGAACACTTGCTCTTCTTGACGTAGAGCTCGTTGTCTTGCAACACCTTGAAAACGGTCCGGAGATGTTCAACGTGCTCCTCTCGTTTTCATCTCGAGCAGCTTCGCTCCTCTCGCGTATCGCTATAGATGACGATATCGTCGAGGTACACCACCACGAACTTGTCCAAGTAAGGCTGGAAAATGCGGTTCATGAGTGTGCAAAAAGTGGCTGGTGCATTTGTAAGTCCGAAAGATATCACGAGGAACTCGTACGCCCTATAGCAAGTCACACAAGCCCTTTTTGCTTTGTCACCCTTGGCTATTCTCACTTGGTAGTATCCAAACCTCAAATCAAGCTTTGTAAAAATACTTGATCTAACCCAACTGATAAAAAAAGTCAGTAATCAAAGGAATAGTGTACTTGTTTTTAATGATTACTTTATTCAATGCTCAGTAGTTGATACATAACCATCACGACCCGTCATGCTTCTTCTAAAATAGGACTGGAACTCCATATGGTGCTTTAGATGGTTGGATGCATGAACCCCAACTTCAACAAATCTTTAAGCTGTTTTTTCAACTCATTTAGCTCAGGTGGTGACATGTGATAAGGGGCTTTCGCTAGTGGTTTGGCTTCAAGCTTAAGCTCAATTTAGTGATCCACCTCCCTCCTAGGTGGCAATGTCTTGGGAAATTTTGGTGGTATTACACCTTTGTACTCCTCGAGTACAGTGGTTATCTCTGTCAATACCTCCTTCACTAAACCATCACTCTCATCATCCACTGTGCGCATAGTGGCCAAATATGTGGCTTCTCACTGCTTGGCCCCTTTCTTTAGTTGCATTGTTAAAAGAAGATATGGTTTGTCGCTTGGCTTTGTCCTTGTGGGCTTCGTCACTGTGGGAATCATACACAGGTTTCCCTCCAAGATATAAACAGTGTTGAAGCATGGCAATGGTACAACGTTAAATTGCTTGAGGAATTCAATACCCAACACAACAAAATCATCAAGAGAAAAAACTGAAAGATTTACCTTGCCAATCCATATGTCCAAGTGTAGATACACATCACATGCTACACCATCAAGAGGCTTCACTTTAGTATTTATCGTCTTTAACCAACTGCTCCCTTTGTCAACCTTAAGGCCAAGCCTATTGGTTTCCTCCTTTTGAATAAAGTTATGAGACGATTTTGTGTCTAGCATGACTTGAGTAGCCTTCCCATTGATGCAAACTTCTACATACATGAGGGATTTCTTATTAAGCTTGAGTGAAACTGAATTTGCTTCAAGGCATTGAGGAGTTGTAATGAATCTCTCACCCAACTCTCGTTAAATGATGACATTCAATACACTTTTCTTTGGACATTCTAACTGCCAGTGTAGACTGTTGCATATGAAACAATTGCTCTGAGGCTTGGTTTCTCTCTTGCCCTTATTCCACTCTTTCATGGTAGGTTCTTAACACTTTCCATCGTTGGAAGGAGACTCTTTTTCTCCCCCAACTTTTCCATGCTTTGATTTAAAATGTTTCTATTTAGAAGAAGAGTCACTTTTTTTGGTAATCTTGGAAAGTATCTGCTATCGTTATAACTGAGGACACATCTTTTGCCTCATGCCTTAGTATTTATTATCAAGCCCAATTGAAGAGTAAATCATCCTCACTTATGTTATTAATCTACAACTTTAGCCCGAAAACTCTTCGACATAGTCCACTATGGAATGAGTGTGTTTCAACTCTTTTATTCTCTTTTTTGAGTCATGAGCCACATTCTCGAGATCCTCCCATGACTTAATTTTACAAGTCTTATTCTTTGTCTTCTCCACATATTCATTACAAAATGCAGCCCCATTGGATACTACCTTGAAAAAGGTACTTCTCTTCCACCAAATTTATATGTCAATAAAAGCAGTCAAATTTCAATATTTTCCCCTAGATTAAAACTCTACAGAAGCCATATCTGATGGCTCATAGGTACTAGATCAATATATTTTTTTTTATTTTAATGTTCTTCCAAAAGTTTAAAGCAACACAGATTAAAGAAAACAAAAATACTTACACAATTACAAATTAAGGGTGACCCTAGTTTTGCAAATATTAAAACATCAATAAAAGTCACACATAGAACTTTGCAAGAGCTTGATTAGAGGTGAGTGTGGATTAATCTTTATTTAAGATGAGCTAATCTAGTAATCTTGTGTTCATTAGCAACCTAAAATTAGAGAGCTGACAACACATGGTGAAATGAAGTGAAGATTAAACACAAACCTCGTCGGAAGGCGATTGTGGTGCTGTTGGAGGCGGTTGATTTTGGCAAATAGGTGGTCGATCGAAGAAAGCTGCAAAGCTGAAGATTGAAGATGTCGAAGTCCCAGCGTAGATTAGGGTGTCAAATGAAATTGAAAAAGGGATTTATAATTTTTGATTTCAGGAATTGAGTTAACTCGGTTTTGGCACAAAACCGATTAGGACCGGCAGTTTACTACAGTAACACTGGTCCAACCGCGGCTCAGAATGGGTTAACTAGAATTCTTGGTTTTCTACCCTAATTGACTCGACTTAGCCCTTGATTTCCAGTTCGACCAAGCGAACCGGTTGGACCAAGCTAGATTTTAAAACTTTGAATTTTACTAATGAAAAAGTAATGAATTCACAAATTACTGAGCTCTCAATTGTCGCACCTTAGTTAATTGATAGGCATTAAAAAAAAAAAAAATTTCTTGATTTCAACTTCCACCAAAGAAAACAAAACATTGCGTTGTTCCTTTGTTCCCAATTCCATTGGAGAATGCACTAAACTAGAACCTGTCATTGAAGCTTGGAGGTCAAACCACCGTACCTTTCTGCACTAGAGTCATCCCAGTAGGGGCATAATCGGCCTTTAGGCCAGTGCTTGCCTTTGCACGCCTTGGCTTCATCTTCCCTGTTTAAAACCGAATTCATTCTTCTGGAGGAAAGGTTTAATTAGGTCTAGTGTTTGTCTTTCTAGGTTTATTTCTTCCAATTTTAAGAAAATATGTAACGAAATATCTCATTTACCATAAAATGAATATGATTCTGTCTAAATTATTATGTTTAACAAATTTATATACCCAAACATAATAGATAGATTATATAACATACGTTTCCTATAAATGATTTTGAAAGAGAAAATTATTTATTTGGTTTTCCAAATTTTTAAATATTTTATTTATTTAATTTTTGAATCTTTCGACAATATTGGGTCAGGCTGGGATTAGAATCAACCCCCTCTCCGACCCAACATCAATGTGGGGATGGTGAGTGATTACCATTATGGGCCCGTCTCCAACTTTTTGCACTTAATCCTCGACATGAATGGGGCAGAGGCTTGTCACGGCCATCCCAGTTATTAACAAACGCATGTTGCTTGCTTAGCCGGGCCAAACAAAATAAACTACTTCCTAAATCTATAAACTCTGCTGGGGTGCGAATAAATTACATGTATTGCATACTAGAAAGCAATTATATTCCCCTTTCCTCTAAGCTCAGACTATTGAAAGAGAGAACTTTAGAATTGATACAAGAAATTGTTTTTTTTCTTGGTTCCATTTCATAGGTACATTGACAATTATGTTCATCAATTTTCATAAAAATTTAGATAATAAAGTGTTAATTACCACCATTTATAATTGACTCATTGCTTTGTCGTGCGCTAACACCAAAACAATAACATAGAATACTAACATATGATGTGAAAAAGTTCATAATAACAGTAAACAACATATTCCCACCTAAGGTTTAGCAAACTCTAGGCTGATACTCCTTGTTTCATAAATTCTAGATTTCCACCCTTGAATGGACGCCTTTTTTTTTTTTTTTTTTTATTTTGTTAAAGATTAAATTGATCATTTCAAATTAAATTAAAAAGTCAAAATAACCCCTGTGTCCCAAATTTACGACATGTATTTTTTGGAGACTTCCATTCCTCTCGGCTAGTTTCTGTGTGTTTCTATCATTGGAAATCTGCATCACCACCACCATTCGATCCCTCACCATGTTCTCTTCAAAAACCCATATCACCCCCTCGCCTGATCACTCAGCTTTGCCGGAAAATACCCGTTGCTTGATCACCCCGTCGTTTACTCTTCATAATAATTGTAACTATAACCACCATTGACTCACCAACATTAATTAGCTTGGCAAAACTGGTCACCACAGCAACAATAAGTAAACCAATAGTTAATTAGTTGCCTTGCTACTAGATATCTCTTAAACCTATAAGATCATAACATCTAGAAATAATGATCGCTTAATATGCGTGATCTCACTTAGAAGATCATAAGAATTATTAATAATGATCCATTATCGGATTAATTTATTTAATAAACTCCAGACTTATCAGTCCTCAGCTGAAATTAAATGGCTGCGTAAGTTCTTGAACTTTTTTTTTTTATTTTTTTTAATTGATTATACTGTATGCAATATTGAACCTTAAAAACTAATAAGTTAAATTTGAATATGCTTCAACTGAGAAAAGAAGGGGCTGTAGTGATCAATATTAATATGCATTAATTTTGGATTGGGATGGAAGTTTGTGAACATATATGCATTAATTAAAGTTCATATGTTTAAAAATGGTAAGCTTTTTAAGTCTTTAAGTATTTTTGTGCGTTTTAACCTTTTGTTTGTAGGTCGTTTTTATCATACTCTGTGGTGGCTATTTTTTGGTATCATAAAAGTGGTGATATCTATTGTGAATTCTATTGGGTTGTTTCTATAAGTTATTTAAAATTATAATGAGAGAACATGATTCGATATATTGGATATAACAAAGTAATGAATATAACATATATGATGAAACATAGATAATTACACGTACCTTAATCCCTATTTGAAGTGTTCATGAATTGTAAATGGAGAAGAATCTCCCTCTTTATCATAATATAAGTGAGTTATGTTATGTTATGAAATGACAAATGACAAATCTGATATTCTTTTATACATACATAGAATTACCTATCATTTTTTTCATTAAATAAATTATATGGTAAAGGTAAGATAAATTAATTAAAACTAGAGTTTTATTACCTCTCCCAAGGTTTCCATAAATTGTTAGTTACACCCATCCGGTATTAGAAACCATTTACGACCTACCTTCACATTTGAATAAATTATCACTTAACTCTCCTTGCCTCCATTTTCTAACTGCAATTGTTCGTTTGGTATTACATATCTGACCTTGAAAAATTAAAATTTTGAAGTATTTTCGTAAAAACACAAATACCCTTTGATTTTGTTGACTAAAAAAATATAAAAATTATAAACTATTAAAAATTGTAATTTATTTTTTCATATTCTCGCCAATCTTTTTACTTTTAATGACATTAATTAAGTAATAATTATGTTTAGTGTCAAATGACCAAAATGTCTTTATATGAAGAATTAAGGATTATGAGTTATACAATTAAAATAATTGAGTCAATAGCATAATTTTGAAAAATTAATGAAATATTTTCCTATAAATGAGAGGAAAAATCATTCAAGCCAAGAGAAGACATCATTTCTTCAATCTTTCTTCCATTTTCTCTTAAATCCTCCATGAAACAAGCTTTCTCTAAATTTCAAAGGAGTTTTGCATAATTTTTTAAAGAAGAACAAGATAGGAGCCTTGGATCTTCAAATAAGGGTTTAAAGTAAGAATTAATAACCCTAATTTTGATGTGATTTGAAGATTGAGGTATAATGTTATATATGTAGGATTAAGGTGTAAAAGAAGATAAAGGCAAACGATTTGGTGGAGAATTCTTTAAAAAGGTAAGAAAGAACTCTCATGACTTTAGGGATATGCTGGGTTGTAGATTTTAATGAAACCTTAAATTAAAGTTTAAGACATAGAATTGCCTTGAATTCATTACACATGAAGTTATTGCCATTAATGTTTTATGAGTTGTTATGTTTAATTGAAGTATTGATGTTGATTGAGACAAAACTTGTAGTATTGGAGGCCACATGGTGTTGAATGGTTGCTATCAAAATGTTGATATGTTGTTCACATTAACTTATAATGTTATAGCAATGATGGATGATTATGGGAATGAGATTTTACACTTCCTTTAAGATGTTAAGGACTATTAAAGGAGGTTTATTTGATCCATAAGTTGACCTATTTGTAATTTTCCATAGGATGATGTGTATAGTTTAATATGAAAAATCGGATTTGGTACGTAAGTTTAGAGGTTATGTTAAACATGCTTCAGTATTGACCGTAACTTGAGTTATAAAAATCAAAAGCAATGATTCTGAAGCATTAGAAAGTTAAGACATAGTCCTATAACTTTTTGTTTAGGCCAAAGCCAATTTGTTTAGGAATGGGTGGAAATGGCCTGAAGAATAAGCTTCTAGTTATTAAAGTTTAAGATTTAACATAATTAATTCTTATGATTACGAATTGATTATAATGATGTGATTAAGCCATGTACTAATGTTACCATTAGTTAGATGATCTTTGAAAGATATACATGGTCATGATGTGAATGCATGATTAATGTTATGAAATGCCGTAGATAATCAATATACATGTTTTAAGATGATGAATTGGAGCAAGAGGTAATGTAAATGGATTGATAATCATAGATGAATAAAAGTATTAAGCTCACTAAAATATGTATTCACATGCCATAAGATGTTAGAGATGCATATAGACATGATGGAAAACACGTAAGCATATCCTCGTATACGGTTAAGGAAAGATGAATATATGCTTTAGATGCTAAATAACGCGTAAGCACACCTCCGATGATATGAGTTCTAGATGAATTTGAGGCTAGATGATAGAAGTGTAAGATGTAAGAAAAGTCTGATCGGCTAGACATTTAATGATTCATATGCATTTAGTTTGCATTACATGAGTTATGATGTTATTTATATCATGAAATGATTTTACTCATGTTAGATGATTTAGATGTTATTCATGACATGTGATGTGTGGTACTATGTTTACATACTTATTTGTATGTGTACACATGATGTTATATAGTCAAGGATAAAATGATGAAAAAACTATGAATTAGTAAGAAAAGGAAGCCTACCTAGATGTAAAAGTTAAGTGATTGTTAATAAATATGTTTAAATGAAGGTCAAATAGCACATTTAAATGAAATGGATCATTCCTTACTGAGCATAGTGCTTACCCTTTCATTGTTGATTGCTTGTAGGTAGATGAAGAAAGGATGCTAGAGACATCGACACTACACATAAAGGGAGATGATTTATTATTATCTTGATGTAAATAATGTAAATGATAAATGTTTGTGAAACACCTTTGGAAGCTTCCCCTATAAATATGTTATGATTGTGTAATTTCCAATTAAATTCTTACAGTTTTTAAATTATAAGTTTGGATCCTGTGTGACATTTTTATGAATGTTTGGATATTTATTATTATTATCCTTACATAGGTTTTTCTAAATACAACTTGTTCTCAAACATGTATCACTAGATTCTCATTTAGAGATATTCATAGGATACCTGACTGGAGAGGGGTTTTACAGAGGATAGTAGGAGAGCTCAAACTACATGCTAGCTTCAATGAATAGAGAATTTCAAACTAAGCACGAAAAAGTTTCAAATGCTTATGATATCCTCATAGCTCTACAGAGTTGTACAGCGAAAATCAAAGAGGGGTGAGATGTTATATGCATCCCTTTTAACATGAAGCTGAGGGAAGGGGTACCTCTAGATGATCATACAATTAAGATGATCAATGGATTAGGTCGGCTAGATGGGTATGGGGTGGTCATGCCAGACACTCAACGTGAATTTGATTCTACAATCTCTTTCTCCAAGTTTAAAACTTTTATAATTAACTACAATCTGATAGGATTAAGCGAATCTCTCTAAGTTGCTCATTGAGCTTCAAGAATTTAAGAAGAATATGAAAGGGAAAGGACATGAGGATGTCTTTGTCGTCTCACTAACGGCCAATAAAGGCCCAAAAAGCAACAGAAGAAAGGTTCAAAAGTTGGACCCAAAAATAAGAGCTTCAAGAAGCCACGGCAATGGCAGAGAAGGCCAATGCAAAAGGAAAAGTTTCCACTATGGGGAAGATGGACACTGGAAGAGGAACTGTCCTCAGTACCTAAACAGTCTGAGAAAAGGCAAGGAAAGGCAGGTACGAACCAATATTATGATTGAATATGAATTAAGTGTAATTGATAGTCATTCGGGATATTAGATTCACCAGCAAACACTCATGTGTATGTCTTGTAGATACTTCATAAAAGTTCTGAGTTGACAAAGGGTGAGATCATTTTGAGGATGGAAAATGGGGCACAGTTACAGCCGGGCCATGGGAACTTGCCCAATGAGACTACTTTAGGACATGTTTTAAATTGTTTTTTAAAGTATTTTACTTTGAGAAAGCTACTAGAAACATCATTCTATTTTGCTTTGGTAAAGCAGGTTACCACGTACTGTTTAATGGAAATGAATGTTTAATACATTTTTGAAATGTTTTAGTTAGTAAAACTGTAAATACGAACGGTTTGTACATCTTAAAACTGAATGACTATAATTCAATCAACTCCATTACCAATAAAGAACTCAATCTAAATCAAATCCTAAAATCTATGACATCATAGATTGGGTCATTAGGAGAGAGAGATTAGTACAACTTGGAGAAAGTGGGATCATAGACTCAATGGGTCTAAACCCTATCTAACTTGTAAATCATGTCTTAAGGAAAGATGACCAGTTCCCTTTAACAATAAAGGAAAGCAAGCTAGAATTACTAGGATCATACATATAGATGTATGTGAACCATCATAACTTTAGTCAAGGGAGGATTTGAATACTTTATTACCTTATAGATGATGTGTAATATGAGTATTGTATTTAATGAATACAAATTTAAAACCTTTGAAAAATTTAGGGAATTCAAGAATGAAGTAGAAAATCAAATTGGAAAGAGATTAAATACTACAATCAAATCGTGGAGATGAATAATGAGTACAGACTTTCAAGAGTTCTCAAAAGGAAATGGGATCATCTCACAATTAACTCTCCATATACACCCTAGCTTAATGGGTGTTTGAAAGGAGAAATCGTATCATATGGATATGGTGCGATCAATGATAAGTTTTACAGAATTCCAATGTCTCTATGGGGATATGCTCTCCAGATCGTTGTGCACATCCTTAATAGGGTCCCATCTAAAATTGTCCAAAAACTCCGTATGAGATATGGTATAGAAAACGTCCAAGTCTGATTACATGAAGATTTGAGGTTGTCTAGCTCATGTTAAATTTGTTAAATTGATAAGCTAGATGTTAAATCCAAGAAGGGTCGGTTCATTGGATATCTAAAGATAGTTTAGATATTATTTTACTTCCCGAGTGATTATAAGTTTCGATCAATAGAAACATGCTTCCTCTAAAACGAGTTCTTAGAGGAAGGCGATGTTGAAAGAAATATGTGACTCAAGGAAGAGTCCAAAGAGATAAGAACCGGATTCTGAAGCTAGAACGTCCATCAACGAAACTCAGTATTAATACTATGGTTCCCGTTCAAAAGTCTTCTAGAATATCTAAACCTTAAAAAATATATGGGTTTCTACATGAACAAGATTTGAGTCTTATTTAGTGAAGTAGATGTCATGGTGATATCCTAGAAGCTACGAAGAGCAATACTGGAGATTTAGGAATGGTTGGAAGCACATGAATTCTGAGATAGAATCAATGCATGCCAATCAAGTATGGTCACGTGTGATCCCCTAGAGGAATAGCTCCTATAGGCTGTAAAGGGTCTATAAGGAAAAAGTTGGTAAGGATGGGAAGGTAGAGACCTTCAAGGCTCAAATAGTAGTGAAAGGTTATACTAAGAAGCAAGGGTTGGATTATGAGGAAAACTTCTCGCCAATAGCTATGATAAATCCATCGTATAATGCTAGCCATTGCACATACCATGGTTATGAAATTTGGCAGATGGATGTCAAAAAAGCTTTCCTTAATGGGTTTGTTGAGGAAAATATTTATACGGAACAACCAATAGGTTGTATCCTTGCTAAAAGGTGTGAGGTATACAAGTTGCATTGATCTATTTATGGATTAAAGCAAGCTTCAAGAAGCTAGAACATTCGATTTTGATGACACAATCAAATCTTTTGGTTTTTGTTAAGAATTTGGATGAATCCTATGTATACAAATGGGTTAAAGATCATGCCATTACGTTTCTCATATTGTATGTAAATGATATACTTTTGATAGGAAATGACGTAGGCGTGATGACAGAGGTTAAAGTTTAGTTATCCAAAACCTTCTCAATGAAAGACTTAGGAGAAGTGACCTATGTCATTGGAATTCGTATCTATAGAGATAGAACGAAAGCGGTAATTGGATTATCCTATAAATTGTACATAGAGAAAATGTGAAATAATTCAGCATGGAGAACTCCAAGAGAGGTCTCTTGCCTTTCACTCACGGTCTTCATCTTTCCAAAAAGATGGGTCCAAAGACCGATGACGAGTGACATCGGATGTATAATGTGCCTTATGCGTCTGTTGTAGGCAGTTTAATGTACACAATGCTATGTACAAGACCTGATATAGCTTATGCTGTAAGTGTTACGAGTAGATATCAATCAAATCCAGTGGAAAATCATCGGTCGATTGTAAAATCGGTCTTTAAGTACCTAAGGAGAACTAAGGTTCTAGTTATGAGTTATGGATGTTCAGAATTAAACATTCAAGGATACTCAGATTTTGATTTCTAATCAGATATTGACGATAAAAAGTCTACATCATTGTACATTTTTACATGTAATGGAGGTGTTGTTAGTTGGAAAAGTTCCAAACGAACAACTATGGCAGACTCCCCTACAAAAGTTGAATACATTGCTGTTTCAGAAGCAGCAAAATAAGCTGTTTAGATGCATAAGTTTGTATTTGAACTAACTGTGGTTTCGAACATGGCTTACCTGATAAGCATGTTCTGTGACAATACTGGAGCTATTGTACAGGCAAAGGAACCAAGGGCATACCAAAAATTCAAACATATTCAACAAAAATGTCACATTTTGAGAGAATTCGTTGGAGCTGGAGAGGTTATAGTTCTAAAGACACCTTCAGTAGAAAATGTAGCTAATCCATAGACTAAGGCGATGGCACTGAAGTAATTAGACCATCATCTTGAGAAGATGGGTATGATATACAACATCGAATGACCTTAGTGCAAGTGGGAGTTTGTTAGTGTATACCCTAGAAACCATTCATGTTGTCGGTTTCAGAGCATTTTGTTTTGTATCAATATATTATAAATAATAGAAGAAAGAGATCTTCAATTCATATATGTATTGCTTCCTTTATTCTGTCATGCATTTAAAATAAAGTATGTATATGAATTGTCTAGATAATTCATTTAATCAGTAAATAGATTTGTCAAAAGGTTCCCTATAGAAGCAATATTATTTGGCAATTATATTGCATAGTAGGCATACTAGATGCTTCCAAAAGACATCATGAGTTGATATAAGTACGGACGATGATGATAGTCATGTCACTAGGGCATTAGAATGGACTAGCGGTAAGTGAACTATTTTTCGAAACGTGACTAAATAACGACAAATCACTTGGAAAAACATGTAGTCAATGATTTATCGTTTGGTTATATCAGCGTATGATGTAGTCCTTTGACCTGAGACATCGTGGTTGAATCTAATAGGATGTGTATGGTTCATATGGTGTATAAGTACGAGACTAGTCATGTTTCGTATGATAAAACATATTTGGTCATGCATTGTTCATATGTAGAAATGAACGATAGTCAAGACGGGATCTATTGACTCAAAAATATAGGATCAAGAGTACCGTTGACTCCATCTGGATTTGAGTTCCTAGACAAACATTGATAAATGTCAGAAACCAAAACCTCTAGCCAGAGTATATCATTATTCACACAAAAGTAAGTTTTTGATCATAAGTTCTAGATATATTGATTGACAATTCGGTAGAAAATCGAGTATGGGATTTTGACGTTCCATGAATCCCTACTCGATTAGCATATATCAATGGAAGGACTTTACCTGCATAGTACATATGATCAGAAAAGGGTTGATGAAGTATTTCTTCATCATGGTTTAGGGACTATGGCACATTACTAGATGTTTACCATAGTCATTGGGCCTCTGGACAAGTTTTCGGATTGATCCAGAACTGGCTCACGGCTAACTCACTGTGGACCTACATGGTCACACCAATAGCCTGTTGAAGTTAGAGAAGGATAAGAGAGAGAAATGATTATCCGAAGAGGGATAGCACCTTCCGAGGGTAATGACAGAATTTCTATGGTAATTATTACATAGAAAATTATTCATGCCATTTTAACGGTTAAAATGGTCAAGCAATAATTAATTTGATTTAATTAAGATATCTTAAAGGGTTAAGATAAATGATATGGACTAGAAATAACCTTTTAAGAGTTAAAAGGTTAAAAGGTAAACTTACGGGTTTTTAATGTAAACTAGTGTAGTTTACATGGACCCTTGAATAATATTGATTATTCAAAGACCAAATTACTAAATGATTGGGCTCATTTTAAAATAATATTTTATTAGGGCATGAAGTGAAAAGAGGTAATTAAATATTGACCCATGTATATATAAATGAAAAAGTTGCCTTTTAGAATAAAAGTTCACTTTTCACCAAAAAGAAAAATCTCAAGCTCTCTCTCTTACGTTCGACCTCTCTCTCTTTCTCTCAAGCTGTGTTAAAGTGTGGAGAATTCATCCATTTGAATCTTGGCTTCGTCAAACCTAAACACTAGGAGAAGGTACAATGTTTATTTATACTTTATTTGCGGTTTTTTGAATCCTTTAATCTATAACTATGCTTGGATGCCTTGTGTACATGCTTGCCATCAATTTTTCTGCCACCTCTTCATGGTTCTTTCAACAGCTTCAGGGCATCAAGCTCAAATTGGCCTCTTCTTGGCGAGTGATGGGTCTAATTACAAAACAAAAGCTCAAGTGTCACCATTCAACAAAATCAAACACAATATAAAGGAAAATTAACCCTAAATCAAACAAGGATTGGAGATTGATATTCAAGTTACAAACAAATATCTCTGGTTAATACTATTCAATAATCGAGAGAGAGAGAGAGAGAGAGACAAGTCAGGCTTGGAACTTGAGTGAGGAAGCTAAGTTCTTCGATTGGTTTTGGGGTTGGGGACTTTGGGTTGAGAATCAAGACTTTGAGAGAGAGAGATGAATTGAGATTCGATTTTTGGGCCTGCTTTGCAGGAAATAAGAGTTGATATTTCGATGTGACAGTTGAAACTTGAGAGAGGAAGCTGAGTTCTCCATTCTTCAATTGGTTTTGGAGTTGGGGTTGGGGTTGGGAGAGTCTCTTTGTACTTGTGTTTAGGAAATTAGGGATCTGGGGTATTTGGGTTTTGTTTTCACTCTTTTGAGGAAGAGCCGTTTTATCTAATACGCAAGCCTGGGAGGCTTACGATCATATTCAAGCTCAAAAGCTTGATTAGCTTCAAGCTTAAAAAGGTTTGCGAGCCTGCGAGCTGAGTACCCCTATATTTGGTACTTGGTTTTTCTACAAATCGAAGGGTTTGAGATTGCACTTGGCTTGATAGATGTTGAGTCGAATTCGAGCTTTTGCAAGCCGAGCCCTAGTAGTTCGCGAATTGCTCGGTTCAGGTACACCCTGGGGGGCACATGTGTCATGTGTGTTGTAGGCACTCTGACACTTAAGTTAGCATGGTTGAAGGTATTTTAATGAGGATTGAGAGTGGGAAAAGGTTTACTGTGATATGGCTAGGGCAAGACTAACACAAAGTGACTAGAGCATAACTTTGCAATGGTTAAGGATGGTAAAGTTAGTCAGAACTAAGCTTTACGATGGGAAAAGACAGTGATTCTTGAGAGCAAGAATTTAAGAGCTAGAACTATGGGTTATTTTTTAATGAATAATGAGAGGCTTGAACCCTGTTTATATAGTGAACCAAGGACGTTGGAGTCCTAGTAGAACTCTAAGCCTGCTTGGTATGGGAGTCTAAATTAGGAAAGAACTCTTGTTCCTTGCCTTTATCGGTTCAAGACTACTAATTCATGTAAGATACTAGATGTTGAATGAATTAGGAAGGTAATAGGATTTTGATTACTATTTTGGGACGAAAATGGGCTAATGGGCTAGAGCTCAATTTAGCTTAATATATAGGAAGACCCAACTCATGAAGTGGCCCAAAGAGTAAGTTGGCCCAGTTTGAGGGTAGCCCTGATTGTAGAGAGGCCCAACTCATAAAGTAGCCTAACTTGTGGAGAGGGTTGACTCGTGGTGTGGTCCAGCTCGTAGAATAGGTTGGCCCATAAAATGTTTTTTCTTACAAAATGGGCCATCTCATAAGATGGTTAATTCACAAGATGAATTTAAGCATGGGCCTAATAAGGATTAGGCTAAAGTACTGGACCGTAATGTGTTTATTTCTTTATTGGGCCTTACACATATATTACAACTTCAGCCCTTGACTTAACAATTGACCATTAGATTCTTCTGACAATTATGGAAGTCTCAAGAGAGGTAAGTGATAAAACTCGATTAAAACTTTACTTCCCTCATAGTTTACTTGAGAATAAACTCTCACTATTTAACTAAATTATTAGAAGAATAGTCCATTCATATATTGATTGAACTTGATAGATATCACTTGGCAAGTTTCATATATAGTCCAACTAGAAATGGTCTATCTATTCTTTGTGGTTGTTGTAATTTGTAGTCTATTTATTTATTTATTTGGACTACTGAGTTCATAGTTATGATCAAAGATAATTGAACATATTTGTCATTTTCCATCAAAACATAGAGATACTATTGTAAGCCTTATAATCAATTTTTGTCATTGGATGCCTTTTAAAGTCATTTCTAGAGTTACTGTTCTCATCCCACTACAAGAGCAAGCTAGTGTTGCGTGTTTCAACTCTCCATCTCTTTCTTTGAGGATCTTATGATAGTTTCAAAACTCATTTTATTCCCATAGATTTTGCACTACTAAAAAAGCTTATCAAATGAATCAAAACCTATTCTAGGCTTAGGCTCCCATTCATCTTATCCACTTCTTGTACCTTCTATTTCTTGAAAATGATTATCCTAATTTATTGATATTATAATAATCAAACTAGAATATAATAATACTTAAAAGAGGATAGAAATAATATCATAAAAAATTAAAATCATATTAATGAATAAAAAGAGATTACAAAGAGTAAATTACATACCTCCACGACATTGAATTCAGAAGAACAATTCTTTGATTTTTTTTTTTTTTTTTTTTTTTTTTTTTTTTTTACTGCAGTCTTCTATCTTATAGCGTAGTGGTGGAAGAGAAAGAGCAAATGACAGCTGTCTATGAGGCAATGCGATTGGCAGTGGTGGTGGCATGGTTAATTAAGAAATCTATTGATTCAAAAAATAAAACATATAATCAGAAACATAAACAAAAATAGTTCACTCAAAAATTAAATTAACTTCTACCTATCTTTTCAACAGAGTTATCATCGTAAATAAGGATGGCAATGAGGCGGGGCAGGGCCAGATTTCCCATTCCCCGTCCCCGCCCCCGCTACAGGGATGACAAGGAACTTAATCAAATTTTAAAGATTACATTTCCAATTTTAGGAATAACCTCTAACATTTCCAATTATTTGGATTTGCCATTTCTTCTTTGCTTTAATCAGAAGTACTCTGCACCAAGAAATTAAAGGGTCTTAATACTGTACTAATCAACATTACACTCGGATTTTAATTCCCTACTGGTAGTACGAGCGCGGGACACAAGCATAATATGCTCCTATCAGGCCAATAGTCTTGCAGTCACCGTTTTCGGCTTACATACCACTAGATTGTGTGTTTTTTTTAAACAACCAAAAGCTTGATCGATCTTTAGAAAAGATTGAAAACATAAAAAAATTTCTGGCTTTATTTCCCTCGACAGTCATCTTGCTTTAGTCATGTACTATGTCACTCTCTAATAACTAAACTAGAACTTACAGAACCATTAATGATCAATTACATTTTAAAATACTTCATAGCGCTATGTCATCTCAAACTATCATAGCTACTCTTGGGTCATCGAGAATGCATAAATTCCAAATTACTCTTTTATCAATGCCCTGGTCAATCCATCATTATGCACTATCCAATTTATTCTTATGACTACACTATTTATTTGAATTTCAGGACCTTGTATCTACCATTTTCTAGCAGCTAAGATGGTTAACATATAGATTTGCTGTAGATAAAATCTGAATATTAATACCAATCCAAGTTCAGTTAGATCTTAGATATACATCATGCATGCTTACTTCTACAATTTCACAAAAGAAAATACATAATCATTACAAACAACTCAAATCAAATAACAAAGTTACAGAAGCAAAGAGTTACTAGACAAGTAACATGAATGATACAAGTGATATCCATCCACAGTAAACAAATTAAAAATAAAAAATAAAACTCAATGATATAAAAGCAGGGCAGCCAGCAAAGTAAATCAAGTAACCTTTATACTTCTAATCTCTTCTTGTAACTTTTCATTAATTTCTTTGAGCTCTTGGGTCTCAGTTCTCAATTGTTTAAAACCCTAATTGCATCATCAAGTATAGCCGGTTTATCAGTTTTTCCAGGTCTCCCAGGTTCCAACATACGACTCAAATAAAAAAACCTTCACAAATAGATGCTTGCTTAAAATAACTAAATAAATAAAAAGATTATAGCATGCCTGTCATTCAATCTCTCACGCTGCAATTTCTTGCAACAAGCTTTGGTTCCCGACTGCTTGTATGAATAATTTCATGCCCTGTACAACAAAATTACATTAAAAATATATATTTAAAACAAAATTAAACCTATTATAACTTGCAAGAAAAAAAAATTTACTCAAGTAGATATGGATCAAACGAGCCTTGAACTGGGAAGACAAAAATGTTGCCGGTAACACCTTGCAAGATTCTCAGGTGGCTGCCATGGTCTCTAGCTGTTAGTTGACTCAGTGGAAGTCAGTGATTGATTGAAAGCACTGATTGTGGTGGTTTCGTGCAGCTGACATTGGTGGTGGCAAAGGAACAATTGATGCGACAACTGTTTAGGGTGGTGGTCGGTTAGGGAACGCTTGATATTGGAAGGTGGCTAAGGTCAATGGTGGTGGATGTTGCTAATGAGTAGATGGTGGCGAAGATTGAAGAGTGTGACTGTGTAGCTGAGATTGGAGGATGTGGTAGGGTTTTAAAATTGAAATTGAATTGGTGTAAATTTTAGGGTTTCAAATTTTAAAGAAAATGGATTTTGGGAGAGATTTGATTTAATTAGAGGGAAGTGGTTTTGAAATTCAGGGTTAGACAACATTTTTTTTTTTTTTTTTTGGTGAAACTGATGTGGCATCATGCTAACATGGCAGATAAGGTGGCATCTGCCATGTCGGCTACCACGTCAAGTAGTAAGGGACAGTTGTAAGAGAAGGTTTGTAAGTATAGTCTTTTTCGGCTTATATTGGTACAGTGTTTTGAAAATCGGACCAGACTAGTCTAACTAGTGATTGGCACCCTCTTCGGTTTGGTTTTACCTTGAAACTAGTAATAGCAATTAGACTAGATTGGCTCACAGTTGCACTGTTGAAACAGTGCCAAATCATGGTCCAACTACGAGTTAATTTGTCTTGATTTTGGCATCGTTTGACCTCCCTGACACCACCACAAGAGTCTCCGGCATCTCCATGACAAAACCCTGCCATTTTCAATTGCTGCTAATCTGCCATTCATCACTTGCTGTCCACTTCTTATCCTCGTAATTGACATACGTCCTCCCTGATTCTAATAGATTCCAACGCCGTTCTACCTTATAGACACTACCATATGAGTCGCCAACATCTCTACATAAAAAGCCCTATCATCCCAAATTTCGATTGGCGCTTGATCGTCATTGCCACCGCCAGTCTCTTTGTGCGATTGCCCAGATCATAGGGGTGTTTTTGCTAGATTTAAAACTGATATGGACACATTAGAATTTTGTAGGGGTGATTTTGCTGGATTTCAAACCTATGGGGACTAATAGAATTGTACAAGGATGTGCTAGATTTTCAATTTGTTGCAATTGCTGATGTCATCGGTTTAACTGGCCAGTTGGACCGGTCAAACTAGGAATCGGGCCCTTGCTCAGGTCAAGGGTCGGTCTAGAGGTGGAAAAGTGGCCCGCCCGGCCCAGCCCGGCCCGCGGCGGGTTACTTTGTTTGGCGGGCCGGGCCTAACCCGCCCGCCAGCAAAGGCAGGCCGGGTTAGGCCCGCCATTTTCTTCAAAATGGCTGGCCCAGCCCGGCCCGCCAGCCCTAACCCGCCGGGTTAGGTGGCGGGCTGGGCCGGGTTAGCCCGATTTTCCTTTTTTTTTGTGTTTTTGTTGTTTTTTGTTTTTTATTTAACTTTTCAAATAAATAATTATAATAAAATTGTTTTTAATTAACTTTTCAAATATCAATAATTCAATTCAATTTCTGTTGTTAACATTTCAAATATTAATCAATTTTGATCAATAAAATTATAATATAAGAAAAATTATTCTTTATCAAAAAATAAAATAAGAAATTATAACAATTATTGCCTCGTTAAAAACCTCACTAAGAAAAACCCAATGAGAGAAAAACTTGGTAAAGAAAAAAGAGTGCAATAATTGACAATAATTTACAAATACATTTTACAAAAAACAATAATTTGGGGGTGGTTCACTAGGACCTCCTCATCTGTATCATCTATATTACAAAATTGAAACGATTCTACTAAAGTATTGTCGATACCTCGTATTGATCTTGATGGCGCGATCGTTCCCATCTCGAAGACATGTGAGGACTTCAATCATTTTGGAGCAAGTTTAGTCCATTCATTTAAAATCCTTCCACTTGCACTAATGTTGTTCGGATGAGACGGTTGAGACAGGAACAGCGAAAACATCCAAGGCAAGTCTTGTAATACCGGAAAAATACATTTCTGCTCTCCAATACTCTAAGATATCAAGTGACCTGTTGAAAACATTTCGGGGGTTGCCAAATATTGTTGAAGTTCATTACTCTGCGACTCCATGGAGGACAGTATATTAGTTGTTGTTGTTGTTGTGTGGTGGTGGTGGTGGTGCTTCTGAAGAGGAGGCTGCCGCTGTGCTTCGGATTCGGGTCCTCTTCGGCCTATTCAGTGCATTCCAAGAGTATAGTCTTCATTTGCTGTTTCTTCTGCTACAACTTCTCTGGATATTCGCTTCTTGCGACTGCGGGTTCCCATACCTGTTTCATATTGGAAATATACTTCGAAAAGAATATTTTTACCTCTCCTATTGATGACAAATGATTCGGTTTGTAAATTTTCACTTAAATTGTCAAAACCATTTTCTAAACGTGCTAATTTAATTCTAGGATCAAATATAGCACCTAAACAATAAAGAAAAGGAATGGGTTCCCAATATTTCAAAAAAAAAATTTCATTGCCTTTATTGGTGATTTAAAATTTCATTGTCTCTGTTTTTTGTAAATAACTCAGAAATTTTTATAATTGTATGTATTACCAATGGAATAGTAGGATAATACACACCAGAAAGTTGTAAAGTAGATTGGTAAAAACATTTGAGAAAAGAATGAAATACTTTAGCTATCTTCCAATCATTTCAACCAAATAATGGGACCTTATTATTGCTACGAAATAATAGTTATATTAGAATAAGTAAACATGAATAAGCAATAAATAAGTACTATTCCATCTAAGGCATATCTAATGCAAAAGTTCTAGGAGACATATTTGATTTTATACAAGCTTCTTGAAATTCAGCATTTCTTTTATTACTACCAGTATCAAGCTAAAGATTCCCTAATTCTATCAATATTTTTTTAATGTTTTCAACACTTTTCAAATAATTAATAATAGACATGCACAACGTTGGTGAAAAAACTTAAATGTTATATAAAGGATAATTAGTTTGAAAAAAATCTATAGCTTACTATTAGAACTTGCATTATCTAAAGTTAAACTTATCACTTTATCAATAATATCATAATCTTCTAAAACTTCAACAATTTTATTATAGATTTCTAAACCACTATGATCCATCCATTAATCTAAATCCTAATAAAGATTTATTTAATTTAAATTCATTATCAAATAATGACTAGTAACACAAATATAATCGTGTTTAGCTCTACCACTCCAAATATCGGCAGTTGAGCCACACTAATATGACAAGTATGAAATTTATTTTTAATTCTAATTTCATTTTTTAAACAATTTTATTAAATCATTTCTAGTTGCAGTTTTAGAAAACTTTTAAATCTTAGAAAAATGAATTTTGAACAAATCTTTCAAAATATTATCTTCAGCCATATTAATAGGTTGATCAGCTGCAGCAATATATAAAGCTAACTGTTCCCTATATACATCAGAATATAACGCCAAGTAGTACCATATTAGTTATTTGAGTTTGATTACTTTCTCTATTTCCATGTTAATTAATATGTTTATTAGCATGCCTTTTTAAAGTACTAGTATCATTACCTGATCAGCTTATAAACATTTGCACATATCATCTTGCTTTTCTTGACTTGAACGCCATTTTCTATCTCGTAAAAACTTGTCGAAATGCCCAAACGTCTGATGTGTGTCTGTCTTCGCTTTCGACGGCAGTTGATGATCCCGCCTCAGCTGAGATGAAGTTGGACGAGGACGACTTCTAGAACCACCGGGAGCTGTTGGATCGACGGCATATTTTGAGGTGTATCGGATTTTGAGACTGGGATTGGGACAGCGGGACTATTTGTCTCCTGCATTCATAGTAAAATCAGCGGGACTAGGACTAGGATAGTAGTTTTCTTCATCATTGAAATTGAGGGGAGAGAAATATCTATCCATTGTAGTTGAAAAAAAAATTGATGTAGAAGAAATAAATATAAGAAAAGAGAATTGGAATATATGGAATATTGGAATCCCTGACATTTGAACATTGCAAAAACTAATAAAAATTAAAATAAGAGCAAATTGATAACAAAAAGATTAAGAGAATAAATGAATAATTGAGAGAATAGAGATTAGAGAATATGAGAGAATGAGAGAATTTGAGTTGTGAGAAAAATATGAGAGCTTAGGGCCAATTTATAGAAAAAAAATGGGGAAAGGAAATGACGAAAAAGACCCCTCCAACGGCTATAAAACGGCTATATTTTAAGGGTAAAAGTGTAATTTAAAAAACTAAATTAATTTTGTATTTTTTTTTTAATTTTTTTTTTGCCCAACCCGCCCGCAACCCGCCGGGTTGCGGTCCTCCTGCAGAGAGGACAAAATAGCAACTCGCGGGCCGACGGGTTGCGGTCCTCCTGCAGAGAGGACAAAATAGCAACCCGCGGGCCGGCGGGTTGCCATTTTGCAACCCGACCCGCCCAGGGGTTGCTGGCGGGTTGGGCTCAACCCCCGCCTTAAGGGCTCAACCCTCTTTTTACCGGGCCGGGTTAGGGTTGACCCCCCTAACCCGGCCCATTTTTTCCACCTCTAGGTCGGTCTGGTTTTTAGAACATTGTATTGCTATTCAAATTGTTATTTTAAGTTTTTATTTTATTTTATTTTATTTTTTATTATTATTTTTTATCTTTTGTATGCAATTGCATTCTTTTGAGGTATGGAAAGTGTTGAATTTATATATCTGATTGAAATCATATACGTGGGTTATGGTTTAATAAACTCTATTATATTCTAATATATTTATTAAATTTCCATTGTATGTTTATGTTTCATATAATTATTATCCTTTTTCAATTTACATGTTTCTAGCTATCAATATATATACAATGTAAAAGATACTGCTTATTATATCCTTCAAGTTCATATCTCTTATTGATAAAATTCCCTTGTTTATATTATTTGAGATGCACTTAAAAGTATTCATCGTAATTTTTACCATATTTAATCGAATTAAAATGTGTCTAGCTCTGGCTAGCTATATATATATTGGCTTAATTTGCACCAAAGGTGGACGTGATGTAGGACAATTCACAAGAAAACTGTCTTATTTTATTTTAATTCTTACTTTAGAATCTTATTATTATAAGTGTACTTAGCAATAGAACATTTAATTTACCCAATTAGATATGGATCGGAGGAGCCTTGAGTTAGGACGACAACAACGTCACTGGTAACACCTTACAAAATCCTTGGGTGGTTGACATGGTCTCCAGATCTGACTTGAGTATGTGGTTGATTGAAAGCGCTAGTGGTGGTGGTTTTGATTGGTTGATAGTAGTGGTGGCGGAGGAACAACTGACGTGACGACCATTTACATGGTGGTTGGTTGGGGTGCAGTTGAGATTGGAAGGTTGACTAAGCTCGGTGGTGGTTGATGCTACAGATGAGTGGACGGCGGTGAAGATTGAAGAGTGTGATTGTGCGACTAAGATTCAAGAATGTGGTAGCTAGGGTTTTAAAAATTGAAATTGAATTAGAATAAATTTTAGGGAAAATGGATTTTGGGAGAAATGATTTTGAAATTTAGGGTTAGGGATTTTTTTTTTTTTTTTTGGGGAGGAAACTAACATGACATTATGCTGACGTGATAGATAAGATGGCATGTGCCATTTCGGCTAGTAAGGGAATGTTGTAAGTATAGTCATTCTTATATAAGCTCAAGGTACATACCTCCTTAATTACCTTGGGCCTGTGTCTGAGTTAGGACTGTAAACGAGCCGAGCTTTTGGCTTATCGAGCTCGACTCGTTTACTACAGTGTCAAGCTCGAGTTCAAGTTTGAGACTGGTGAGCCTCAGAATTAAGACTCGAACTCGACCTCGGTCGAGTTCGTGAGCCAGCTCGAACTCCAGCTCGCGAGCCCGATATCAAGCTCGAGCTCGTTAAGGGTCGCAAGCTCATTAAGGAATGAGAGCAATGATATGGGCGAGAGTTTTGAGTTGTTGAGCTTCAGAAGAAGTGAGTCTAGTGGAGAAGCCATGGACAACAGTGTTGTAAGTGTGGATGAAAGAGGTGGAGGAGGAAAAGGAGGACTCATACCAGTGTTTGTGAGTTGGGAAAATTGAGGGCTTGGCATCGTAGTGGACTTTGACGATGTAAGTTTTGAGGGTGTGATCATTATCAACATTAGTTGAAAGTGAAAAATGTTGATTAGCTTAAAGTGAAAAAGAAAGAAGAAGAGAGAAGTAAAATGAAGAAAAGAAGAAGAAGAAGAAAGGTTAAAGAAGAAGACGTGGTTGAGTTGGAGACTTGAGAGAGAAGAGAAGTGATTGAAAGCATTAAAAGGAGAGAAGAGAGTTGGTGACTGTGTATGTCAGTATGTGGTGCCCAACACTCACTCCTATTTTATTTTTCAAAGTTTTTTATTGAAAAATATCAGTTTAATACCTTATAGTTTAAAAAATCACCAAAGCACCCTACATAAGTGTATAGTGTTTACTTGAGCCGGACCAGGCTCGCGAGCCCACGAGCTGAGCTTCACTGTGTTCGAACTCGACTCGGTTAACAAACCGAGTTCGAGCCGAGTCGGCTCGATAATAACCAAGTCGAGCTCCAAACAAGCTCTAATCGAGTCAAGTGCTCAGCTCGTTTACAGTCCTAGTCTAAGTTGAAGATTTTTTGTGTGTTTAATATTAGCTGCACGTCTTCAGAAGTAATTAATATGTATAATTGGCAAAACAATTGACAATATTTATGCTAATTAATTAAAAAAATAATATCAAAATATCAAATCAAAACATTACCTCAATAGGGGTGAGCACGGGTAGAACCGGAACCTGGGGCTAGAATCAAAACCAAAACCGGAACCTACCCGGAACCGGCACTGTGCGGGTAGGTTCCAGTTCCAATTTTTTGGAACTGACACTGTGCGGTTCTGGTTCCGGTTCTTGTGTGTGGAGGAACCGAAACCGGAACCGGAACCTGTAAAAAGAACCTAAAAAGGGTACCTTGTTTGGAACCTGTAATGGGTACCTGATTTGGAACCGATTTTTGGAACATGTTTGAAACCTATTTTGGAACTTATTTGGAACCTGTTTTGGAACTTATTTTGGAACTTGTTTTGGAACCTGGGAAATATTTGTGAAATGTAAATAATGGAGGGTTTCTATTATTTTACATATAAAAAAATTTAAAATAAAAAAATTAAATTTTTAGAATAACATAATTAAATAAATATACTAATACAATTATACTTGTTATATATAAATTACACCATATTAAAAACTTTAATCTATTAATATTAAAGTTTTGCTTAATTAAGTGAATAATTGGAATTATGATCCAATTAAAAGTGTTTTAAATTTTTAATGTTATTAAAAGAACTATTTTTGAATAAAATAGTATATTTGATTGAATAATAATATATTTAGTTATTTACTTCAATTATCAAGTTCTAAGTAGATCTATAGTAAATTATCAATTAATTAATTATATATGATAAATTGATAAATATTAATAAATTTAATTACTAGTTATATATCATAATTAATCAATTATACGTTTATAACATTGCATTATAGTTAAATGATTACTTAATTAATTATAATTTTACAACATTACTTAATTGATTTAAAGTATAATTAATTATAGCATTACATTAATTGATTGTTACTTAATTAATTGACTTATAAGTTATAACATTTAGTATATTACGTAATTAAATAATTAGAAATTTAATTAATTATAGCATTACATTATAGATTTATAGTATAATTACTTAATCAATTATAACATTTCATTATAAATATTAGTACAAACTTAATTAAATGATTAAAAATATAATTAATTATAATATTACATTAAATTTTTATAGTATGATTATTTAATTCACTATAACATTACATTATAGTATGATTACATAATTAATTATAACATTACATACTTAAATGATTACTTAATTGATTATGACATTATATTATAAATATTAGTAATTACTAATTTACTACATAAACATTAACAATTTAACATAATACTTAATTAAATGATTAAAAATTTAATTAATTACAATATTACATCAGAAATTTATAATACGATTACGTAATTAATTGTAACATTACATTATAATTAAATGATTACTTAGTTAATTATAATATTCTATTATAAACAAATTAATTATAATATTATATTAAAGATTTATAGTATGATTACTTAAGTCATTGTAACATTTCAATATTTCATTATAGTATGATTAGTTGATTACATAATTAATTATAACATTACATAATTAAATGATTATTTAATTGATTATGACATTATATTATAAACATTAATTATAATATTACATTATAAACAAATGATTACTTAATTAAATGATTAGAAATTTAATTAATTAAATATTACATTATAGTTAAATAATTACTTAATTAAATTATAACATTATTACATTATATTATATTATGATCACTTAATTAATTATAGTATTACATAGTTAAATGATTACTTAATTAGTTATAAATTTATAACATTACATTATAAACATTAGTAATTTACTACATTATTATTTATTACATTACTTAATTAGATGATTAAAAATTAAATTAATTATAATATTACATTAAAGATCTATAATCTGATTACTTAATTCACTATAACATTACATTATAGTATGATCACATACTTATTTATAACATTACATAATTAAATAATTACTTAATTGATTATGAGTTATGATATTATATTATAAACATTAGTAATTACTAATTTACTATATAAACATTAGCACAATACTTAATTAAATGATTAGAAATTTAATTAATTATAACATTACCTTATAAACATTACATTATAAACATTAATTAAGCATTACATTATAGTTAAATAATTACTCAATCAAATTATAACATTATTAATTATATTACATTATATTATGATCACTTATTTAATTATAGCATTACATAGTTAAATGATTACATAATTAGTTATGAATTTATAACATTACATTATAAACATTAGTAATTTGGAGCATTAGACATGAGTCCTGTTATGCTTTTTGGGTTGTTTTGTAGTTTTATAATTGTAGTGATTGAAATTAGTGGGAGAATCAAAGAAGTTGGTGATAGTTTCTAACTTTCTATATTGTTGTTTGTTTGAATGATTTTGGTGAAGTTATTTGATGTGAATTGTGATAAATAATTGTTTGTGTTTTGGTTTTGATTGACGAATTTTTTGTGAATTGTGATGAATTGATTGAATTCAAGTATTGCCTAGAGATTAGAGGTTATGAGTTACATTGGACACAAATGAATAAGTAATCAAAATTTGTTAGGGGTGTATTTGTAAACTTTTAAGGTATTTTTGTCATTTTTTAAACTAATAAGGGGGTAATTATTTTTTACAGGATACCTGCGAAAGGAACCGGAACCTGCATTTTAGGTTCCGGTTCCTTGAATTTAGAAACCTGTACTGTGCGGTTCCGGTTCCAGTTCATTTTTTTGGGAACCTATACTGTGCGGTTGCGGTTCCGGTTCTTGTTCTCCCGAAAAATGCAGGGTACCCGAAACCGCTCACCCCTACCTCAAAGGATGCAATTTTATAAAATTAACCAAACACCTCCTTAATTACGTTGGGCCTCTGTCCGAGCTGAGGACTTTTTTAGTGTTCAACATTTGCTGTTGGTTTTGAGTACTGGGTTCTTGGTTTGAGTATCATTATCGAGAGCAACCACCACCTAAAATAGTTTTTATTAGCATCGTACCCATTGTTTATGATATTGGGATCAATGTGAAGACGAATTTGGTTTTGAGTATCATTAATGAGAACAACTACCACCCCACTCACCCATAAATTCTTCGTTAATTAAGATATTTAGATGAATCACATAATCGTGTATCTTCCACCGCTCTCCCACTTGTTAAAGCAATCAATTTCTTATTATTAGTTAGGTTGTGCAAGATGATTCAACGTTGTTGACGTTAGAAGTTTCTTTCTCATTCATTCTTATATAAAATTCTCAGTCTTTATCACCTTTTTAGTAATACTTCTCATTCTAAATATTTATCCCACATTATGTATCATCATACGAGTATTATCATACCATTTAATATATCAATGCTATCATGTGAGTTCTTAAACTATCAAGATATATTTACGGTGAAGGACGATTGCGTTAACTTCAAATGCAAACTTGCAGTTCCAAAAGAGACAATACCTTACTACAGATGGTTTGAGCAAAACCCATGTAAATTTGCTTAGATACAAAACGATCATATCTTGACGATGGGCAGCATATTATCATAAATGTAAACTATAAGTCAAGAAAGTTTGCTGAAAAACACGGCAAAAGTACACAACAACAGTTGTGTGTGAATAAGTGACAAATTTAAAGGGAGATATTTTTCTGAATTAATTAACGAAGAAAAATGCAAAGAATAAGTCATATTCAGTACTGGCGCTAGCTATCAGCCACTTGCCTTGGTGCAACGGGCATGCAACTGCCAACGCAATGAATTGAAGACCGATTCTCGATTTAAAAGTAGCCTACGTCGTTCCAACTTCTTCCACACATGGAATGATCAGATCATTTAAAACCAAGTTGATGCCTTGAATGTGACCTGGCGCTGGCTGCCTGTCTTCATATTGGAAAATATCAAAATAATTAGGCACGGTTGCACGGGTATATTTATTCAATGTTTTTGAAATAAATTATATACAAATTTATTCTAACAAAATAAACTAATTAGATTAAGACAAAATAATTGTTAAATTATACAAATTTTAAAGTAAATATAAATTTTATATATATACAAAGTTGTATGAAAATAAAATTAATAATTGTACATGTATAATTATTAATATCAAGTATAGATAGATATCATTAAATCATTCATTCAACTTGAGAAGATCATTTGAATATTATATGATCTAATTATATTTTCAGGATCATCATCTTGTGCAATTGATATTATTTTTACAGACATGCATTTGATATTCGATGTCAGTATTTTGTAGTGAATCGTATATGATATTTAAGATTACCTGAATATTATCAAGATCAAGTATTTAAACTTAAAATTTATACCAACCTTCCGCAATTTCTGTAACTTATATTAATTTTTAAGTTGCGTTGTGCGGGTATATATATATATATATATATATATATATATATACACACACACACACATTATTATTGGTTTTTTGTGTTTTAAATATATCTTCTATATTGAAGTTCATTTATATTGAACTGATGATTAAAAAATCAATAAATAAAATATCCACAAATTGAACTCAAAGTCTATATCACCATGTTTTTTCTCAAATATGTCACCATTTGAAATCTACAACCAAAGTTTAAAATTTTGTCAACAAAAGCAAAAAAATTTGTAGGATAACCCACTGGGTATTATTGATAAGTCTATAAATCAATAAGAGAAAGAAAAACCTTATTGAAAAATGTAAACTTTTAAGCAAGAGACTTGCATAGCCAAGGGAAAAAATAGATTTTGATTGTTTAGAAAAGAAAATGAATTATTTTAAAAAAAAAATTAAGAATGTTGAGAAGAGAACTCACATAGAAAACAACAACAACTCCAACAGTATAATCTAAAGGCAACTTAATTGAAGCATTGTAGAAGCTATAAAGAAAAAGAAACTGTGACACAAATCTATTTGTTGCAATTAAATTTGACCACCACCTATAGCAAAAAAAGCATTTGATGATAGCATCTTAAAGAAAGACGATAATTGTAAAACCCACAAAGCCCACAAATTAAACAACAAAATCAATCCAAAAATCAACAAAAAGAGATAGAACAAATACAATTAAAACCACATATCAATACCTGTTTTCATTTGTCAGAACTAAAATTGAATTTGTTTTATTTGTGTGATGATAAAATGAATGGTTCAGCAGCAGGTCTGTAGTTATCCTAATTCATCGTATGATATATCAGATTAAATCTCTATCTTTCTAGTTTCCAAATATTAAAGCCGCTCATCAATTAGATTTTTATTGAGCAAGTTATGACTAATTTACTACTGACTGTTAAGTGGAAATCAAGAAATATGGGAAACCAAAATGTGTGTGATAATGAAAGGAATAGTCCAATAGTGGGGCTACAGTAATCCAAATTAAGTGTATAATATAGCAAATTAAAGCACTATCTGTCTAGTTTCTAAAGACTCAAACCTTTTATCAATTGGATTTTTATTGAATAAGTTATGGTCAATTTACTACTGATTGTTTGGTAGAAACAAAAATATATATGATGATAAAATGAATGATTCGGCAGTGGGGCTACAGTTATCCAAATTAAGCGTATAATATATCAAATTAAAGTCTTTCTATCTAGTTTCTAAAGATTCAAACTCTCATCAATTAGATTTTTATTGAAAAGTTATGATCAATTTACTACTAACTGTTCAGTAAAAACCAAAATATGTGTGATGATAAAAAGAATTATTAGACAGTAGGGCTACAGTTATCCAAATTAAATGTATGATATATCAAATTAAAGCCCTGTCAGTCTAGTTTCTAAAGATTCAAACCTCTCATCAATTGGAGTTTTATTGAGAAAGTTATGATTAATGTACTACTGATTGTTCAGTGGAAATCTAAATGTGTGTGATGATAAAATGAATGGTTTACTAAAGCTACATGGTTCAACATCAAACATTAGTTGATATTTGTTAAACAAATGAAATTGGTTATATTCAGCAACAGCCTCTTTTCATGATATATGTATGTAACATAAAAAGATATCAACAAAAAGAGATAGAATAATTACAATTAAAACTACATATTAATATTTGTTTTCCTTTAAGGATAATAATAATGGTTTGACATATTATAAATGGTTTACTAAAGCTACATGGTTTGGTAACAAACATCATATGATATTTGTGATACAAATAAAATTTGTTATATTCAGTAACAACCTTTTTTTTTTTTTTTTTTTTGATATATGTATGTAACATACAAAAATATCAACAAAAAGAGATAGAACAAATACAATTAGAATTGCATATCAATATTTTTTTTTCCCTTTGTCATCACTAAAATTGAATTGGTTTTATGTGTATGATGATAAAATAAATGATTTTGCAGCAAGGCTATAGTTATCCAAATTCATCGTTTAACATATCAAATTAAAGCTCTATCTTTATAGTTTCCAAATATTTAAACTGCTCATCAATCAGATTTTTATTGAGTAAGTTATAGTCAATTTACTACTGATTGTTTAGTGGAAATTGAGAAACAGGGAAAACCAAAATGTGTGTGATGATAAAAGGAATGGTTCAGAAGTTGGGCTATATTTATCTAAATTGAGCATATAATATATCAAATTAAAGTCCTGTCTGTCTAGTTTCTAAATATTCAAACCTCTTATCAATTGGAGTTTTATTAAGCAAGTTATGGTCAATTTACTACTAATTGTTCAGTGGAAATCAAAATGAGTGATGATAAAAGGAATGGATTGGAAGTAGGGCTACAATTATCTAAATTAAGTATACAAAATTAAATCTCTATATGTCTAGTTTCTAAAGATTCAAGCCTCTCATCAATTGGAGTTTTATTAAGCAAGTTATGGTCAATTTACTTCTAATTGTTCAGTAGAAATTGAAATGTGTGTGATGATAAAATGAATGGTTTGGCAGTGTGGCTATAATTATCCAAATTAAGCGTATAATATATCCAATTAAATTCCTATCTATCTAGTATTCAAAGATTCAAATTGCTCATCAATTTGATTTTTATTAAGCAAATTATGACTAATTTACTGCTGACTGTCCGGTGAAAATTGAGAAACAGGGGAAATCAAAATGTGTATGATGATAAGAGGAATGGATCGACAGTGGAGCTAAAGTTATCCAAATTAAGGTTATAATATACTAATTTTGAAGCCCTGCCTGTCTAGTTTCTAAAGATGCAAACCTTTGATCAATTGGATTTTTATTGAGCAAGTTATGATCAATTTACTACTGACTATTCAGTGGAAGTCAAAATGTATTATGATGATGAAAGGAACGGTTCGGTAGTGGGGTCTTAGTTATCCAAATTAAGCATATAATATTTCAAATTAAAGCACTGTTTGCCTAGTTTCTAAAGATTCAATCCTCTCATTAATTTGATTGTTATTAAGCAAGTTATGGTCAATTTACTACTGATTCTTTTGTGGAAACTGAAATGCGTGTGTTAAATAAATGAAATTAGTTATATTCAGCAACAACCTCTTTTCGTGATATATGTATGTAACATAAAAAGATATCAATAAAAAGAGATAGAACAATTATAGTTAAAACTATATATCAACATTTGTTTTCCTTAAAGGATAATAATAATGGTTTGGCATATTATAAATGGTTTACAAAAGCTACATGATTTGGCAATAAACATTAGATGATATTTGTGATACAAATAAAATTTGTTATATTCAGCAACAACCTGTTTTCAATATATATATGTAACATAAGAAAATATCAACAAAAAGAGATAGAACATATACAATTAAAACTACATATCAATATTTGTTTTCCTTTGTCATCACTAAAATTGAATTGCTTTTATGTGTGTGATGATAAAATGAATAGTTCGGTCGTAGGTCGATAGTTATCCAAATTCATCATATAATATATCTAATTAAATCTCTATCTTTCTAGTTTCCAAATATTCAAACCGCTCATCAATTTTTATTGAGTAAGTTATGACCAATTTACTACTGATTATTTAGTGGAAATCGAGAAACATAAGAAATCAAAATGTGTATGATAATAAAAGGAATGGTTTAGTAGTGGGGGTTACTGTTATCTAAATTAAGCATATAATATATCAAATTAAAGCCCTATCTGTCTAGTTTCTAAAGATTTAAACCTCTCATCAATTGGAGTTTAATTGAGCAAGCTATGACTAATTTACTACTAACTATTCAGTGAAAACTAAAATGTGTATGATGATAAAAAAAATGATTTAGCAGTGGGACTACAGTTATCTAAATTAAGCGTATAATATATCAAATTAAAGCCCTATCTATCTATGTTTCAAATATTCAAACCGCTCATCAATTGAATTTTTATTGAGTGAGTTATGACTAATTTACTACTGACTGTTCAATGAAAACCAAATATGTGTGATGACAAAAGGAATGGTTCGACAGTGAGGATACAGTTATCCAATTAAGCGTATAATATATCAATTTAAAGCCCTATCTATCTAGTTTTTAAAGATATAAACCTTTGATCAATTTGATTTTTATCAAGCAAGTTATGGTCAATTTACTACTGACTATTCAGTAGAGCTGAAATATGTGTGATGATGAAATGAATGATTCGACAGTGGAGCTAAAGTTAACCAAATTAAGCGTATAGTATATCAAATTAAAGCACTGTCTGTCTAGTTTCTAAAGATTCATTTCTTTCATTAATTGGATTTTTATTAAGCAAGTTATGGTCAATCTACTACTAATTGTTCAATGGAAACCGAAATACGTGTGATGATAAAATGAATAGTTTACTTGACCCAAATTTAAGGGATTATCATATTAGGACTGATAATAAATATTTCAAATAACATCTATTAATTGGAAACTGAATCAGCCAAAATTAATTCATTTGGCATATATACTCGCACATCAGTAGGACATAAACAATTAATAATTTATATAACAAATTAAAATACACGAATGTTTTTACAGAAAACATATTCAACACAAATGAATTGTTTTTACTAATATAAATATGACACATACTCACAGTTCAGCTGACAATAGGATCATCTTCGATTTGATTTTAGTAAAGTACATGAACATTTCCTTGAAAACAAACATAACAAAATTTAATCAATCTTTATGTTAAGATTGTTAAGGAAAAAGTATTCATTCATATAATAAGTGTTACTTAAAAACGAAATCAACAAAAGTTAATTAATCTTCATATTAAAATTGTTAAGGAATACACTTACCGTTCGATAGAACTAACACAATTAATCATTCAAAATATTGACCAAACAAAAACAATCATTCAACCAAATAATAACCGTTAAAATACTTAGGAGATATACTTACAATTTTGTATTAAAATAATTAGAAGATATACTTACAATTTAGAAGAACGAATCAAAATAACAACTCATTTGACAATGTCAATTAGACATCATTCCTTTATTCCATGTCAATTCATGAATCTCTTACCTATAAATAACAACAAAAACATAACTAAATAAAAAATCATTGATTAACAAAATCATGAAGAATAAAAGTATTATTGACACAAACTATCATGACTTATAAACAATTAACAACAAACCAGATGTATTATCGATACCAACTAATATATTTCGATAATACACAACTGAATATATGTTCCTTTTATAACCCTTTATTTAGATCTTTCGAATATTAACACAATTAAATATGAATTGAATACGACGAAATGTTTGTAATGTCAATACAATGCACTTATATAATTATTAATAAACAGGTATTTTTGGCCACCAATGCAATGCATCTTTGTAATCCAATTTTTATGTATATTTATTCAGATTTTGGAATACCAATGTGATAATTAATATTGTCTACATCATTATCAGTAAAATTCAACCACATGACAATTTTACATCCGAGGTGTCATTATGATTAGACCTTTAGAATATCAATACAATGCACCTATATAATTAGTATTATTATTAATTATTAATACAATTAATACAATACACTTATATAATACAATCTTTATATTTATTTATTTAGACTTTAGAACACTAATATAGCAATTAATATTGTTTATATCATCATCAATAAAATTCAACACATGACAATTACAAATTTAAGGTGTGGTTAATTTAATTTCTGATAAATAATAACAGGACACTTGTTTTTTCTTCAATTGTAGAAATGACGGTCAACGGTAAATTTCAGTCAAATTAAGTCACCGCCAGCCATTTGGCCTCTGTACACTATTCGACTGATTCATATCATCACGCGCGTTTCCAACTTGTTGGTGTTGGTGCACATGTGGACCTGGTGTTTTAAAACCAAGTTGATCGACACGTGACCCGTCTCATAACGCAAATTGATCTGGCATAAAGAGTAGTGGAACCAGGATTGTGAATTTGAGAAAGTCGAACTACAATTATTCTTTTAAGCATTATAAAATATTTTAGAATTTATCCGGTATCATTTATAAAGATATTTTTTTAATTATTATTTTACAAAATAGAAGGAACAATTTAAATTGTATTATATATAAAAATTTATAAGAGATAAAAAATTCAGCCATGCGTGTATAATATATCAAATAAAGTCCTATCTATCTAGTTTCTAAATATTCAAACCTCTTATCAATTGGAGTTTTATTGAGCAAGTTATGGTCAATTTACTACTAATTGTTCAGTGGAAATCAAATGAGTGATGATAAAAGAATGGATTGGAAGTAGGACTACAATAACCAATTAAGTATACAAAATTAATCTCTATGTTAGTTTCTAAAGATTCAAGTCTCCATCATTGGAGTTTTATTAAGAATTTATGGTCAATTTACTTTAATTGTTCAGTGGAAATTGAAATATGTATAATGATAAAAGGAATGGTTTGGCAGTGTGGCTATAGTTATCCAAATTAAGCGTATAATATATCCAATTAAATTCTACTATCTAGTATTCAAAGATTCAAAATTGCTCATCAATTTGATTTTATTAAGCAAATTATGACTAATTTCTATTGACTGTCTGGTGAAAATTGAGAAACAGGGGAAATCAAAATGTGTATGATGATAAGAGGAATGGATCGGCAGTGGAGCTAAAGTTATCCAAATTAAGGTTATAATACTAAATTTGAAGCCCTGCCTGTCTAGTTTCTAAAGATGCAAACCTTTGATCACATTGGATTTTTATTGAGCAAGTTATGATCAATTTACTACTGACTGTTAGTGAAAGTCAAAATGTATTATGATGATGAAAGGAACGATTCGGTAGTGGGGTCTCAATTATCCAAATTAAGCATTAGGCTTCGTTGGTTGGATTTGGGAATACTACTTTAGTATTCCCAAAAAAGTTAAACAGTAAAATACCAAAAAACTCACATATATTCAACTTTATCAACATTTTTAAACCCCAAATTTGTTAATTAATTAAATACCCCTAAATATTTTAATGTTTTTGTTATGGCGACTCCGGCCACCCTCCGGCAGTGGTGGCTGGCTGTCCGTATTTGAGGGTGGATTATGGGTGTTTTTGTTAACTTTTATGTTTATTATAAGGGGTGTTTGTAGAAAAAACAATATAGGGGGTATTTATAATTGTAAAATCCACATCGTAATACCCACAATTCAACTTTTTTTTAACTTTTTCAAAAAACTTTTCCAAAAACACAAAATTGTGAACCAAACGGAGCCTAATATTTCAAATTAAAGCACTGTTTGCCTAGTTTTAAAGATTTAATCCTCTCATCAATTGATTTTTATTAAGCAAGTTATGGTCAATTTACTACTGATTCTTTGTGAAAACTGAAATGCGTGTGTTAAATAAATGAAATTAGTTATATTCGCAACAACCTCTTTCGTGATATAGTATGTAACATAAAAAGATATCAAAAAAAGAGAATAGAACAATTATAGTTAAAACTATATATCACATTTGTTTCCTTAAAGGATAATAATATGGTTTGGCATTATAAATGGTTTACTAAAGCTACATGATTTGGCAACAAACATTAGATGATGATTTTGTGATACAAAAAAATTTGTTATATCCAGCAACAACCTGTTTTCAATATATATAGTAATATAAGAAAATATCAACAAAAGAGATAGAACATATACAATTAAAACTACATATCAATATTTGTTTTCCGAACATATACAATTAAAACTACATATCAATATTGTTTTCCTTTGTCATCACTAAAATTGAATGCTTTTATGTGTGTGATGATAAAATGAATGGTTCGGTCATAGGTCGATAGTTATCCAAATTCATCATAAATATATCTAATTAAATCTCTATCTTTCTAGTTTCCAAATATTCAAACTGCTCATCAATTTTATTGAGTAAGTTATGACCAATTTACTAATGATTATTTAGTGGAAAATGAGAAACATAAGAAATCAAAATGGTATGATAATAAAAGGAATGATTAGTAGTATCAAGTATAGATAGATATCATTAAATCATTCATTCAACTTGAGAAGATCATTTGAATATTATATGATCTAATTATATTTTCAGGATCATCATCTTGTGCAATTGATATTATTTTTACAGACATGTATTTGATATTCGATGTCAGTATTTTGTAGTGAATCGTGTATGATATTTAAGATCACCTGAATATTATCAAGATCAACTATTTAAACTTAAAATTTATACCGACCTTCCGCAATTTCTGTAACTTATATTAATTTTTAAGTTGCGTTGTGCGGGTATGTTATATATATAGACACACACACACACACATTATTATTGGTTTTTTGTCTTTTAAATATATCTTCTATATTGAAGTTCATTTATATTGAATTGATGATTAAAAAATCAATAAATAAAATATCCACAAATTGAACTCAAAGTCTATATCATCATGTTTTTTCTCAAATATGTCACCATTTGAAATCTACAACCAAAGTTTAAAATTTTGTCAACAAAAGCAAAAAAATTTGTAGTATAACCCACTGGGTATTGTTGACAAGTCTATAAATTAATAAAAGAAAGAAAAACCTTATTGAAAAATGTAAACTTTTAAGCAAGAGACTTGCAAAGCCAAGGGAAAAAATAGATTTTGATTGTTTAGAAGAGAAAATGAATTATTTTAAAAAAAAATTAAGAATGTTGAGAAGAGAACTCACGTAGAAAACAACAACTCCAACAGTATAATCTGAAGGCAACTTAATTGAAGCATTGTAGAAGCTATAAAGATAAAGAAATTGTGACACAAATCTATTTGTTGCAATTAAAATTGACCACCACCTATAGCAAAAAAAGCATTTGATGATAGCATCTTAGAGAAAGACGATAATTGTAAAACCCACAAAGCCCACAAATTAAACAACAAAATCAATCCAAAAATCAACAAAAAGAGATAGAACAAATACAATTAAAACCACATATCAATACCTGTTTTCCTTTGTCAAAACTAAAATTGAATTTGTTTTATTTGTGTGATGATAAAATGAATGGTTCAGCAGCAGATCTGTAGTTATCCTAATTCATCGTATAATATATCAGATTAAATCCCTATCTTTCTAGTTTCCAAATATTAAAGACGCTCATCAATTAGATTTTTATTGAGCAAGTTATGACTAATTTACTACTGACTGTTAAGTGGAAATCGAGAAATAGGGGAAACCAAAATATGTATGATAATGAAAGGAATGGTCCAATAGTGGGGCTACAGTAATCCAAATTAAGTGTATAATATAGCAAATTGAAGCACTATCTGTCTAGTTTCTAAAGACTCAAACCTTTTATCAATTGGATTTTTATTGAATAAGTTATGGTCAATTTACTACTGATTGTTTGGTAGAAACCAAAATGTATATGATGATAAAATGAATGGTTCGGCAGTGGGGCTACAGTTATCCAAATTAAGCGTATAATATATCAAATTAAAGTCTTTCTATCTAGTTTCTAAAGATTCAAACTCTCATCAATTAGATTTTTATTGAAAAGTTATGATCAATTTACTACTAACTGTTCAGTGAAAATCAAAATATGTGTGATGATAAAAAGAATTATTAGACAGTAGGGCTACAATTGTCCAAATTAAGTGTATGATATATAAAATTAAAGCCCTGTCAGTCTAGTTTCTAAAGATTCAAACCTCTCATCAATTGGAGTTTTATTGAGAAAGTTATGATTAATGTACTACTGATTGTTCAGTGGAAACCTAAATGTGTGTGATGATAAAATGAATGGTTTACTAAAGATACATGGTTCAACATCAAACATTAGTTGATATTTGTTAAACAAATGAAATTGGTTATATTCAGCAACAGCCTCTTTTCATGATATATGTATGTAACATAAAAAAATATCAACAAAAAGAGATAGAACAATTATAATTAAAACTACATATTAATATTTGTTTTCCTTTAAGGATAATAATAATGGTTTGACATATTATAAATGGTTTACTAAAGCTACATGGTTTGGCAACAAACATCATATGATATTTGTGATACAAATAAAATTTGTTATATTCAGCAACAACCTTTTTTTTTTTTTTTTTTGATATATGTATGTAACATACAAAAATATTAACAAAAAGAGATAGAACAAATACAATTAGAACTGCATATCAATTTTTTTTTTTTCCTTTGTCATCACTAAAATTGAATTGGTTTTATGTGTATCATGATAAAATAAATGATTTGGCAGCAGGGCTATAGTTATCCAAATTCATCGTTTAACATATCAAATTAAAGCTCTATCTTTATAGTTTCCAAAGATTTAAACTGCTCATCAATTAGATTTTTATTGAGTAAGTTATAGTTAATTTACTACTGATTGTTTAGCAGAAGTCGAGAAACAGGGAAAACCAAAATGTGTGTGATGATAAAAGGAATGGTTCAGAAGTTGGGCTATATTGATCCAAACTGAGTGTATAATATATCAAATTAAAGTCCTATCTATCTAGTTTCTAAATATTCAAACCTCTTATCAATTGGAGTTTTATTGAGCAAGTTATGGTCAATTTACTACTAATTGTTCAGTGGAAATCAAAATGAGTGATGATAAAAGGAATGGATTGGAAGTAGGACTACAATTAACCAAATTAAGTATACAAAATTAAATCTCTATATGTCTAGTTTCTAAAGATTCAAGTCTCTCATCAATTGGAGTTTTATTAAGCAATTTATGGTCAATTTACTTCTAATTGTTCAGTGGAAATTGAAATATGTATAATGATAAAAGGAATGGTTTGGCAGTGTGGCTATAGTTATCCAAATTAAGCGTATAATATATCCAATTAAATTCCTATCTATCTAGTATTCAAAGATTCAAATTGCTCATCAATTTGATTTTTATTAAGCAAATTATGACTAATTTACTATTGACTGTCTGGTGAAAATTGAGAAACAGGGGAAATCAAAATGTGTATGATGATAAGAGGAATGGATCGGCAGTGGAGCTAAAGTTATCCAAATTAAGGTTATAATATACTAATTTTGAAGCCCTGCCTGTCTAGTTTCTAAAGATGCAAACCTTTGATCAATTGGATTTTTATTGAGCAAGTTATGATCAATTTACTACTGACTGTTCAGTGAAAGTCAAAATGTATTATGATGATGAAAGGAACGATTCGGTAGTGGGGTCTCAATTATCCAAATTAAGCATATAGGCTTCGTTTGGTTGGATTTTGGGAATACTACTTTTAGTATTCCCAAAAAAGTTAAACAGTAAAATACCAAAAAACTCACAATATTATTCAACTTTATTCAACATTTTTTAAACCCCCTAAATTTGTTAATTCAATTAAATACCCCTAAATATTTTTAATGTTTTTGTTATGGCGACTCCGGCCACCCTCCGGCAGTGGTGGCTGGCTGTCCGTATTTGAGGGTGGATTATGGGTGTTTTTGTTAACTTTTAATGTTTTATTATAAGGGGTGTTTTGTAGAAAAAACAAATATAGGGGGTATTTTATAATTTGTAAATCCTACATCGTAATACCCACCCAATTCAACTTTTTTTTAACTTTTTTCAAAAAACTTTTTCCAAAAACACAAAATTGTGAACCAAACGGAGCCATAATATTTCAAATTAAAGCACTGTTTGCCTAGTTTCTAAAGATTTAATCCTCTCATCAATTTGATTTTTATTAAGCAAGTTATGGTCAATTTACTACTGATTCTTTTGTGAAAACTGAAATGCGTGTGTTAAATAAATGAAATTAGTTATATTCAGCAACAACCTCTTTTCGTGATATATGTATGTAACATAAAAAGATATCAATAAAAAGAGATAGAACAATTATAGTTAAAACTATATATCAACATTTGTTTTCCTTAAAGGATAATAATAATGGTTTGGCATATTATAAATGGTTTACTAAAGCTACATGATTTGGCAACAAACATTAGATGATATTTGTGATACAAATAAAATTTGTTATATCCAGCAACAACCTGTTTTCAATATATATATGTAATATAAGAAAATATCAACAAAAAGAGATAGAACATATACAATTAAAACTACATATCAATATTTGTTTTCCAGAACATATACAATTAAAACTACATATCAATATTTGTTTTCCTTTGTCATCACTAAAATTGAATTGCTTTTATGTGTGTGATGATAAAATGAATGGTTCGGTCATAGGTCGATAGTTATCCAAATTCATCATATAATATATCTAATTAAATCTCTATCTTTCTAGTTTCCAAATATTCAAACTGCTCATCAATTTTTATTGAGTAAGTTATGACCAATTTACTACTGATTATTTAGTGGAAATCGAGAAACATAAGAAATCAAAATGTGTATGATAATAAAAGGAATGATTTAGTAGTGGGGGTAACTGTTATCTAAATTAAGCATATAATATATCAAATTAAAGCCCTATCTGCCTAGTTTCTAAAGATTTAAACCTCTCATCAATTGGAGTTTAATTGAGCAAGCTATGACTAATTTACTTCTAACTATTCAGTGGAAACTAAAATATGTGTGATGATAAAAAGAATGATTTAGCAGTGGGACTACAGTTATCTAAATTAAGCGTATAATATATCAAATTAAAGTCATATCTATCTAGGTTTCAAATATTCAAACCGCTCATCAATTGAATTTTTATTGAGTGAGTTATGACTAATTTACTACTGACTGTTCAATGAAAACCAAAATATGTGTGATGACAAAAGGAATGGTTCAACAGTGAGGATACAGTTATCCAATTAAGCGTATAATATATCAATTTAAAGCCCCATCTATCTAGTTTTTAAAGATATAAACCTCTGATCAATTTGATTTTTATCGAGCAAGTTATAGTCAATTTACTACTGACTATTCAGTAGAGCTGAAATGTGTGTGATGATGAAATGAATGGTTCGACAATGGAGCTAAAGTTAACCAAATTAAGCGTATAGTATATCAAATTAAAGCACTGTCTGTCTAGTTTCTAAAGATTCAATTCTTCCATTAATTGGATTTTTATTAAGCAAGTTATGGTCAATCTACTACCAATTGTTCAATGGAAACCGAAATACATGTGATGATAAAATGAATAGTTTACTTGACCTAAATGTAAGGGATTATCATATTAGGACTGATAAAAAATATTTCAAATAACATCTATTAATTGGAAACAGAATCAGCCAAAATTAATTCATTTGACATATATACTCGAACATCAGCAGGACATAAACAATTAATAATTTATATAACAAATTAAAATACACTAATGTTTTTACAGAAAACATATTCAACACAAATGAATTGTTTTTACTAATATAAATATGACACATACTCACAGTTCGGCTGACAATAGGATCATCTTCGATTTGATCTTAGTAAAGTACATGAACATTTCCTTCAAAACAAACATAACAAAATTTAATCGATCTTTATATTAAGATTGTTAAGGAAAAAGTATTCATTCATATAATAAGTGTTACTTAAAAACGAAATCAACAAAAGTTAATTAATCTTCATATTAAAATTGTTAAGGAATACACTTACCATTAGATAGAACTAACACAATTAATCATTCAAAATATTGACCAAACAAAAACAATCATTCAACCAAATAATAATCGTTAAAATACTTAGGAGATATACTTACAATTTTGTATTAAAATAATTAGAAGATATACTTATAGTTCAGAAGAACGAATCAAAATAATAACTCATTTGACAATGTCAATTAGACATCATTCCTTTATTCCATGTCAATTCATGAATCTTTGATCTATAAACAACAACAAAAACATAACTAAATAAAAAATCATTGATTAACAAAATCATGAAGAATAAAAGTATTATTAACACAAACTATCATGACTTATAAACAATTAACAACAAACCAAATGTATTATCGATACCAATTAACATATTTCGATAATACACAACTGAACATACGTTCCTTTTATAACCCTTTATTTAGATCTTTCGAATGTCAACACAATTAAATATGAATTGAATACGACGAAATGTTTGTAATGTCAATACAATGCACCTATATAATTATTAATAAACAGGTATGTTTTGGCCACCAATGCAATGCATCTTTGTAATCCAATTTTTATGTCTGTTTATTCAGATTTGGGAATACCAATGTGATAATTAATATTATCTACATCATTATCAGTAAAATTCAACCACATGACAATTTTACATCCAAGGTGTCATTATGATTAGACCTTTAGAATATCAATGCAATGCACCTATATAATTAGTATTATTATTAATTATTAATACAATTAATACAATACACTTATGTAATACAATCTTTATATTTATTTATTTAGACTTTAAAACACTAATATAGTAATTAATATTGTTTATATCATCACCAATAAAATTCAATTACATTACAATCACAAATATAAGTTGTGGTTAATTTAATTTCTGATAAATAATAACAGGACACTTGTTTTTTCTTCAATTGTAGAAATGACGGTCAACGGTAAATTTCAGTCAAATTAAGTCACCGCCAGCTATTTGGCCTCTGTACACTATTCGACTGATTCATATCATCACGCGCGTTTCCAACTTGTTGGTGCACATGTGGACCTGGTGTTTTAAAACCAAGTTGATCGACACGTGACCTGTCTCATAACGCAAATTGATCTGGCATAAAGAGTAGTGGAACCAGGATTGTGAATTTGAGAAAGTCGAACTACAATTATTCTTTTAAGCATTATAAAATATTTTAGAGTTTATCCGGTATCATTTATAAAGTTATTTTTTTAATTATTATTTTACAAAATAGAAGGAAAAATTTAAATTGTATTATATATAAAAATTTATAAGAGATAAAAAATTCAGCCATAATTATACGCATTATTACTATGCACTTCTCGACCTAAAATACATGTGCTTGCATTAATTATGATTATAGATAAAGATAAGCATTGATTTGAAATAAAGTTTCATAATTTGTATACCGTTGAGCTCCTTAATTTCCTTATTATGAGGATTAATTATACTGTCTAACCAAACTAATTTTAATTATACATAAGTTGATGCTCTTTAATTTCCTTGGGAAAAATTAATTGGAAAACCAAAATAGCTTCAAATGTACAGTATATAAATTGAAGTAACATAAATCTTTAATTAATATATTATTCATCTATATTTGTTAACTGTTCTAATAAATTAACTTTTATATACTCTTATCTATTTATTTTATGACGTATCTATATAAAATAATTTATTTTATGAATTGATATTATTCTTTGATTATTATATCATTTAATTTTATTATGATAATTAATGGTTATACCAAACTAGTTTTAAAAATAGATAAATTGATGTGGAAGATATTATTTATCTATATTCATTAAGAGTTTTTTATGTGCTCTTGTGTATTTATTTTCTCACATCAATATATATATATATATATATATATATATCACAAATAATGTATCACGAAAAACGTATAAACATATCATTTAATGCATGTCAATGTCAAGTTAAACGTAAGAAAAGTCAAATTTAGGTCCTAGCCTCTACTGGCCAAACCCTACTAATTTTACATGGTATCCCAGATCTACTTTATATGTCTATATATACTTATTTTCAACCTGTTGATTCATCCATCGAGTTCGAAACCTCCATTTTTTGGCCTCTCATTCTTTATCCGTTATTTCACTTCCAAATGGGTAGCCTAAATATCGATCCAGAACTTCAAAATAACTCGGTATCATGCATTAACCCCCTAGATTCTGAGGAATTGAGAAGGCAAGGTCACATGATCATAGACTTCATCGCTGATTATTACAAAAATGTCGAGAAACAGCCCGTTCGAAGCCAAGTTGAACCGGGTTATCTCAGTAAATGCTTGCCAAAATCTGCACCAAATAATCCTGAACCCATCGAAAAAATCCTCCAGGATGTCCAGGAACATATTGTCCCTGGAATAACACATTGGCAAAGTCCTAATTATTTTGCATACTTCCCTTCAAGTGGCAGTGTCGCCGGGATTATCGGTGAAATGATTAGCACTGGCTTTAATGTTGTAGGATTTAATTGGATGTCATCACCCGCCGCAACCGAGCTGGAGAATATAGTTATGGATTGGCTTGGAGAAATGCTGAAGCTTCCTAAATCTTTCCTTTTCTCTGGCAAAGGCGGGGGTGTTATACAAGGAACTACGTGTGAGGCCATTTTGTGCACATTATCTGCGGCAAGAGACCGTATTCTCAACAAGATTGGAAGAGAAAACATTACGAAGCTTGTTGTTTATGGCTCCGATCAAACTCATAGTGCTCTACAGAAAGCTGCTCAAATTGCCGGCATTGATCCGAAAAATTTCCGAGCTATTAAGACAATGAAATCATCTTCATTTGGTCTATCCCCCGACTCACTGCAGTTGACAGTTGAATCAGATGTAGAGGCCGGGTTGATCCCTCTTTTTCTATGTGCTACAGTTGGGACGACTGGAACAACTGCCGTTGATCCAATCGGTCCGCTTTGTGACATAGCCAAAAGATATGGAATATGGGTTCATATTGATGCTGCATATGCCGGAAGTTCCTGTATCTGCCCGGAGTTTCGCCATTTCCTCGATGGTATAGAAGATGCGGACTCCTTCAGTCTCAATGCACATAAATGGTTCTTCACTACTCTCGATTGCTGTTGCCTTTGGGTGAAGAATCCAGGTGCTCTCATACAATCCCTCTCAACAAATCCTGAGTTTTTGAGAAACAGGGCGAGTGATTCGAAGACAGTGGTGGATTATAAAGATTGGCAAATAACACTAAGCCGAAGATTTCGTAGCATGAAATTGTGGCTTGTGCTTAGAAGCTATGGAGTGACCAATCTGAGGAATTTCCTTCGAAGCCATGTCAAAATGGCAAAGCTATTTGAGGAGCTAGTGGGGAGTGACAAGAGGTTTGAAGTTGTTGTTCCAAGAAACTTTGCTATGGTTTGTTTTCGGGTAGTGCCATCAGCCTTGGATAAGGCAAGCGATGATATTGAGGAGGAGCCAGTAAATAAATTCAATAATGAACTGTTGGAGTCTATAAATAAATCTGGGAAATTATACATGACTCATGCCATTGTTGAGGGAATCTTTGTGATAAGGTTTGCTATTGGTGCCACTCTGACGGAGGAACGCCATGTGGTGGCGGCTTGGAAGGTGGTGCAACAACATTTGGAAGCAAACCTTAATATGATATGAGCTCGTGAAAATGCAAATTAGAGTATTTCAATATAGCTATATCTCTTTCTGTGCTAGAAATTAAGCATGCAAATTAATATAAGATCATGAAAATGAAAATGAAAATTAAACTAGTTCACTTGACATAAACCGTCTAGTGCTCATTGTGGAGTCCTAATAATTAGATAACTAAATTCTGCGTGAAACTTGTCCTTCAATGTATTACTAGTGATTTTTTTTTTTTTTTTTTGAATTTTATATATGTTGAACTCTCTCTCTAAAATGTAATGTAAAAAATATTCAATATAATAAGTACATGTTTGGTATGTGACATAGCACAGTATTAGAGACACGACATAACACTAAATAATGCAATGTTGTGTTTGGTGACAAAACTGTATAACATAAAATAATGCAGTATATACTCTACATAAACTAATGTCAAGTAAAACCATGACACAAGTTAAATATAATTTAGTCAACAATAATTTTAAGCAAATAAACATTGCCAATTAATTTAATATTTATAAATCATATTGTGTATGCTAACATATATTTGGTGACGATCTCTCATATTGATTAGCAAATATTGTTTTATATTTTCTTTTGTAACACACATGTTTGATAGGTAAATATTAATTCATGTTGTCTAACAACATTGTCGCTCCATGGCAAAATCGGACCATGTTATGCCTGAAAAATATAGGGCTGACGTAAGGTCCAGGTGCACCCACAGCTGAGTCACGTGAAGGAAAGGGCGGCCTGCTTCTATCAGAATAGTAGGTGCGCGCTAGACCAGCCAGAAGCTGTGATGATCCCACGTGTCCAATTCCTGTCCCAAATCACTCTAGAAGGTAGACAATGTAACATAAAGATGGATTTGCACTGACACTCCTACCAACTCACAGATTCAATGATCATTACCTTAATCCATCCCACTATAAATTGAGAGCTACTCTCTCATTTGGGGGATTGGCCCATTTTTACTCTTGATTAGATATTCTCTCCAAGGATAAACATCACTCTCTCTCTCTCTTGTACTATCACTCAGTGAGTCTTTTGTAAATCATTTGTAAGTCAGTCCGCTAACGCGATCTGACCCCTATCATTAATACAAATATCAGTGGATGTAGGATTTGCTACCTTAGCATCCGAACCACTTTAAAAGCTCTCCCCACTGCATTTACTACTATTTTCAGTTATATTCATGTGTGTCTCCTGGGCCAACTCAGCGTTTCACATGTGCTTTTTCGTTGGTGCCAAAATCACGCATCAATAGTTTGGCGCTAGAAGGAGGGCCTGATTTAGTGTTCATCCTTCATTAGGAGAATCTCTAACTTACTGGTCCTACAGCAAATGGCCTGCCAACCTGAACCTGAGCAAACTAGCCAGGGTGCTGAGGGAATCCCCCTGGCCTAGAGGGATACCTCTTCCAAAATACCTTCAGTTCTACAAAATGCTGCAATGGATATCCTATCAACTTCGCAGCTTGACCTCGCCATTAGAAGCTACCTGGAGAGATTCGACAATACTCTCCAGACGGTCAACCAAAGGTTGGACCGTTTGGACTAAGGTGCGCCATCCAAATCTGCTGGGGTGGTGCAACCGCCAAAAACGCCTGCAGGTCATGCGAAAGCGCAGCAAAGGGAAATAGCCCGTGCCGCGAGCACTGCAGCGCATAGACAAAAGGGTAAGCAAGTGGCAAAAAGCAACCCCACGGGCTCCAAAGGGCCCGCGAACACCAACCGTGTCTCGAGCAGGATACTGGTAAAGCTAAGACTCGGTGAAAAAGTGCATCCCGAGCTGTCCCATGCCACGTCGCAGGTACACCCAAGTTAAAGTGCTGGGCAGGGCGATTCTTATCACCGCCAGCAGAACAATCCTGATCATCATCGTACGGGTAGTTCCCACACTTCGCGGGGCGGATTGTACCACCGCGAGGGTTGTGAAAATACCCCACATCATCCATCGCCATCACACGTCTCTAGCCAGCGTGTGTCGAAAGCGGCCAGGAACATCGGCAGAGGCGATGAGGAATTCGACCTCCGAACTTTCCTAAACCGTAATCACTAGGGTCGAACACTCATGGGTGAAAGTAATCCCCAACTGGCTCCTTTGCCACAAATTGAGGAGCTGTAGCAAGCCCTAGACCGACTAAGAGCCCAACAAAATGAGCAGGGGCAGGTCACATCTGCATCCGCCTTCTCTCCCGAAGTGTTAGCCGCTCCACTCCCACCAGGGTTCAGGACGCCCGACATGTAGGTGTTTGACAGGAACTCTAATTCGTACAATCATTTATATGAATTTAACGACCTAATGGAGCTTCACCAAGTCTCAAACCTTGCAAAATGTCGTTGCTTGGCCATGACTTTAACCTCTCATGCTAAACGATGGTTCAAGTCGCTCCAGCGGGATCGGTCAGCTCGTGGCCTCAGATGAGCGTGACATTCCTAAGGCATTTTCAAGCAAATCGGAAGTTCTCGATGCCTTTAAGCTATCTCAACAATGTAAGGCAAGAAAGGGATGAATCCCTACAGTCCTACATTAACCGTTTCCACAAAGAACTCAACAAGGTGGCTCATGCTCCCGAAGAGTCCATTCGGACCCTCATAATAGCAGGAGTTTGTCCACAAACCGACCTGTGGAATGATTACAGGCAGAGGACGATGTTTCCCTCACCCGATTCTATAACCTTGAGGAGAAGTACCTCTGGATAGAAAATTCGTTGGTGGCACTTTGCCGTCGCGACCCCGACGCTTCAGGCAGTATGTCTGGTCGAGGGGAAAGTAGAAGAGCTGATCGCGGAGGGGCTGCTGATAATCAGCGAAAAGGAAATAAACCTCACTACGAGCCTAGGAAGTCCTATGCACCTGTTCCTCGTCGCGATCGCGACAGGAACCAATATACTCCCTTGAATGCATCTGTATCAGCTATTCTTGACAAATCTGAAGAAGCCAACTTGCTCGGAGAGCCCTAGCCCATGATAACTCCCTCGACAGCCAGAAACAATAAGAAATACTGTCGCTATCATCGAGACAATGGGCACCATACCGATGAGTGCCGAGCTCTAAAACAAGTAATCAATGAGCTCATCAAGAAGGGGCATTTCAAAGAGTATATTGATGACTCTACTCCCTCGCGGGAGAAAAATCAGGGGGAGCCGAGTAAGAAGCGCCGTGATCAGAAAGGGGTGTGTAGTCTCAATTTAATCTTCGGGGGACCGCACTTCGTGGGAAACTCGTGAGGTGCCCAAGAAAGATATGCTCGTGAAGCTCATCACGACCCCATCAGAGTGATGAGTGGGATACTACAACCATAAAAGGTCTACAGGGAGGAGGAAATTTCCTTCTCCGAAAAGGATGCGGTCTGACTGCACCATCCCCACGATGACGCCCTCGTGATCGCACTGCTAATAGAGCGCTATAATATCCACAGAATGTTAGTGGATAGCGGAAGTGTTGTGAACATCCTGTTCACTTCCACTTTCGAAAGAATGAATCTAGATGAGGCCGACCTGAAGCTTGCCTCGTTCCCATTATACGGTAACTGAATTATTAGTAGTAGATTGCCCATCAGCCTTCAATGGAATCCTAGGGCGACCTCTACTAAGACACTTTAAGGCGATCACTTCAATTTACCATCTGAAAATGAAGTTCCCCACCCCGATGGGAATTAGGGAAGTCAACGGGTCACAGCGTGCATCTCACGACTGTTATGTAAAAGCAGTCCAGATGACATGCAGAGGGAAAGGCACCTCGCACGACAATCACGGACAGGCGATGACGATCAGCTGGATCGATCCATGACCTGGCCTAGCCGAGGACAATATCGATCCCCTCATTCAAGACTACCCCTCAGTGAGCCAGTTGAGGACCTAACTGAAGTACTGGTCAACCAGAACGAACTGAGCAGGGTGCTAAGGATCGGTAAAAATCTGAACTCCCAACTCGCTACCGAACTGACCAACTTCCTCAGGGAGAACATAGATGTGTTCGCGTGGTCGCATGCAGACATGGTCGGGATCAGCCCGGATGTCATCTGCCATGTGTTAAACATCGACAGCGAAGCTAAGTTGGTTCATCAGAAAAGAAGAGCAATGGATCCAGAGCGATATGCCGCCTTAAAACTAGAGGTGGATAACCTCCTCCGTAATAGGTCCATCCAAGAGGCACTCTACCCGACTTGGGTTGCCAACCCGGTTCTGGTAAAGAAGCTTAATGGCAAGTGGCGAACCTGTGTCGACTTCAGCAACCTCAACAAAACCTGCCCTAAAGATAGTTTCCCCTTGCCAAGAATCGACCAACTCGTGGATGCCACCTCGGGGCATGAGCTGCTAAGTTTCATGGATGCATACTCGGGATATAATCAAATTCCGATGTATGCGCCAGACAAAGAGCATACGTCTTTCATTACAGATCAGGGACTGTACTACTATAAAGTCATGCCCTTCGACCTCAAGAACGCTGGTGCGACCTACCAGCGATTGGTTAACCAGATGTTCTCTGACCAGATCAGTAAGTCAATGGAGGTTTATGTAGATGACATGCTGGTCAAATCCCATGTCGCTTTAGATCACATAGCGCATCTCGCAGAAATTTTTGATATCCTCCGACTCTATAGAATGAAACTGAACCCTCTAAAGTGTTCATTCGGAGTATCCTCGGGTAAATTCCTAGGATACATGGTTAACCAGTGAGGAATAGAAATCAACCCCGAGAAAATCCAAGCTCTCCTTGATATGGAAAGCCCGACCAGCAAAAAACAGGTCATGAGCCTTAACGGGCGAATAGCGGCACTTAGTCGTTTCATATCGAGGCTAACAAATCGCTGCTTGTCGTTCTTTAATGTTCTGAAGGCCAATAAGAAGTTCGAGTGGACTCCCAATTGCGAGCAGGCGTTCCAAAGTATAAAGGAACACCTCAGGAAGCCGCCTCTCCTGTCCAAGCCTCTTCCACAAGAGATCCTACCCCTGTATCTGTCCATCTCTCAGTTCGCGGTCAGTGCAGCCCTGGTTCAGGAAGAGGGAAAAGTCCAATGGCCAGTGTACTATGCAAGCAAGCGCCTGTCAGATGCCGAGATGCGGTATCTAGAAATGGAACGATTAGCCTACGCCCTGCTGATCGCTTCCAAAAAGCTGCGACCTTACTTCCACGCCCATACGATCCATGTAATGACTAACTGCCCCTCAGGTAGGTCCTCCAAAAGCTAGAGGCATCGGGTAAATTGCTTAAATGGGCCATGGAATTGAGTCAGTTCGATCTTAAGTACAAGCCCAGATCGACCGTCAACAGGCAGGCTGTTGCTGACTTCTTCTCTGAATTCTCCTATCTTCCAAGCGAGTCGGAGCAACAGCCCAGCGAAGCCATCTAGGAAGCCGCTCAGAATCTGTCGACCTGGAGCCTCTATGTCGACGGATCATCGACCAGGAAGAGGGCGGGTGCAGGCCTCCTCCTTTTGATCCCCGAAGGGGCTCGCATTCACAGCATGCTTCAGTTCTGATTCAAGGCAACCAACAATGAGGCTGAGTATGAAGCCCTGCTCGCTGGATTGTGGTTGGTCAGAGAAATGGGTGCAACCGTGATCAGCATCCACAGCGACTCCATGCTGGTCGTTAACCAGATTTTAGGGGAATACCAAGCCAAGGAAGAAAACATGATCCATTATCTGAAAGAAGCTAAGGCCGCACTCGAGTCGTTCAAGCACTTCACGATCACCCAGAGACGCCCTGGCAAGGATAGCCTTATCGTTGGAATCAGAGGCACCAGACATCATTCCTGTTCGATTCATTAAGGCCCCGAGCATCCGCCTGACCGAACAGGCCGTGAATGTAACAGAATTGGATTCCTAGATGACTCCCGTTTCCCAGTACCTCAAGGATGGGATCTTGCCTGACGACAAGGTCGAGGCACGGATTCTGCGAACAAGATCTGCTCGTTACTCTCTCATCAGAGAGCAGCTGTACAGGCGAGGGTTCAGCGCCCCTCTCCTCCAATGTGTGACCAGTGAAGAAGCAGATTACATCATAAGGGAAATTCATGAAGGGATCTGCGGTAATCACACCACCACACGATCTCTTGCGAACAAGCTTGTTCGTCAAGGGTACTATTGACCTCGAATCCAAGAGGATACCTACAACTTTGTCAAAAGGTATGACAAGCGAGCCCCCTCTCACAAGCTGATAACAATGACTAGCCCCTGGCCATTTTCCATGTGGGGGATCGATCTTATCGGTCCCATGCCAATTAGTAAAGGGGGAGTCAAATATGTCGTGGTCGCGGTAGATTACTTCAATAAATGGGTGGAAGCCGAGCCACTAGCCGTGATCAAGACCAGAAAGCTCAAAGACTTCGGTTTTAAGAATATAGTGTGCCGCTACCAAATTCCTCACACCCTCATCTCGGATAACGAAAAACAATTCAACAACAAGGAGTTCAAGCAGTTCTGCGACGAGCTGGACATCCATAAAAAATTCACCTCAGTCGCAAGACCACAAGTAAATGGCCAAGTCGAGGCTGTCAATAAAACCATCAAGCACACCCTAAAGGCCAAACTCAGTGCAGCCAAAGGGAATTGGACCGATGACCTTCCCGAAATCCTATGGGTGTACAGGACAACTCCGAGAACCTCTACCTTAGAAATGCCTTTTTTGCTAGCATACAGTTGCGAAGCGATGATTCCTGTGGAGGTAGGGACTAGTTCACTTCGGAGGGACTTATACAGTGGGGCCGACAAAGAAGCACTTATGAGAACAAGTCTAGATCTTGTTGAAGAACATCGCAGCAAGGCTTAGCTAAGGATTATAGCCTACCAGCAACGCGCGAAGAAGTTCTTCGATTCGAAGGTCAAACGAAGAGACTTCCAGGTCGGTGACCTTGTGCTAAAGGAAGTTCTCCTTGGTACCAGGGAACCAAGTGCGAGAGTACTAAGACCGAACTGGGAAGGTCGATACCGCGTCGTCAAAGTGATAAGACTGGGGACTTATCATCTCAAAAGGTTGAACGGTTCCAAAGTACCCCGAGCTTGGAATGCTAAGCACCTTCGGCCATACTATCAGTAATCCCGAACTTAGCTTTCATTGTAAATTAATTTTATATCTTTGTGGAATCATTTCCTTGTAAAGTGTTATTCTGTTCGCTGGTAACAGCCTTCGCATGTAATATTGTTCGTGTATGTTATCATAAATTATTCCAATATTGTAAACTGCAAACTCATGTGCAATAAAGCGAACAGAAATTGTGAAGTAAAATGTATTTCATTAAAGGGATACAAAAGGCAAACTATGAACCCTAATGACTCCTAGAGGACCGGCTTCATTGTCGTAGGGCTGGTCGGTTGGGGGCTTTTCCGAGGCAAGACCTGAACCCCTTGTCTAATCAGGTCCTCAGGCAGTCGTTGCTTCGTCATCTTGCCGCGCCATGGACATCAAAGTTTCCCACCAGTCCTCTGGGAGGTCGGACATATCAAGGTGCGGGTTCTTTGGTCACAAGGCATAGATAGACTCAATCGCCCAGTCGGTAACCTTCTCCTTGACCTCCGCTGCCTGACTCCGCATTTCTTCAGTCAGGGAAGGAACTCTTCACTGACTTGCCTGAAGTTCAGCCTCGAGAGCTTGCCTTTGCTTCTCGGAGGCATCCCTTTCTTGTTCTGTTCGCAAGGCCCGCATTGAGGTCACTTTGAGTTCCTGGTCCTTCTCTCCGACCTCTTTGGAGAGTCTGGCTATGATCCTTTGGAGCTCTTTTATCTCTTCTGCGTGCCACTCAAGCTCTGCTCTTTGGAAGTCCACTGTGCGAAAAACTGCGTTCTTTTGGTTCAAGTATCGATTTGCCGCCTCAGAGGACAGGTCTCTTTCTGCTTCGACGACTTCCAGGCTTTGCTTGAGCGCTGCGTTCTCTTCCTTTAGATCGCCCTCCCCCTTTAAGGCTCCCAGTTGAACCTTTTCCAGAGACATACGCATGGAAAGCAGGGCCTGCGAACAAAGGAATAAAGCTTATCAAAAGGAGCTAAGGGAACTCCTCGCCGGGTACAGTTCATTTACCTTGCTCAAGTGTTGAACCAATGTGGCCATCAGGTCAACGTCGCTGGAACCTGCAAACTGATCAAATGATTCTGAGAGTCCGCACTCCAACAAAGAGTAGACTACCTGCTGCAGGTACTCAGGCAAGTTCCCCAGCGAGTCCAGCACTGGGGTTTCCTTCTTTGCATCTTCAATAGTGGTCGTTTCGTCCATGGGTTCCTTACCCGACCTCCTCCCGACGTCCGGCTGCGACCTCGTGGGTTGGTTGCCCTCAGATTCGGTCTCTGACTCTTTGACCTGAATCTGCTTTCTCTTCTTCAGTCGCTGAGCCGTTGTCTTTCCCCTCGGGCGAACAGCCGATGGCTTAGAGACCTTTGCAGTTCGGATCGGTGCGTCCTCCAAAAATTGGGGCTAAGAAGTTTCAACAGGTCGCACCTTCTACCGGGGGAATGGTGGGAACAGCCTCGGCTGCCGTAGCTTTCCTTGACTGAGAAAAGTTGAATGGCTTTCGTCATGGCTGCTCCGACTCCTTTAGAGGCATGGTCACTGCATGCAAGCATCATTAGCAAAAAGCATTTCTTTCTACGACCAAAAAAGGACTAGTTAGCATGACTTACTCGGTGGGGGCTCTAAAGATGCATCCACGTTGAAGAAACCGTATCTCCGCAGATTCATGATTGTCACGAGCTTCCTCGCATCATGACTAGCCTCAGGCAGGACTCCGAAAGATACGATTCTGTCTGGGTCGGAGAGCAGCTCTAAGTTGGTCGACTTGTTAACTACAAAGGGAAGCAAGTCGTTAGAAGAAGGAAATGCACAGTTAATGAATTTAAGGAAAAAGAACCTACTTGGTTCCTGAAAGAGACAATGGCCGTCATAACGAAAGAAGAAAAACTTTGTTTCGTAGGCCTCCGTGTTACTAGGGTAGCTGTGTATCCCTGCGGCTATTGTAGGTCGCTTGGACAAGTAGTAAGAATCCTTGTCCTTACTCCTTTTCAAGTAGTACGAGCAGCCGAGCTCCACCGCAGTTAGCTTGCCCAGATTGCTCTTGCAACACGTGATGTACATTGCTATAGCAATTACATACGCTTCGGCGTGAGTTGCATTGGCGCGATCCCGAAGTGATCCAAGACCGACCTGATAAAAGGGTGGAAAGGAATCAACCCCTCACCCTTAAAGATCTCCTCGGAGATCACGACTATCCCATTGGAAGGGTACCGCGATGAACGGGTGAGGTCGTGGAAAACTTCCATATCGACACCGTACTGTCTAACCACCCTGTCGAGCTCTTCCCCGGTAAGTACCGAGTAGACCTCTCGGGTTACATTCGCGGGAACACCATGCGAAGACGAGCTGTTTCCTTCCTCAGATCTAATCATTGAGGGGTCCGTTCTGCAGTCTACAAAAGCAACAAACAGAGGGTCATTTAGCCATCGTACGTTATTCCGTATGACAACGTGGAATAAACTCCCTAAACCCCAAAGAAAACCCTAACGGTCAGGCTCGAGCCGCCATTCATGGCTCGAACCTGACACGAGCGTCACGTCTCCGATGAACTATCAAAAGAATGACGCCATTTAACCATGGAAAATAGGAAAACGAAAACAGAGAAAGATCCTTACCTCTTGGAGCATGAAAAACGGTTTCTGTTTTGAATATCAGAAAAACGCTAGTTTGGAAGACAAAGGTTCCAAGCTTGTGAAAATTCCTTGCTCTCTGTGAAAAAGACTTTGGTGACATTGCCTGAGAAAGATTTGAGCTCTTATAGCGCACGAACCGACATTTGCTTCCCTAGGAATCGAAACGACGTTTGGGCGGCAAAAATTTATCACCATTGATTGTGGCCACGTGTAGCAGATCAGTGAGGGAGAAAGAACGTCACAATTAAATAAAAATCAAATCTTCATCTTTTCCGTTGAAAAACTCAAGCGACGACTTTCTCTCTCTCCGCATTAATTGCGCCCCAATATGCATTTAATGTTGTAATGAGGGTTATCGTTTCAGCGTGCCATTCATTTAATGCCCTGATAAAGTGGTACCGTGTCAGCATACAATGCATTTAATGCACCTGGCAGGCACTTAACGCACACAGGACACACCAATCAACACCAGAGACTGTTTCATTAAATGCACCCGTCCTTAAGGCACAACGGACAATGCCTGACGAAGTCAAGTCGCGCATCCCCTGCAAACAATGGCCATGCGAGGTCGTGTTCGAAAAAAGTCCTATCCCGATCTACTTTCAAACAGGTCGGAGTAGACTGAACTTTCAGGAGACCTCCAATCGTGGCATGACTTAATAGTTTCTAAGGTTCGATCCTTAAACCTTAAAAACTAGGGGACTTCTGTTATGCCTGAAAAATATAGGGCTGACGTAAGGTCTAGGTGCACCCATAGCCAAGTCACATAAAGAAAAGGGCGGCCTGCTTCTGTCAAAACAGTAGGTGCGCGCTAGACCAGCCAGAAGCTGTGATGATCCCACGTGTCCAATTCCTGCCCCAAATCGTGCAAATCACTCTAGAAGGTGGGCAATGTGACATAAAGATGGATTTGCACTGACACTCCCACCAACTCACAGATTCAATGATCATTACCTCAATCCATCCCACTATAAATTGAGAGCTACTCCCCCATTTGGGGGATTGGCCCATTTTTACTCTTGATTAGCTATTCTCTCCAAGGATAAACATCACTCTCTCTCTCTCTTGTACTATCACTCAGTGAGTCTTTTGTAAATCATTTGTAAGTCAATTTGCTAACACGACCTGACCCCTATCATTAAGACAAATATCAGTGGATGTAGGATTTGCTACCTTAGCATCCGAACCACTTTAAAGGCTCTCCCCACTGCATTTACTACTATTTTCAGTTATATTCACGTGTGTCTCCTAGGCTAACTCAGCGTTTCATACATGCTTTTTCGTTGGTGCCAAAATCACGTATGAACAGACCATAACTTAAATTGATAAAGCTAACTCCTATAGAATTGGTTAAAGCTAACCACCTATATTGACTATAGCTTAAAGACTAGGACTCCACTTAGACCACTTAAACCAATTATTCACTCAACAATCCCTCCCTTAAACTGATGTCTCATATAATTCATTTTAATAATTGTCAGCTCGAAAGTACCCTCCCTCAAATTGATTATCTAAAGTACAAACACCAAGCAACTTCCTTAGCTTTTGAAATGCAAGCAATTTGAGGAGCTTGGTGAATATATCAGTAATCTGGTCTACACTTCTATCGTAGATTACATTAATTTCTCCATCCGGCCTACTTTGATTTCTCAGGAGATGTGATATGTCACAACAATGTGTTTGCTTCTTCCATGTAGAATATGATTTTCGAACAATTTGATTGTTGAGCTACTGTCACAAAAAATTGTAGTAGGACCTTGTCTCTTGAAATAAAGCTCTACAAGAATTTCCTTGAACCATATGAAGTAGCAACAATGAATTCAGCTTCCGTTGTTGATAAAGTGACAATTGGCTGCTTCTTTAATGACCATGAAACAACTCATGAACCTTGCATAATCATACCCTAAGGTGCTTATTTCATCTTCTTGACCTCTAGCATAATAATTGTTAGTAAAATCTATCAAGTCTAGTGTTTCTCCCTTCTTGTAGAACAACTCAAATTCTATAGTACCTTGCAAGTCTAAAAGATTTTCTTGACAGCTAGAAGATGTATCTTACAACATGTAATATATTAGGCCTTCTTGTTGTCAAACACATTAAACTTCCAACAATCTGCTTGTAGGGAGTGTTGTCAACCTTTCTTTCCTTTAAGATTTGGAAGTTTATGACTAATATAATTTCATTAAACACAAGCGGAATAAGTTGATTGAGTTCATTAGTGCTTGTGGGAATGGCCATTCAACATCAGCACAATACCAATAATGAAAGACATAAAGTAAAGTACACAAGGATTCTTACATGGTTTGGCTAATAGCCTACATCCAAGGGATCATGTCCGGACAAAGCAAATCTACTATAGCAAACACTTGCAAAGTCAATTACATAGTTGAAATCAAGTAAACCAATGTAAAACACTCTAACTCCACCCTTTGGTTGCTCCAATGTTCTGCTACAACTTGCTTGATTTCAAGATCTACTTAGACAGCTTGAGCTCCACTCAAGCTTCAAGGCCGAAGTCAACTTTCAGCTCCACAGCTTGAACTCCCTTTAAACTTTCATCAAAAGAACCATGTTCCAACAAACACTTAACAGTAAACATAAGCAAAGTATTTTGAGTATAAAACCATATAAGGAACCTAAACAAAGAATAAAATTTCTAAGAACTTTCAAAGAACAAAATGGAATATTCAAGTTCAAAGAAAAACGCAAGGATGAAGAAGATATTATATAATCCTTCCTCAAAAAATCCTTAGACAACCAGTTGACAAAGGCGTACACATATTGGGCTATCTTTAGAAAATTTTCAACAACTTTGTTGGACCACATCTGAAAAAGGCACAACAACTTTCTTGAACCACTTTTGAAATATCAGACACCTATAATTGGATCACTCATGCATATTTCAAAACTGCAAAACATTACAACAAGCAATGAAAACATGACACCTATACTACAGGGTCTGACTGGAAAAATGTTTTAACAACTGACTCAAACATGCCTATATATTTGTAATAAATTCAGACTAAGGAAATGTGCACATATTTATGAAATATGTTATGACATATGTAAACTACAGACATGATTGTGCTTAGCCAAATAAATGTGCAAACATCATAAATGAATGTGAACACATATCTTCATAAGTTGACAAAAATACTTACAATCTCCCCCTTTGTCAAACTTGTGAACAAAGCACAATCTTGATCAAGGATCAACACAAACCTGTCTCAAACAATATCAACATTAAAAGTAGAGAAACAAGAAAGAAACAACCAAACACTAAAAACTTATCTCATGAAAACATCATAATCATAAAGCATAAAGATATGTAAGCAACAACAAACTTAAAAACAAACTAGGGGAAAAGCAAAACAGTTCAACATAAACAAATATCGGTACAACACAAAAAAAGAAATAAACTCTCCCTTAACAAAATAACTCCCCTTGAGTATCTTAACCACTTCACATTCAAACCAACATCAATAAAAACTCTTTTAAAAAAATAAAATATAATAAAATAAAACTACCACTACTGCCTTTCTTTGTCCATAAGTTTCAATTAAACTTTCAAAGTCTATTGGACCTTCAGGCAGGAGTGTTTCCTCTTGTAACTCTTGTCTTGACTCTTTTGACTCCACAAGAAGTAGATGATTGTTGTGGAGTAGATTCTAAAGCTTGAGGTTGAGTAGACTCAACAAGATTAGAGGCAACAATTGTTGGGAAGATTTGAACTGAAGCAGTCTATTCTAGATTTGTTGTTTGATGAATTGGAGATGTTTAAGTAGCAGTGTGGTCTTCTTCATGTGTGGCTAATGGAGAAACAGAGACAGCATTTCTCTATTTCACCAACTCTTCAGGCTTGTCCATTCTAGCATGTATGGAAGAGCGGAGATCTACCATCTGTTGAATTAATTGTTGGTGCATATCACCAACTATCTTTTCAAAGGTCTGCAAATCATCAAATAACTTGGATTGCCAAGTGTTAGTTTTGAAAGAACCAGCAGTTGAAGAAGAAGGAACATCCTTTGGAATCATAGAAGTAGAGACCGATTTCTTAAAAGTAGTTGAAATGATCAACCTAAGCTTCAAATAAGTCTCATTTGCATGTCTCTTAGGCGGGTAAGGAGTAATAATCTTAGGAATCAAGGAGGGAAAAGGCAAAGCTTGGGAGGGGCTCTTAGACTCTGCAGCAACCTTAATGTTTGTATAGATCATGGAAGCAAAATCTATTCTCTTTCTAACTCCTACATCATAAATCAGTTGAGCCTTTTCTAACCTAACTGAGGAGTTGTGCATGGAATCCTAGCTACTTAGACTTGTAAGACAAGAGCGACTATCAAGACTAGAAAAAGAACAAGAAGAAGTACTATCTGTCCAGCGCGCAGGAAAGAGAAACTCACTTACAAGTGCCCGTTTCCAGAAATGTCACCTTTTTTGCAAATGATCCATTCTTTGAGAAAGGAAAGAGAAAGAAGACAATTATCAATGTTCTGATAAGATGGAATTTTCCTTCTTGCCTGGATATGATCCTCCTCCTCCTCTTGATGAAAGACAATAGGAAGTGGAGGCTACACCCATCAATCAAGCAATTCCATCGAAGGTAATCAAGAAATTCGTAGGACCGGTGGGTTGAACCGACTAGGGCCATGGGAGATCGATGGGATTACCCGGCTCGAGCCAAGTGCTATACTTGTCCGCTGCCCCTGTTCCAAAGCATTGAAAGAAGAACATAACGGGAGTAGTAGCCCTATACTTAGCCTTCTAAGGCCTAGATCAAGCACTTCCTTAAAAAAATCGAAATTGGCTGGTCAGTGCAATTTTGAATAGAACCTTATAAAAGGTTTTCAATGCATTTGGTTGAAAGTAACCACACTAAGGCCACTTAGAAACAGGCCCACCAATCAATTTTTGGGTCATTTCATCCAAGTTTTGGATTGTTAACACATTGGGTTCCTCAATTTTAGACAAAACAAGAATTGACCTAATCAATCAATAGAGAAATCTACCCAACAACTCTTAACAAACCTGGATGCAATGAGGGCCAGGTTTATCTATTTCACTATTAATATTAGCATAAAAATCTTGAACAAGAGTTTGAGAGGGGATAGCTAGATTGCTAATAGATTTGTCCCAATTCTTATTCAGTAAAATCAAAGAAATTTTAGGGAAGTCATCCAACTTAACATGAGCTTCACAGATAATGGGTCTAGAAACAATATGCTTCCTAAAATGTGATTCTGTTGTAGGAGAGACAAAAGTGAGACGTTTACCAACATTTGAAGCTTGAGCAACAACCTTTCCTCTCTTCTTCTCTTTTAGAGATTGTGAAGCGTTCTTGGAGGCTTTGGATTTTGCAAGAGAGCCTTGGCATGTTTCAGCTTTGGGATGGGAGGATCTTCTAGAAAAGAAGAAGCAGCATTATGAAAATCGAACACTAATGGGGTTTGCTCAAACAAAGATGAAGAAGACTTGGGTTCATCTTCGATAGGATTTTGTTGAGCTCTAGCTCTTTTGATTGTGAGTATTTTTCGGTGTTTATCTGAGAGAGAAGTTCTTTGAGATTCCACGAATCAAATGTCTGAGTGATTTGAAGAACAAGAGAGATTTAGGCAAGAACCAAGGAGAAGAGAGGTTATGGTGGCACAAAGAGGGTTTTAAAGAGAAAAATGATTCCAACACAATAAAAACACAAACCTTAGAAAAATTAGGAGTTTCATTTATGTACAGACACTTAAAAATAGATGCGTGCACACAGTGACATGATGTGAGCACATAATGAAACATACTTGACAATGTGAAAACATTCACAAATATGTTGGCACATAGGAAAAAAATTGATTGAATTGAAGTCATCCATAAGCATGTTAGCACACAATCTCTTAATGTGACAACATTTTCACAGTAGACTTAGTACACTTAATCATTTTTGAACAAAAACAAGAAGTAAGCAAAAATAAAACAAAAATCATGAGATCAAACAAAAATTTCACTAGATTTTAAAGAGACAAGTTATGTTGATCTATGCAACTAACAATCAATCAATATCTCAATCTTTTTAAGTTGATACATCATAAGGATCACGACCCACAGAAATCAACATTCAAGGCAACAATTCCTCAGATCATACAAGAGTAAAATAGCTGAGATTCCTCATAATATGCATGTGATGTGTCCTCAAGGGGGGAATTATGACACATTGGTCAAGCATTCAAAGATATCTCCCCCTTTCCTCATGCCCTTTTTCTTTTTGATTTATTTCTTTTCTTTCTTTTTGAACATAATCACAATTTTTGAATTCATTTTCACAAGAGAAGTGATTTAATGGGAAAATTCTCTCAACAAGTAATCAAGTGTAGCTTTCACACTTGCAAGGAGGTAGCCCTCTTAATGGTAGATTTTCCAAAACATAGAGATCTTTACATCTTAGAAAATTATTCAAAAATGACTTTAACACTACTAGCAAGGTAGCTGTTTTACAAGGTGACAAAATTTCAACAAAAAAACTCATGATGAAAGAAAGTCCAATTAGTTCAAGGGTTGAAAAAGTGTGGACACATTTCTCACAACATAGATAGTCAAGAGAGAAATAATTTACAACCTATCACAAAGATCCAGCACACTTGCAATATTAAAACAAAGGAAATTTTCTCTTGATTTATTCAATGAAAATATAAAGTTACTCAAGTTGAAATAGTCCAATGGACTTCCTCAAGTTAACAAATGATTGAAAATCTAAGGCTTTTGTAAACAAATCTACCAGTTGAGAGTTAGCGTTCACATGTGCAAGTGAAATGATTGTCTTCAACTAAATCTCTAATGAAATGATGCCTAATATCAATGTGCTTAGTCCTAGAATGTTGAATAGGCTTTTTTGAAATGTTAATGGCACTAGTGTTATCATAAACACAATCACACACTCTTGATCAAAACCATAATCACTCAACATTTGCTTAAGCCACAAACCTGAGTACAACAGCTCCCTGCAGCAATATATTCAACTGCAACAGTTGTCAATGAGATAGAGTTCTACTTTTTGCTATACTATGTTACCAGATTGTTACCAAGACAAAAGCATCCACCTGATGTGCTTTTTTTGTCTTCTAAGCTTCTAGCCCAATCAGCAGCACTAAAACCAACAAGAGATGTATTAGTGTCATATGAAATCCATAAACCTAAGTCACATGTACCTGAAATGTACTTCATAATTCTCTTCACTGCTGTCAAGTGAAGTTCAGAAGGGTTAGCCTGATACCTTACACAAATTCCTAAACTAAAGCATATTTTTGGTATACTCGCAGTGAGCTACAATAGACTTCCTATCCTGCTCCTATACAACTTGGTATCTACATTTTTCCCATGTTCAACCTTAGACAATTTAAGGGTAGAACTCATTGGAGTTTTGGCATGTTTTGCATTTTCAAGACCAAATCTTTTCAGCATGTTTTTGACATATTTAGTTTGTGAGACAAATATTCAATTCTCAAATTGTTTAATTTAAAGTCCTAAAAACATACTAAGTTCCCCTACCACGCTCATTTCAAACTCATTTTTATTAAGTAAATAAACTCTTAAGACTATGTGTGTGATGTTGAACCAAAAACAATGTTTTCTACATAAATTTGTGCACACAAAACTTCACCATTAACATGATTAATGAACAAGGTTTTATCAACATTATCTCTCTTGTAGTTGTGATCAAGGAGAAAGGATGTAAGTCTCTCATACCAGGCATGTAGGGTTTGTTTTAACCCATAAAGTGCTTTCTTTAACTTATACACATGATCTGGTTTGTGTGGATCTTAAAATCTAGCAGGCTGCTCCATATAAACCTCTTCCATCAATATCCCATCCAGAAAAGTACTCTTCACATCCATCTTATATAGCTTAATCTTCAAACAACATGTAACAACCAACAATAATCTGATTGATTCAAGTCTAGCTACTAGAGCAAAAGTCTCATCAAAGTCCACTCGTTCTACTTGTGAATATCCTTAAGCAATAAGTCTGGCCTTGTTCCTTATAATGTTTCCAAACTCATCAGACTTGTTCTTAAAAATCCATTTTGTCTCAATGACATTGATTCCTTCAAGTCTAGGAACCAATCTCCAAACGTCATTCCTCTCAAACTGTTCAAGTTCCTCATGTATGGCAACAATCCAGTAGTCATCATCTAGAGCCTGTTTGGGATTTTTGGGCTCTACAAGAGAAACATAGGACAAGTGGCTAATTTCGATTAATCCTTTCCTTCTAGTAACCATTACCTCTTCGGGATCTCCAATTACAATTGATGGAGGGTGAGCCTTCTTAATCTAGGTAGGTGGTCTTTTTCTTCTTGAAGTCTTTCTCTAGGTAATCTCATCAGTTAGATCAACAGTTAGTTCTATCCCTTCATTATGTAAGTGAGGTTCAGCAACAACTTTATCTTCAAGATGTGCTCCAATTATCCGATGTAGATGTTGGCACATTTGTGTGAGATTCAAGTGGTTTAGATGTATTCACATCCTTTTGACTTATGGTCACATTCTGAGGAGTAGCTATGTCAACAATTTCTTCTTCCTATGAAAACTCTGAGTAATCTTCTGTGTCACAAAACACAACATTATTTGATTCTATAATATGTTCAATGCGCATATTATATATCCTATAAGCTCTACTAGTAAAGGAATATCCAAGAAAGACAACTTCATCACTTTTAGAGTCAAACTTTCCCAAGTTTTCTCTATTATTCAACACATAGCACTTACACAAAAAAAACATGAAAGTATGAGAGATTTTTCTATTTACCTTTCCATAGCTGATAGGGAGTTTACAAAGTACCTTTTCTCAGAAACACTCTATTGGAGATATGGCATACAATGTTGATTGCTTCAACCCATAATCTCTTGGGAAGCTTTTTGACATTTAACATCACCTTAGCCATCTTTTAGAGGACTTGATTCTTCCTCGTCACAACACCATTCTGTTGTGGTGTCTTTCAGGCAAAGAACTCATGCGTAATACCCTGTATATCATGAAAATTAGCAAAATGAGTATTCTCAAACTCCTTCCCATGGTCATCTCTAATTTTCACCACTTTCTTCACAAGCAATTTTGTTCAACTTGCAACTTCTTAATCAAGACTTTAAAAGCATCAAAAGAATCAGAATTTTCTTTTAAAAAATCAACCCAAGTAACCTTGGAAAGTCATCAACACACACATAAACATACCTCTTTTTCAATACTTTCAGTTTGCATTGGACCCATAAGATCCATGTGAAGTAATTCCAAAACATGAGAGGTGGTTAAGTGTGACAAAGGTTTATGAGAACTCTTGCTTTGCTTACCTTTTAGGAAATCAAGTTTGGGTAGACCTTTTGTAGCATCCTTTTTGGAAAGTCTCACAAGGTCTTTAAAGTCCATGTGCCCAAGCTTCTTGTGCCACAAATCAACACAATCTGTCTTTGTGCTAAAACAAGAAACTTGGTTAGTCAACAAATAGCAATTATCATTTGACTTATTTCTTTCAAGAAAGGAAACACCTTTACTGTTTAAGACTTGACACTTGGTTTCAAAGAATTGCACAACAAAGTTCTTCTCATAGATCCAACTACTGCTAATTAGGTTTGCTTTCAATCCCTTAACATACAAGGCATAATTTAATATAGGAAATCCAAGTATATCAATTGAACCTTTACCAAGGATTTTACCTTTTTTTCCCTCTCCATAGGTAGCATGACCATTATCAAGGTATTCTAGATTGGTCAAAAGGGCTTTGTTACTTGTCATATGTCTAGAATAACTATCAAAGTACCATTGATCATTTTGAAATACAAGCAAAGAGGTATGGGCAACAAGACAATTTACATTAGACTTTGGTTTCCAAACCCTTTTAGTATTAAGAACATCCTTTGAGTGTGGTGACAAATGAGAAAACATATCATGTTTTTCAAGACATTTCTTCAAATAGGAAATGAGTTAACACTTAGGTCTGATGTGTCCTTTCCTATTACAAAAGTGACAAATCAGAACAAATTTCTTACCTTCATAGATTGTTTTCCAGTAACATCAACAAGAGGTTTTGAGCCTTGACAAATGTGCACACACCAGACATGGATGTGCTAGCACCTGGAGAGAATCTCAAACCAGATCTATCTCCAAACGTTTTTTCTTGGCCAAACACTTCATCAAGCTTGCATGTTCTTGCATTCGAATTCATGATAAGAGCTTGAAAATATACACTTACTTTAGTGGTTTATGGGGATTATATGTGAGAAATCAGACTTAAATTGGTAAATTTGCTTAATATTTTCATAAATGTCTTTTATGAGATCATGGGTGTGTTTGAGTGTTTTAGGTTATTAATGCTAAATTTTATGCTCGGATGAATAATTATGTCAGTAATGGAATGAGTGACGAGTAAAAACAAACGGATCAAGAATAAGAGTTTAATTGAAGAAGTTATGGAGTTTTGAAGTTAAAGAGAAGATTCTAGATTATGCTCCAGTTTGAACATGCTTCAGTTTTTCGACAATAACTAGATCTGTAGACATATTGAGATGATTCTTAAGCCATTGGAAAGATGACTCGAAGGGCTACATTACATATGTTTACCACTTGTCTAAATTCAAACGTTATCATGCTAAAAAATCACCATCTCTAGAATGCTGAAGAATAATACAAGGTCTGAATTGAAGAGAAGATTTGGACACCATGCCGCAACACTTTGCTGTGGCACAAAAAAGCCAAAACCACCCATACCACGGAAAAGTACTATGACACACTCACAGAAACTGGAAAATTTATTTTTGTGTTTAACTAGGAAATTGGGGTTTTAGGAGTCCTAAACTTAATAGAATGAAGGGTAACGAAACCCTAGCCCTTTTGGGATATAAATACAAGTCTTTAATGAATACAAGTCTTAAACTTAGTATAACTGGAATAATTAGAAAATTAGGTTGGCATAAATTCACTCAAACTCCCCATCAGCAGTTGATCTAATTGTCATGGAATTCTATGCGAACATTCCAAAAAGTGCCAATGGAAAAATGAGAATTCGAGAAAGGAGGTGAAATTTAATGCCGACATCATTAACAAATACTATGCGTTGCTACCAATTAAAGAAGATGACTATGTGAAAAGGTCGACTATAACAAGGTGATTTGGACATTGACAGTGGGACAGGCACAATGGGTTATGGTGGGTGACCGATATAAGAAATTTCCTGTAGAAAATGTTTGCATGGATACTCATATATAGAAATATTTCATGAACACACTATTGAAGCCAACAACTCATAATAGTATCGTAGTTCAAGTGAGATCAATCTTGCTTTATGCCATTGTGACAAAGGGAAAAATGAATGTGGGTAGCATAATTGTGTCTCAAATATTATCATATGCCAACAATCCTCAGAATAGTGGGGGTTACTCATACTTCGAAAGCATGGGTGATTCACCCCGACGTTTGTTTAACTTATAAGTACATGAACAAACTCTTAATAGGAGGGAAAAAAAAAGGGTAATTGGAATAGTAGATGCTTCATCTTCAAGTGCTCCACAAGAGAAAGAGATGATAGTTTGCATGCTAAAGTGAAGGTCGTATGTGCTTATCAACATCAACAAACTGAATGGATCAATGCTTAATTTCAAGTCCTCTTCGACATGCAACGAGATCAGCAAGTAGGGTATGACACTTCAAAGTATAAATTGAGTGAGTTTCATTTTCAACCAAGTGAGGCCGATGAAGAAGATGATGATAAGGACTCCAATGAGAGTATGGAGGAAAAAGCAATGGGAGGAGCTCTAGCTACATTCGGAGTGTTAATGTGTTGCATTTCCTTTTATTTCCTTTTTCCTTGTGTATTTTCCTTTTGTTTTGCTTTGATCTTCTTTTACAAATGTTGTTTGTTTGAATTTGGTTTTATTTTGGGTTTTTTGTTTAATTTTTTAAGTTGTGATAACTTTGGTTTGGTTTGATATGTTTGTTTTTATGTTTACCCATAATTTCCTTTATGCACACTAAATTGGCCAAGAAAGGCACATAGTTTGTTTATTTTGACTAGATTCCCAATGAATATTGGACATGACAAATGTTGTGCATGCCTTCACGCGACTATCTCCACATTAATCTTGCACATGAAAGGTATTGTAGTTGTTCTCTTTGCACATTGAGGACAATGTCCATCTCTAACATTGGGGGTAAGGATTTATATTTCTTTTATGGCCAAATTTAGTTTTGTTTGATGGAAATCTTTGAATATCTTTTTTTTTTCAATTATCTCTTTGGGGAAAGCTTTTGGGTGGAAAAGTTGTAGGTTAGGTATGTTGTAGGGTCAAAGGGTCAATTTATTTTGTTTTGCTTTTGGAACTCATACATAAGTCAATGATAGGACCACGATTGCGATACATTTGTAACATTAAGAATTTATTTATTTTCGCGTATCATAAGGATGATAGTAGATGACAATTGCATCTAGTTATGAATGTCTTGGTAATGGGTTTGATTGGTTGAGTAATTTGGAAGCTTAGAGACATTTTATGTGTGATTTTATAGGCAATAAATTTTTTGTGAAAATTATGCACAAACTCTAGAACTTATTTGATAACCACTTGAGGTAAAATCCTAGAATCCACATTACTGATGGAAGGATTTAAGCAATTTTCTTTGGACCGATTGAGCTTTTCAAGCCAACCTTTTAGCTTTTTATCACTATTTAACCCTTTTGGCCATTTTAAACACATTATTTGCCGAATTTTCTTTCTTTACACCTACTATAGCCCACCTTGATTATAAGCCTAAAACTCATTCCTTCCTTTTTGATGTTTGAGAGACTAAATCCTAGCGCAAGCTTGGTGTGATCAATTGAAGAAGTGAGGATGGAAGTTGTGTAAAATTGAATCACAACCCGAATTAATGCAAATGGATAGGTTGGGGGTTGTGGGAAGAGTGGAATGATAAGATGGGGGTTGATTGTGTATTCTTCCTTAAAGAGAATTATTTCTTTTAAAAGAAAAAAGAAGAAAGAAAAAAAGGGTATGCTAGTGTGAGAAGAAAAGATTGATGGTGAAGAGAAGAAAAAAAAAAAATAAGTCTGTTACATTTTGTTAAAATTCCTTTCCATTCTTTCATAAACCATTACCCCTAGCCTAATATTACAACCTTGATAAAGACCTCATGATTTGAGGTAGTGATTGGATTTTACATTAGTGGAGAGTGATTTGAAAAGTGAGCCTATAGAGTTTGATTGTACATTTGTTGTTATTTTTCTTACTTTGCCTATGAAAGCTATGCATAAAATCATCCGGGTTTTTGGATGAATGGTTTGTGAATGATAAGGAGAGAGTCAATAACAAAAGTGTAGTTGAAATTTACTTATTCTTTATATTTTTGTGTTATTAATTATTCAGTTTGTTCATATTGACACAATCTCTAAGATGAATACATGTATGGATCTAAACTTTTTGTTTGAGTCATTAGTTTTTGAGTCTAGGTTGGGTTTGGATGTTTGTGGGTATCATCGCTGGAAACCCTCACGAGACTATAACATGTCCAACTAGAGTTGGCTAGGGGTTTAAAGGCTTGTTGCATACGCTAAATGTGACCGTGACAATTTACAGAAGTGATTTAGGATAGTTAGATATTAGATATAGGTTTTACTTTATTTTGATTTTGTTTTTCAAGCTAGAGACTTATTTTTATTGCTTAGCTTGCTAGGCATTAGCAAGAAGCTAGTTGGGAGTTGTGATAAAAGCTTGAAAATACACATTAACTTAGTGGTTTATAGGGATTATTTGTAAGAAATTCAGCTTAAATTGGAAAATTTGTTTAATATTTTCATAAATGTCTTTTATGAGATCACAGGTGTGTTTGAGTGTTTTCATGTTATTAATGTTAAATATTACACTCAAATGAAGAATCATATTAGCAATGGAATGAGTGACAAGTAGAAACAAACGGATTGAGAATTGGAGTTGAATTGAAGAAGTTATGGAGTTTTGAAGTTAAAGAGAAGATTTTAGCTAGATTACGCTTTAGTTTGAACATGCTTCAGTATTTCAACAATAACCAGATCTGTAGACCTCAGATGGAGACCATTCTTGAACCATTAGCAAGATTATTCGAAGGGTTACATTTCCATGTTAATCACTTGGCCAAATTCGAATGTTATCATGCTCAAACATCAACATCTATGGAGTATTGAAGAATGATGCAAGGTCTGAATTGAAGAGAAGATTTGGACACCATGCCACATCACAGCAAAGTTAGAACCACCCATGTCGTGGCACACTCACGAAAACTGGAAAATTTATTTCCTTGTTTGACTAGGAAATTGGGGTTTTAGGAGTACTAAACTTAGTAGATGAGGGGAAATGAAACCCTAACCCTTGTGGGATATGAATACAAGTCTTAGCATTGTTTGAGGGACTTTTGAGGGGAGATCAAAAGGAAAACTATTAGAAGAAAAGAAAAGAGCATCAAAATTTCTGGAGCTTTTGGAGCAAAATTATAGAGAACTTTTTCTTTGTTCTTCCTTAAACTCAAGTTTTTTGTTTTAATAAAGATGGTTGTTTCTTTTATATTTGTTATGAACTAATTTTATTTTCTAGGGCTAAGATGTAGCCCAACCTCTTGAATATGTATTGAATGACTTGTGTTAATTGCTATTGAGATTGCTTCCTAAGTTTTATTATTGTGCCTAATGGTTTTGATTCTCAAGGACTCGAGAATTGGATGAATTAATGAATTAAGTTAAGATCGAGAGATGACGCTTGGTTGGTCTAAGGTAGTAAATCCATAGGTTCACTACAAGAATTTAGGCTTCTCACAACAAAATAATTTGTCACTGTAAATATCAAAATTGTGACCATTTTACTAATGTGAGAAATAGTATTTATTACCAAGTTAGTCACATTAAATTTGTACTCTTAAGTGTATGGTGATGAAAGAGTGTTTGGTCATTATAGTCTAATCATTTATTGTGACAATAATAATTTGTCACTTTAAGCTTTGTGATAAATTATTTGTAACAATAGAAAACAATTTTTATCACTGCAAGTAATATTTTGTCACAATTGATTTACATTTAAAGACCAATTGATAAGCTTTATGGTTAGAAAATAATATATTATGACAAAATTGATTTTGTCAAAATTGTGAATAGTGACTAAATTATTTGCTCATAAGTTTAATAGTGACATAAATTTGTTTGTCACTGACTTTATTATGACAACATATATTTTGTCACATGTTTGTTTATATGACAATATTATTTGTCAAAAATTGTATAGTGACGAAAATAATTTTATAAAAAATTGTATAGTATGACAAATAATTTTTGATACAAATATTTTTACATGACAAGTTTTTTATTGTCATAATAATATAGACGTGAAAATTTTTTTTGGTCATTTCAATAATGATAAAAATATTCATGAGTGTGACGAATCTTTTTCGTAGAAAGAATATTCAAGTGAAAAAAATAATTTTTTTTGGAAATTAAAATTGTGATAAAATAGATTTATCAAATTTTGTTAATAGCGGCAAAAATATTTTTGTCAAAATCGTGGAAAGTGCAGTGACAAAAATTTAAGTCATTAAATTTTGAGACATATATATATATATATTTCAATATTAAAAGTGACGAAAGTATCTTGTCAATAATTTAAAAGAGTGACAAAAGTTATTTTATAACAATTTTATATATACCTTTCACATTTAATAAATAAAATTTGAATAATTGCCTCCCCCCCCCCCCCCCCCCCCCCCCCCCCCCCCCAATGAGACATGCATATATTATATGAATCCATATATCACTTTCAGCTTAAGATGAAATTATGTCAAGGAAAAATTTGTTAAAATATATGAAGTCAATGACATTAAAATTTTAATGCCCTTAACACATAAAAGTTAAAGATAGTCTACTACAATTATTTTATTGATAAAAATATGAAAGCATACATGTGTTGATGCGCGCTTCTTCACTTCTTCATCATTTTTTTTTTCTGCCACATCGATATTCTTCAATAGTGTAGGACACCTGAACCATGGATAACCAGAAATTCTCATGACTACAATGACCAAAAATTAACCTTCATGACCTCTTTTCGGTAATCCAAAAAGACAGCAGTAACAGGAGCAAAATGACCAACATCTTTAAGTTGATTTGAGTTAAATAATGTGTAATACCCAAGATATCAAAGGTATGTTCCTAACTCAAATTAGTCCTTTAGATGTTAATTTTATGTTAAAAAGCATAAAATCTAATTAAGGGCAAAATAGTCAATTCATTTGGAACGGTATGAATCAATTATCCATAGAGAGGCTTAGGGGCAAAATGGTTATTTTGCCTATGGATAAGCATTGAAAAAAGTCAAGGATGAGTAGGCTTCATTGCATTTAATGGCATTAATTAAGTAATAATTATGTCTAGTGTGAAATGACCAAAATGCCCTTATATGAAGAATTAAGGACTTATGAGTTATACAATTAAAATAATTGGGCCAATTGCATAATTTTGGAAAATAAATGAAATATTTTCCTATAAATGAGATGAAATTCGTTCAAGCCAAAGGAGAGAGCCTTTCTTCAACATTTCTTCCATTTTCTCTCAAATCTTCCATGAAACAAGCTTTCTTTCTCTAGGTTTTCAAGGAGTTTTGCATAATTTTTCAAGGAGAACAAGATAGGAGCCTTGGATCTTCAATTAGAAGGGTTTAAGGTAAGGATTAAAAACTTTAGTTTTGATGTGATTTGAAGATTTGAAGTAGATGTTGAGGTATAATGTTATATATGTAGGATTAAGGTGTAAAAGAAGTCAAAGGCAAAGGATTTGTTGGAGGAAGTCTTTAAAAAGGTAAGGAAGAACCTCCCATGACTTTAGGGTTTATGCTAGGGTTTGTAGATTTTTATGAAACCTTAAATTAAAGCTTTAAGGCATAGAATTAGTTGATGGCAAGTGTAGTTGAACTCATTTATTCTACTTATTGCCTTGAATTCATTATACATGAAGTTATTGCTCTTTATGTTTTATGAGTTGTTATGTTTGATTGAAGAAAATGAAGTGTGGATACTGATTGTGGCAAAAATTGTAGTATTGGAGGCCACATGGTGTTGAATGGTTGCTATTAGAAGTGTTGATGTGTTGTTTGCATTAGCTTACAATGTTATAGCAATAATGGATGATTATGGGAATGAGATTTTACACTTCCTTTAAGATGTTAAAGACTATTAAGGGGAGGTTTATTTGATCCATAAGTTAACCTATTGGTTAATGTTAATAGGAATTGATGTGGCATAGTAAATATGAAAATTCGGATTTGGTGGGCTTAGGGGTTTTGTTAACCCTGCTTCAGTATTTCGACCATAACTTGAGTTATAAAAATCGAAATGAGATGATTCTTGAAGCATTAGAAATCTAAGACACAGACCTATAACTTTTATGTTTATGCCAAGAGCCAATTCGTTTGAGAAAAGGATGGAAAATGGCCTGAAGCATAAACTGGTTATTAAAGTTTAAGATTTAACATAATCAATTCTTATGATTATGAATTGATTATTAATGTATTATTGTAATTATGCCATGTACTAATGTTTACCCATTAGTTAGATGATCTTTGAAAGATATACATGGTCATGATGTCAATACATGATTAATGTTATGAAATGGCATGAAGATGCAATATAATACATGTTTTAAGATGATGTATGTGAGCAAGAGGTAATGTAAATGGATTGATAATCCATAGATGAATTAAAAGTATTAAGCTCACCAAAATATGTATTTACATGCCATAAGATGTTAGAGATGCAAATAGACATGATAGAGATGCATATAGACACGATGGAAAACGCGTAAGCATATCCTCGTATACCGGTTGAGGAAAGATGAATATATGCTTTAGATGCTAAATAACGCGTAAGCACGCCTCCCGATGATATGAGCTCTAGATGAAATTTGAGGCTAGATGATATGAAGTGCTTAAGATGCTAAGAAAAGTCCGATCGGCTAGACGTTAAATGTTTCATATGCATTTAGTTGCATTACATGAGTTATGATGTTATTTACATCATGAGATGATTTATACTCATGTTAGATGATTTTAGATGTTATGTCATGATATGTGATGTATGTGTACACATTGATGTTTATATAGCCATGGATAAAATGATGAAAAGCATAAGAATTAGTAAGAAAAGGGAAGCACACCTAGATGTAAAAGGTAAGTGGTGTGTTAACAAATATGTTTAAATAAAGATCAAATAGTACATTCAGAATGAAATAGATCATTCCTTACTGAGCGATTAGCGCTCACCCTTTCATTGTTGATTGCTTTGCAGGTAGACTAGAAGCGAGGGATGCTAGAGACAGCGGGACTACACGTGAGGGGAAATGATTTATTGTCATCTAGATGTTTTTATCTTGATATAAATAATGTAAATGATAAATATTTGTGAAATACCTCTGGAAGCTTCCACCCTATAAATATGTTTTGATTGTGTAATTTCTTAAAGTTTGTAAATTAGAAGTTTGGATCCTGCGTGACATTTTATATGCATGTTTTGGATATTATTATTATTATCCTTATACAGATTTTTTCTAAATACAACTCGTTCTCTAGACATGTATCCTCGGGATTCTCATTGAGGGATATTCAGAGGATACCTGACTGGAGGGGGGTTTTACATAATGTATGTTACATGACAAAAATATTAGCGAGAACAAGATACCTGGCTGAATGATATAGAAAATTAGTGAAACATAATCTAAAAAATCTACAATTGATTAAGCAATACATACCACATTTTTCCAATATTCATCTGTCAAATGCACAACTTCAAACTGTACATCAACCTGAAAACTAACGTCATTTAATTTCAGTGCGAAGTTGTCTCTTGTGCACAACCTATACCAAGGAGATCAAGACAAGACTTTGCCTATCATAAATAAAAGTAAAACCCTTTCATGGAAATCATGCCAGGGGGGGCTATTTATGCAGGCAGTTTGATGCTAATGAAAAACAAGAAGCCTTATTTGGACAAATGAAATATCAAATACACAACCCTTTAAATAATCATTATAGTCATATTTCAAAGCAACCAAATCTTTACAGTTTATGGAAGAATAATGGCAAATGAGAGAAGCAACGGAGAAGCAACCTGATCACAAACAGCTCTTGCATACTTCAAATCTTCTCCCCACGGGCACTCTGACCAAAAGTTCTCAAAGTCTTCCTATACACCAAACCACAAATCAGAACCAGCTTGTTCTAATGTCTAACAGAGTAACAAGAATAGAAGACACACCTATTTCACGTCAAGCTATAATATGCAAACATACATGTCCCTATGTCATTAGTAAGGCAATGAAGTCGGTGAAAGGATTTCAAAATGAAAGTGGGGAAATGAGAAAATGGCTCAAAATTCCACAGGCACTCTGACCAAAATTCTCGTTCTTTTAAAATTCATATTCCTACACCAAACCACAAATCAGGTGTCCTAATTAAATATTGTTCATTTAATTTTAAGCTTCACATAAATAACTTTACAAATAATAATAAAAATGAACTATTATAATAAAAAACAAAAACAAAAAACAAACAATCTACCTCTAGTATTTAATAATTCAGACCTCATAGGTTGTCAAATCATCAATCCCAATTGATGTGGGTAATGAGATGCCGCTTGATAGTCTTGGAGATATATATATATTTTTAGTTCAACACACCTCTTGATATTCTTAGAGATAATCTTTTTGAGTTCGACTCAATTTGTTTAGGATGAATATTCGATGGTAAAGTAGTTTTCTTCTTCCTACTAGGTGTCATGATTGTTCGTATAACGAAGAAAGGTTGACAACAAATGCTGAAATAGAAGAAAAAATTTGAAAGAAGATGAAGGGTTAGTAAAAGGAAGCAGAATGGAGATAATTAGGTTATTCATTCCGTATTTATATACTTGACTTGAATAGGAAAGATATTTAAAATAGAAAAAGTACTTAAAAATAGTTTAGAGTTTTAATTTTTACACCTTTTGGAGGGAATTAAAAAATAAAATTGCCGCCTCCTAAATCGCTTCCAAAAATTTTCCCACTCCAACAATTTCATCTCTTACAAAACACTAAGAACATTTATTGACAATAAGTCAATTACATAAGATAAGAATGAATAAATCAAATATTACGATACATTATATATATATACACACATGCTATTGAAATGTTCTCTACATGTTATATACTATTCCCCTCTTCATAATTTTTACAGATTTTTACATGCCCCCCTCAAAATAAAAGAAAGTATAATTCCCTTGATTAAAATATAAAATGTTCAATGAGTTAATCAAACTCATGATTAAATTATTTGAATAAGTAAATATTAATTAATAAAACTAGATGAGCTTGTTATTCATTAATTAATAATAACTACTTAGTGCTGGGCTAAGAACAAAATTCAATGCATTTATAGCAAATAAAATAAAAATACGTCTCCACTTTGTAACAAAGAAAATATAAATGACCATAATTTTATTTTGTTACGATTGTATACTCTTTTTTCACGTTTGCATTATAGTTTTTTTTATTTTCACTTAGTTTATATGTGCTTTTGTATTGAATTGATTTAACTACCAAACTTTTCAATTAAGCTTTTTTTAAGTTTTCAAATCTTTTTAATTAATCAATTACTTATGCTTATAAAAAAAAATAAAAATATCTATCTTTAATATATAAAATATATATTATTATTTGTCATAACTATAAATATTGTAATTGATCTTTTGTTATAATTTCAAGCTAATACATATTCATCATTTACATGCATATATATATTCTCACTCGCCCCATAAAGTTAGAAGTTTAAATCAATCACTCAATTGAAGTCCTTGCTGCAATAAATTAGAAATGGCACATCAAATTAAGTAGAGTATTAACTAAACCACATATCAAACACCCACCTCAAGGGTAGCTTGAATTGCATATTGTTATGGCACAATCCAGTGAGTAAATCTGTATATACTTTAGTACATGCCAACCCAAAAGAATGAAAGTGTTTCAAAGAGGACGAGACAATCGCCTATATGGTCTAAAGACTATGTTATTCATTAGGCAAATACTGGTTGTGGGATCTTTTTCTAATATTAATTAATGTCATCGAGTTTTATCAATTTAGAGTTATTATTAGAAGTTGGAGTAGTATTAGAATTAAGTAATGTTAGGGATGATTAGAAATATTACTCATTACAGAATTAGAATATTATACCATTAGAATCCTTTTAGGATTAGGAATTGGGATAACTTGAGAGAGTGGTCTTCTTCTGAGTTTTGGTTGTGTTGATCAGTCTGAGTAATGGCATCGTTGACATAAATGTGTCTAATATACATGGTAAATTTTATATAGAACACTCTGTTAACAGTGGGTAATCGAACGGACGGTAAAATGGAGGAAAAATCATTGTGAATGATGTTATTTTTCAAAGGCATTTAGAAAGCTGTTTCTGGTTAGATATCTTATAAAGAATTTTTTTTGATAATTATGTCACTTTTTTTGTGCAGATGAGTGTGGCAGGAGCCAGAAAAGCTTGTCAAAGTCAATATGGGTGGTTGAAGGAAGCATTGGATAGATTAGTAGAGCAACTAACGTCGCAACGACAACAACTTGATGAGGAATAACTGGTAAATCATTCTTTGAAGCTAATCAAGAAAATCTGAATTGTAAATAAAATGTTGTTGAAGACAAAGAGATTGCATTTAGGACGGATAAACTTGAGCTCGACGTAGTAGGGATGGAAGCAAACAAAAAACTATGACAGCATTGAAGATTTTGGGCTATAGGAAAGAACAAAGATGTTTGCAATTTTGTTTCTTGTTTCACTCTTTTGGGATTGGAATCCTGAAACTTACTTAGAAGATTCTGTGGTAGTGGGTAAGTAGGAATTGTAATGACAACAGTTTTTGTTAATAAAGAAGTGCAATTTGATTTGGGAAATTCAGCTTTTGTTGTTTTGTTTGTTTATATAGTGAAGTGAAAATGAATCTGGGTATTATCATGAAGGAAAATTAGTAGGGTTGATTCATAAATTGGGATTACTGTTAATCATCATATTATCAACCCAACCAAGGACAAAAATTTTCGTCCCCAATTCACCACACCATAAGGGACGAAATTTTTCGTCCCCAATTCACCACAACATCGGGGACAAAAAAATTTGTCCCCAATTCATTACATAGTTATGGACGAAAATTTTTGTCCCCAATGATTGATCCAGTTTATTTCGTCCCTAATTGTGCTTTTTTTTGGGGACGAAACAGTCTCATTTGGCACAAATAATTATTCTTTTGTGGAGAAATTTTTTTTTCACAAAATAAATAATTTTTAACAACGAAACGGTATTTCGTCCCCAATGGCATGGCTTTGGGGACGAAATGTTTTTCTGTGGGCACTACCCTTTGGCGACGCGGCTTTGGCGATGAGTTGGTATGTCGTCCCACATTACTTTTTAGGACGAATTTTACACTTTATGTGACGAAAATTTTCGTCCCTAAACGTTAAATTTCTTGTAGTGCCTTTTCTTTTTTAAGTTCTTAAAATTATATAATACTTTTCTGAATTGGACTCTGATATGCTATAATGTATGTTTCTTTGCTTTTTTAGAGAGGAGAAGTTTCATCAGCCCAAGCAAGTCAGACTTTAAGCCCGATTTCAAACATTACACAGTAGGTTAGTGTAACATTTTTGTTTCAAATTGTTGTTGTTACATTGTTTCTTTTACAATTTTAGGGCTCTAATACATGGTTTACAATTGTTATNTGACTTAGACCTGGCAAACGGGTGGGGCGGGCGGGTACGAGCCAGGTCAAAATGGTTACAGGTAAAACGGGTGGAAAGTCTAAATGGATATTGAAATCCGAAACCCGTACCCGCATGCAGGTTACCCTTTTGTTCAAATCTACCCTTGCTTTTTAAGATTCTTTCCAAAACTACCTTTGCTTTTCTCAAATCTAACATTTCTTTCCGTTCAATTTGATTTCAAATCTTCTTCAAAATCATATAATATCGGTGGAAGTTCCAGTCTTTGCCATTTCTTTCTCTTGGGTAAGTCTTTTCCATTTCCATTTTAGCTTCATTATTCTTTTCTTTTCATGCACAAGCACAACATTATGTTATCCAACATCATAAAATATAGTTTGCTACCACAAAAAAGTTTCAATAATGATGTTGATACGTGATTTTAACACCAATAACCCACACGTGCAAAGTGTTAAGCTATTCTTAGAAATTACACGTGATATGATTATGAAAGAGCTAGTCAGTATAATCAAATACAAAGACTAAATAATAAATGAGAGAGATGATTTTTAAAGTGGTTCGGATGCTTAAAGCGAATCCTATGTTCATTATTTCTTTTATCTATGAGGGATTATAATAGGTCGCGTATAGCAAACAGCGAGCAGAGGTATAATAACTGAGTATTCAGAGAGAATATCAAATTAGTCTCTTTCTTATCGGTTATCTTTGCTCTGAAAATAAATATTACAATCAGAATGAGGGTTCAGTATCAGAATCCCAAAAATGAGAGGGGGAGTCCTCTATTTATAGTAGAGGAATTCAAGATAATGATTACAAATCTACAAGTGGGTAGGTGTCATGCAAGTCCTTCCTTGCCTCCCATTGGTTGATAACTTAGGAAATATCCTCAAATTATCTGGGGCTCGGACAGGTGTGCGGTCCTTAGTCACTCATAGACAAAATCTGAATCTGTTAAGTTGATGACAACAATATTCTTTCTGTCTTGGGGTAACGTCGCAACACTTGAATGGCGCAAAACCTTCCTGAACTCTAATTGGTGCTCGTTGACGTAAGCTTATGTCAGCCTTTGTTTTTTAGGCATAACAAAAGCTCCCCAATTCTTAAGGTTCAATGATTGAATCTTGAGAACTTCATGATTATGCCGCGATCTGACTTGTTTCGAGGAATGTCTGCCCGAACTAATAGTTGAGAATAGCCACATTGTTACAAACGACATGAGGCTGATGGCTTGATCTGACCAGCGAATTGAGTATGGTTTTGAGAATTACACAAGCGACTTGACGTGATTGTTAACAAATGTCTAACGACCTGAGCCATATCTTGATCAATGCTATGAAAATGTGTTTCGAACTCTATCTGTCATTCACGACCTAAAAACACTTAGAACACTTTGCTGTCGAAAACTGAAAATCATCTCATTCGATGTTCAAGTCCGACATGTGGAAAAAATGTCTTATTCGAACGACCTCCTCGAATGTTATTCGTTACGCTTGACAGTTGTCTTGGTCAATAAAATAAGCTTTATTTGACAGACGTGTCTCTGTGCAATAAGTGTCAGCCATGAGCATTAAATGCAAGCCATGCTGAAACGACATTCCCTTTTGAAGCATTAAATGCAGATGAGGGCGCATTTAATGTGAAGGAGATAATCACGCCAGCGCTTGGCAATTTCAATAAAGAGAAACGCCGATTGATCTTCACGAAGCGTGAAGGTCACTCTTCGCACAGATTGGTGACACGTGGTCACAATCAATGGCTAGAAACACGTTCTCACCCAAACGTTGCTTATAAAAGAAACCAAGTGTCGTCTTCCACTTCAAAAAACCCAAAGCCCATTCTAAACTTTTCACAGAACTCAAATTTTCAGAGAGAAAAAAAGCGTTTTTGTACTCAAAAAATCAATTCATCCTCTTCTCGGTTAATGTGCACTCAACGCTACGATAGAGCATGCATTCCCAACAATCAAGAGGTAAAGAAATTTCTTCCTTTTTTTCTCTTTTTCATTTTTGTCAAAAAGCTTAGTTTTTACAGTAATGATGGGTATGGACGTCTGATAGGCTTAGATGATAAACATTTTTAGGTAGTATTTGGAAAGAAACACTTTTAATAGTTGAAACTTAGGGCACAGATCTTTAGGAAATCATTCTTAAGAGTTTTTAGGGTTTTGGCGGCTATGGAAGAGAAACCAGGGTTCTTTTACTCTTCTAAGTCATCGTACGAGGTAACTTATGCAGAGTTTGAGTCACCCTTACATGTCACACCTTTACAGACTCTAAGGGCAATGGACACCCCTGAGGCAAGAACAGTTGAAGAGGAAAGCTCGCAACCACTAGGCACCTCGGTGAGTCTTAGAAGCTCACAACCACCGAGCACCTCGGCGGGTCCTGGAAAAGTGATACGATCAACAGCTATGAAGGACAAAATTCAGAAAGCAATAGACCAGTACACAATCATTATAAACGTGTTCCAACACAAGTCAAACATTGCTGAGGATCTTCCCAAGGGAATGGCCACTATCTCGAAAGCAATCTTCAAATGTGGAGTGAGGGTACCCCTTTACCCCTACATCAGGTCAATTCTCGACCACTTCCAGGTCGCGCCATTTCAGTTGACACCAAATGCATATATGATAGCGGTCGCTATGTATATTGCATTTGACGAACACAACCTCGGCGAGCCAATAGCAGAGGAACTCGGTTGCGCCCATTATTTAAAGAAAAGTAAAGACAAGGAGTCGTACTACCTCTCCAAGCAATCAACGATCGAAGGAGGGGTATTTGGTTACCCACCAATGTAGGGGCTTATGAAACCAAGTATTTTTTCTTTGAGTACGATAGAGTCTATAAATTTAAGGAACCAAGTAGGTTTTCCTTTTAATTTCCAAATCGCTTATCTTTTAACTTTAACTTTCCTTAACACATTAGGCTAACAAACCTTTTGCTTTCTTACAGGAAACAAAACAACCAGATTGTCGATGCTAGTTGATCGCAGCCACATCGAAGCATTTGGTCAATTACCTAACCGTAGTCGCGACGCAAAGCTGCTCGTGACTACTGCTAACCTTCGAAAATATGGGTTTTTTAGTCTAGATGCATATTTGGACGGTTCAACTCGTAAGTATTTCTTTCGAAGAAAAACTTAAGTCTTTTTAACAAAAGAAGACTCTCTTTGTTGATGTGTATGTATGCCATGCAGTAACTATGCCACCAAAGGTTACGAAGACGACGAAGAAATCTGGGGGGTTCACATCCCCTAGAATTAATCCAACTGAACCAGCTAGAGTGATTTCCAGCAATATCCCTGCAACGGGGATACAAATTGGTGCTGAAAGGCAACCACCTGCTAAGCGACGTGGAGAAGCTCCCCAGCCTTCCGCTGCTTGTTCGCTGAGGAAGAAGACCACAACCTTGAAGACGAAGAAGAGAAAGACAATACCCATAAAAAAAGAATCTGAATCTGAATCAGAAGGCTTCGGGATATTGCCAGATAAGCTGCAGCCGTATCAACTCTTCTTTGCGAGGACGACCTCGAGGGATACTCCTAAGACCTTGACTGCCTCTGGGAGCTTGCAAGGGAAAGAGGAAGCGACCACGACCGCTTAGGGGGAAGCAGGAGAGGAACAAGTCGAAGGGGTCCTTTCCATAACGAGGCTCGACCTATATGTGTTGGATCTTTTAGGGCTTTTTCTAGACAATTTACGGCTAGTGGTTCACCCTTTTGGAATGCCAACTTGCCACAACCTTTGACAGGTACGTGGCTTCTCGACCTATCGATCTAGTGGCCACTGTACTTCAAATGCAAAGTCAAGTAAGATGACTTGTTCTCCTCGAGAACTCTTTCATATAAGTCGATCCTTTAGCTTTTTAAGAAAAAACTAACTCTTTATTCCTTTCCATGCAGTCTTTGCTCGCCCTAAATGTGGCCCACAACAAGATGAAGATCAGCTCTTCTGGCAAGCTCCACTAGATGAAGGAGGAGATTGCTAAGCTGAAGCAAGATCTTATGGCTTCAGACGAAGAAGCAAAGGCTGCCCACATTCAGGCGAATGTGTATTTGATTGAAAGGAATTCTGCTCTACGAGTAGCAAACTTCCAAAAGACTGAGCTCGAGAAGAAAGATAACGACAATAAGGAGCTCTAACAAACAGTAGCGAGGCTCACTAAGGAGTTGGGCCAAAGAGAAAAGAAGCTACGAGAGAGCTTAGAGCGCGAAAAGACAGCAAAAAAGACTCGAGCTGAGTTATGGGAAAACTCAAAGAAAAAGAAGAGGGTGAGGCAGACATATCTTGAACTGGCTCACAGGCGAATCACTTCGCTGACCGAGCAGATGAAGCAACAGAACCTCGAAATTGAGAGAAAGGCTGCTCACTAGGCGTTGCAAGATATTTACCACTTATGGCTGAACAATCCTAACATGGATATCTCTGACCTCCTCGAGGAATACCAAGTTGCTCTTGCTTCCATGATTTCTGTTGAATAGTAAGAAGAACAAGAGCTTGACCTAGAGGACGATCAGCAAGAAATAGAGGTCCCTGAAAACCAAGCGAATGATCCAAAGGTTGGTGATCAGCTGAATAACCCAGAGGTCGTGATGACTAAAGTCAAGGATCCTGGTAATCAAGACCAATGATCATTCTCTCATTTGCTCAAAAAGAGTCTTTTGTACTATCTTTTTGATGTAGCTACGGGTCGTCCTTTGTAAATATTTTGAAATATATATAAAGAACTTTCGACCATTTGTGATAGCACTTTTATAACTTAAGTACTTCACAAAACAAATATAGCATATCTGATCATAAAACTTGTAAAATATTGTAAACAATAAGATTATGCAAAACTTGATATTACAACACAAGTGATTCTTTGAGAAGAATTGGGATAATCTTATTCACAGCATTTACAACAATGAAAAATTTACAAGTAAAAAACTGATCAAGCTATAAATGAGTTCTGAATTACTAATAATAAGGGCGAAGATGTTCAACATTTCAAGCTCTAGGTACTTCAGAACGATTAAGTCTTTTGAGATGATATGTTCCAGGTCGTACCACTTTTGCAACGTGATATGGGCCTTCCCAGTTAGGTCCCAATACCGCATATTTGGTTCTCTTGTACTGAGAATGACTTTTTTTAACACAAGGTCACCAACTTGGAAGTCTCTTCTCTTGACTTTTGATTCGAAGAATCTTTTAGCCCGCTGCTAGTAGGAAGCTATCCTTAACCGATCCTTGTCGCAGTGTTCTTCAACTAAGTTCAGACTTGAACGTAAAAGTGCTTCATTGTCTGTTTCATTGTAGAATTCTCTCCGAAGTGAACCAGCTCATATTTCCACTAGAACCATTGCCTCATAGCCATATGCCAGTGAGAAGGGTGTTTTTGAAATAGAGGTTCTCGAAGTCATTCTATATGACCATAGAACTTTTAGAAATCGACCCAACTGCCCTTGGCTGTGCCAAGCTTGGCTTTCAATGCGTGCTTTATAGTCTTGTTGACAGCTTCAACTTGACCATTAGCTTGCAGTCTTGCTACTGAGGCAAATTTCTTATGAGTCCCCAGCTCTTTGCAAAACTACTTGAATTCCTCATTATCGAACTGTTTCCCGTTATCAGAAATGAGTGTATGAGGAATCCTATAATGACATACTATATTCTTGAAGATGAAGTCTTTGAGCTTCTTTGTAGTGATTTCAGCCAAAGGTTCTGCTTTGACCCACTTAGTAAAATAATCAATTGTGACCACTACATATTTGACACCACCTTTACAGGTTGGCATGGTCTGATGAGATCAATTCCCCACATGGAGAATGACCAAGGACTGGTCATCGTTGTTAGCTGGTGGGAAGGAGCTCGCAGGATGTTCACGAATCTCTGGCATTTGTCACACTTCTTCACAAAGTTGAAGGCATCTTCATGAAGTAGGGGCCAACAATATACCTGGCAGATAATTTTATTAGCGAGAGATCGTGCGACAGTGTAATTACCATAGATCCCTTCATGTATCTCTCTCATGATATAGTCTGCTTCATCATCTATTACACATCGGAGGAGGGGAGTGCTAAACCCTCGTTTATACAAATGATCTTCGATGAGAGTGTAACAAGCAGCTCTTGTTCGTAGAAGTCTTGCCTCAGTCTTGCTATTAGGAAGAACCCCTTCTTTAAGATACTGAATAATCAGAGTCATCTAGGAAACAGATTCAGTTGTAGCTACAACTTGCTCAGGTGAGCTGATACTGGGAACTTCGATGTATTTGATTGGAATACTATCTGGAACATCAAAATCCAGTGATAAGGCTATCTTTGCCAAAGCATCCACGATAGAATTACTATCTCTCGGGATCTGTTTGATCGTATAATGCATGAAGGGCTTGATTGCAGCCTTGACTTTCTTCAAGTAACTGATCTTATTCTCTTCTTTGGCTTGATACTCTCCCAGAATCTGGTTGACAACTAGCCGGGAGTCGCTATTGATGTCGATCATATCTGACCACATTTCTTTTGCTAGTCGTAGACCAGCAAATAGCTCTTCTATTCGGCCTCATTATTCGTAACTTTGAATCCAAACCTAAGGGCTCTATAAATGCGAGTCCCTTCAGGGCTAATGAGCAGAAGACCAGCTCCGATCCTTCTCCTGTTCGAAGACCCATCAATGTAAAGACTCAAAGTTGATAAGTTTCGAACAGTTTCCTAGATAACTTAGCTAGCGGCTATTCAGATTCTCGATCAGGCTGATAAAAGAACTCCAAAATAAAACCAGCAACAGCCTACCCTTTGATGCTGCTTTCGATCTGTAATGCAGATCGAACTGACTTAGCTCTATAGCTCACGTAAGCAACTTACCCGAAGCCTCCGGCTTTTTAAGAACCTGCCTGAGTGGGTATTTGGTTAATACATGAATAGTGTGGGCATGGAAATAAGGTCGCAGCTTCCTGGAAGCGATCAGCAAGGTATAAGCTAATTGTTCCATCTCTAGATACCATGTTTTGGCATCCAGTAGTCGTTTACTTGTACAATACACTAGCCACTGAATTCTGCCCTTTTCCCGAATGAAAGCTACACTAGCCGCATACTAAGAGGTGAACATGTAGAGAAATAAGATTTCCTTGGGAAGAGGCTTGGATAGAAGAGGTGGCTTTACGAGATGATCTTTTATGCTTTGGAAGACTCACTCACACTCTAGAGTCCATTCAAATCTCTTGTTAGCCCTGAGTATATTGAAGAATGACAAATAACGATTTGTTGCTCTCGACATCAAGTGACTGAGAGTCGTTATTCTCCCATTCAAGCTCTGAACTTGCTTTCGATTGGAGGGACTTTTCATATCTAGGAGACCTTGGATCTTTTTAGGGTTGACTTCAATTCCCCGATGGTTAACCATATACCCTAGGAATTTCCCTGAGGATACTCCGAATGAACACTTAAGAGGATTAAGTTTCATTCTATATCTTCAGAGTATATCAAACATTTCTACAAGGTTAGCTATGTGATCTGAAGCGACATGCGATTTGACCAGCATGTCATTAACATAGACCTTCATTGATTTCCCGATCTACTAAAAAAAATACGATTAACCAAACGTTGGTAGGTCGCCCTAACGCTTTTCAGACTGAAAGGCATGACTTTGTAGCAATACAGTCCTCATCAAGCATATACATCGGGATCTGATTATATCCCCGAGTAGACATCTATAAAGCTTAATATCTCGTGCCCGGAAGTGGCATCAATGAGTTGATCAATTCTGGGCAAAGAGAAACTATCCTTCAGACAAGCTTTATTGAGATTCGTGAAATCAACACAGGTTCGCCACTTGCCATTGGGTTCTTCACCAAAACAAGATTGACGACCCAACTTCGGTAATGAGCCTCCCAAATGAATCTAATTGAGATGAGCTTATCCACCTCAACCTTAAAAGCAGCATAACGTTATGGGTCCATGACTCTTCTTTTCTGGTAAACTGGCCTGATCTCACTATCGATGTTGAGTGCATGACATATTACATTCAGGTTGATCCCAACCACGTCAACATGAGTCCATGCAAAAACAACTATATTCTGCCTGAGGAAACTTATTCGATCGTTAGTGAGTTGAGGGCTGAGATTGCTTCCGATTCTTAACACACCAGTTGGCTCGTTCTGGTCGACTAGTACCTTAGATAGAGTCTCAACAGGTCCACTGTGGGAATACTCCTATTAAACATGTGGATCTATGATGTCTTCCACTGGACCTGACTGTGGTTAGATCCTGTTGATCGCCATAGCCTGCTCAGAAACGCCTACTAGTTTCCATTTTCCTTTCCATGCCATCTACACTGCTTTTACATAGCAGTTGCGAGATTCACACTCAGACCCCTTGACTTCCCCACACCTTGTCGGAGTGAGAAATTTCATCTTCAAATGATAGATGAAGGTGATAACTTTGAAGTTCCAGAGTAAAGGTCGTCCAAATATGCAATTGAAAGCAGACGAATAGTCTACTACTAAAAATTATGTCATCTTAGTCACTTCATGTAACACCCACATCAAGGTACGTAATTTTACTTATGCCCTAATACCCTTAGTTAGATTTCTTTGAAATTACCTTAGACAAATGTGAAGAAAATTCCTTAAAAGTTCATTAGGGGTAAAATGGTCTTTTCACTCCTAATTAGATGAAAAAGTGGGAAGTGAAAGGAAGCAAAATAATATGAAGAAGATAATAAAAATGAGGGTATTTTAGTAATTTATTAAAGGGCATAGATGAAATTTCATAGAAAGTGTAAGGGCAAAATGGGAATACATGCTTATATTATTTGATATAAGGTTTCATTTGCAGAAACCCTAACCAAAATGCAGCCCTTGTTCACGCCATCATCTCCCCATTTTCTCTCAATTTTCTTCACTAAATTTCAAAGGGAAATCATAGGATTTGGCTTAGATTTTCATAGATTTTCAATCCTAAAGCATCCTAAGGTAAGATTCTAGCAAAAAGAGTGTGATTAAACTTTAAAGTTTTAAATTTTTATGGTTTTTATATGATCTAGGTCCAAGAGGAAGAGATTTTGAGCAAAAAGGAAGTGATCTCACATATTCAAGGTAAGTAAACCTAGTTTGAACCTTTGAGCAAGACTTGTGTTGAATGAATTATTGCATGTTTGTATGTGATGCTATGAGAGAATTACTGTCTGTTTTTTATGTTTAATGATGTATAAATTCTAGCCATGAGAAGTAGTGTATGGTTATGTGATGATTTGGTGAAGTTGTGAAAGATTTTGTGTTGAAATTTTTGGAGTGTAGAGAAGTGAGAAATTCGGTCAGGTTTGATACTAAATTAGTGAGTTTTTGGCTCACAATTTGGTTGAATTAGAGAGTTGTGGAAGTGTAGCCAACATGGTAGTTGCATGTGCATATGAAGTGTTTGATGAAAATCCAAAGAGAAATTGCATGCATGAGTTGGCTAAACCCTAATGAAGAAAGGGTTAGAGAAAGGCAAGAATTGAAGTTTGATTGTCTATTATTGATCTTTTAACATGTTTTCACAGGGGAGAATGGTTAGGAAAGGTTAGGGAGTAAGTGGAGGTAAATAGGTTTGGAAAAGCCTTAAAGTAGGCATGTTACCAAGGTTGCCCTGTCAAATCCGTGACCCTCTGAGTGATTTTTAGGCATCTTACCTATCGAACTGGGTTGAGACCTAAACATAAAAGTTGTAGCCCTTTCTCTAAGCTTTAAAATGAACCAAGATCATAGCAATCTGATGTGTGTAACTCGAGATATGCCTTCTTGAATATTACCTGTGCAGTATGGCTACCTCAAGAATGCTTCCAATTTATTAGTTTATTTTTAGTCAAATAATCTATGATTGATTTCAAGTATGGGAATATTGTTGGTAGAGAATACTAGTTCCCTAATGATATCTTTATATGCCATAATGCATTCTCACATTTGAGCATTTTCATTTAGAAAGAATAGCAAAGAATGAGCATATTTACATGCACATATACATGTATGAGAACATTAAAGAATAAAGAGAAAGAAATAAAAGAAATAAATTGTAGAATCATCCTCTAAAGAATATAATTAAACAAGTTCAAATCTGATATTTTATTTAAAGAAATGTAAAAAGATAAGAGAAGAGAAGGTTGTTGCGATGGGGAACCCGTGAGTGACAGAGAAGAAGAATAGCCCACATGCACGTCGCCTTTAGTGAGCAGCCTCAAAATAAGAAAGAAGAATTTGTACAGTCCATTAGAAGTGCATGTAGATGAGGACTATACCCAACAGAGCATACCTACGTGCACGCTGCCTTTAGTGAGCAACCTTAGAATAAGAAAGAAGAATTTGTACAGTCCGTTAGAAGTGCATGTAAATGAGGATTGTACCCACTCACACGGCCAGGGTTCTGAATCCATGCCTCAACCAAGTCCGATTGACAAAGAAAGAATAGAAAAGAAAAGAAAGTAAAGAATAGAAAAGAAAAAAAGAATAGAAACATAAAAGAAAGAAGAGAAACAGAAAAGAAAGAATAAAAACAGAAAAGAAAGAAAACAGAAAAGAAAATGCAATGCATAGAAAAAGTTTATGCATTTGTGCATATGCATCATGTCATTTCTACTATCCCGAGTTAGTTTCCCTATTTGTGATTACATATCAGTAAGTGAGAAACTAGAATCTTAGAAAGGGCAGAGAAGAATTGAGAAGTTTGGTGTAAGGAAAGAAAATCCAGGATCTGAGTAACAGAGAAAAAATAGAAGTATTGTGGGTTTACTTACTGAGCAATTAGTGCCCACTTCGTTGATTTCACTATTTTTGCAAGTAATATATGAGATGCGATCGGGAGGAACGTCAAGTAGTATATGAGATGCAGTCGGGAGGAACGTCAAGTAGCGAAGGAGAATAGCACCACTGTCTGAGATTACTTTGTACTTATTTTTGTTATCTTGTTACTTAATGTAGAGATTTGTATATAAAGTCAAATTTATTTTGGGCCCACTATTATGTTCTTATATACATATATATTTTCTATAACAAGTTAGTGAGTTTTACTTATATTTTTCCAAAGAACATACTAGCTAGACAGAATATTACACTTCATGGGTCTCACCCAAAGTGACAGGAAATGCAACCGTTCTCTTCCAATTGCATTTCCTCAAATGCTCATTGAAATAGGCTGTTCACGGCGCTCCCATTATTCACCAACATTCTGTAGACCTCACACCGACCTATTTCAGCCATGATGAGGAGTGCATCCTCATAAGGGTGATGTAATCGCACCGCGTCTTTCTCTAAGAAGGTAATCTCCTCATCTCTACGCACCTTAGCAGGTCGCGGCGCCATGTTTAATACACTCACGGGATCATGACGAGCTTCTCGAGCGTACTTTTTCTGAGTACCTCAAGAATTCCCCGTGAGATATGGTCCTCCAAATATAATCTCTACAAAATGGAGACCCTTGCGACCACAGCGCTTCTTCCTATTGTCCTCTTTATCTTTCTTTCGACTGGGAGTTGGACCATCAAGATACTACTTGAAATGCCCTTTTTTAATGAGGTCTTCAATAGCTTGCTTAAGAGCTCGACATTCATTGGTATGGTGCCCATTATCCCGACGATAATGGCAATATTTCTTGCTATTTCTTATAGAATGGGGATTTTTTATGGGCTTTCGCTCTCCAAGCAGATTTGCTTTTTTTGATTTATCCAGAATAGCTGACACCGATGCATTTAATGGAGTATACTGATTCTTGTCACGATCGCAACGAGGGACTTGGGCATAAGATTTCTTGGGCTCAAACCGCTGTTTCTTTCCTTTTCTCTGATTGTTATTAGCCTATTTGCGATTAGGCCTTCTACTACTTTCTCTTGTTCTTACGCACTGTAGTGTGCGTGGTATGGCTTTCACCCGTTTTCATGCTTTAGCGCAACCTACAGGCGTTTTGGGAGGTGGTACCGCCTTGTTAGAGTTGAGTAGTACGACTTGATCCAAACAATCTAACCTCCGGTTAATCGTTTAGAGAGTATTGTTGAACCTCTCCAGATAATTCATCACAGCTAGATTGAGCTGGGAGGTCGAGGGGATATCCACCGTGGTACCTTAGGGAAATGAAGGTACTTCGGGAGAAGTAACATCCTGTACCCGGGCATCTCCTCGTTACTGGTGCTAGTTTGCTCGATTTCAAGACCACGAGCCATTTGTTCGTAAGTAGAACTGATTAATCAGATATTCATAATGAAAAGCGGATATAATCAAACCCTCTTTCTAGCTTAAAACTGTTGATGCGTGATTTTGACACCAACGACTCGCATGTGCAAAGTGCTAAGTTGTTCTTAGAAATTACACATGACATGATTATGAAAGAGCTAGTCAATATAATCAAATACAAAGACTAAATAATAAATGAGAGAGATGATTTTTAAAGTGGTTCGGATGTTTAAAGCGAATCCTATGTCCACTGTTTCTTTTATATATGAGAGATTACAATAGGTCGCGTATAGCGAATAGTGAGTAGAGGTACAATGACTGAGTATTTAGAGAGAATATCGAGTCAGTCTATTTCTCATAGGTTATCTTTGCTCTGAAAATAAAGATTACAATCAGAATGAGGGTTCAGTATCAGAATCCCGAAAATGAGAGGGGGAGTCCTCTATTTATAGTAGAGGAATTCAAGGTAATGATTACAAATCTGCAAGTGGGTAGGTGTCGTGCAAGTCCTTCCTTGCCTCCTATTGACTGATAACTTAGGAAATATCCTCAAATTATCTGGGGCTTAGACAGGTGTACGGTCCTTAGTCACTCATAGACAAAACCTGAATCTGCTAAGTTGATGACAACCGTATTCTTTCCGTCTTAGGGCAACATCGCAGCACCTAGTCGGCTCAAAATCTTCTTGAACTCTGATTGGTACTCGCTGACATAAGCTTATGTCAGCCCTGGTTTTTAGGCATAACAAATGGTATACTTATAACTGAGTCATACAACCAAACAAAACTGATACTATGCCAATGCTCTGATACCACTATGGTACGTACTAAGGCTTACTTTTGTTTTGCTTGCTAGAACCTATGGTGTTAGAAAGAATAATTAGGAAATAACAGACTGATTGAGGAGTTTGGGACCTCAGAGTAAAACTTGGTTAGTGGGGGAATAATTTCATAGACCACTTGCAACGTTCGAAAACAAAGAAATAGGAAATGAGTTACAACTACTTCCACTACTAAAATAAAGAAAATATCCTACTAGACTAGGACTTAATGACTAAAATCTTACGCTGCTAACAAACTGATACAACATATAATTATTAAATAAATATTAAAAAAATTAAAATAAATAGAAACATCTGCTAAGGGCTCGTGACACAAGGTCAGGCTTTGATTTGGCTTGGCACAGCCAGATTTGTGCCGCACTAGGCATGGTAGCCTAGCTTGGCCTCGATCTGGCCAAGGCAAAGTAGATTGGTGGCCACCTCTTTTTTATATTTTATTTTTGTCTGAGTATATGTTAAATCTAATACTTTTAACACTGATTTGTCCTTTTTCCTGTTTATCTTGAAACTTATGTAATATTTTTTTTGTCGACTCTAAAAAGAGTTGTTTTTTTATTTGATAATATCTTTTAAAGTTTTAAGAAACGATCGCTTTAAACGGTACAATAATAAGAGGTGCTAGAGTGAGGTTAAATGGGACTATAATATTGCCTGTTTGTTTATTTTTTTTTTTTAAAGGCCAAACGATATGCACCCACCCATAGTTTGTTATAAAGATAATGTGGTACCCAAGAAGTTTGAAAACGTCAATTACCTACCTTCCATCCAAATCTGTTAGTAAAGTTCGTTTAAAAAAGGATAATATGGTAATTTTATATCCAACAAAAAAATATAACATTCTGCATTGGTCACATGTCCATTTTCTCTCTTTAATATTAATTTTATAAAAATATTTCTTCTCAATTTTAATTATTTTATTTTTATAATTAATTTTAATTAAAATTATGTCTTCATCTCTCGCCAGAACCACAGTTGCCAGAACCAGGACAACAACCAGCAAAAATGACCAAATACCCAAAAAAAAACCTCACTCAAATCACCAAAAGATTCAATGCAAAATATCCCAAAGAACCACTCTCAAACACTCAAAAGAACCAAAACATGCAAGGCACAAAAGGTTTGGGGCAAAACCTCAAACAAGTGGTGTGCCAAAACTTGGAAAATCAATCACCAATGCCAAAACCGATCAAAAATCCCCAAAAATCAAACAATAACACAACTCCCAATTAATCTCCAACCATCAATTTCCCATCAAAAACTCCGAAAACACCAATAAATCCCTATTCAACAAACAACAAAAACCCTAGGAATTTAATGGGCGGTGAAATGTGAGCAAATGACGACGGGAAAAATAGGGGTTTTGAAGAGGGCACACGGAAAAGATGATTGGCAGAGAGAGGAAAGGTTTTCGGTGACGGGGCTTCCGAAAAATGGGTGGGGAAGTGCGACAGCTTTGCAAAAGACACTCTTTTTTTTTGCCCTTTTATGAGAGAGATGAAGAAGATGAAGATGGGAAGAGAGAGAGGAGAGAGGCTTTCGATCTGGCCAGGTTCTAGTCCATATTCCGGTGCCGGGTTCTTGCCTAGTGACCAGAGGCAGAAAGAGAAAAGGGAGAAGAAGAAGAAAGATAAGAGATTTGGACGGATTTTTTTAATATTTTATAAATGCAATTTTTTTTAACTTTTTTTATTTTTTTATGCACAAAACCTAAAACAGAAAAAGTCAAAATTACCCCACAAAAATGATATAATGTCAATAATACCGTTTTAGTTAACAGATTTACTAATAGATTTGGACGGAAAGTGGGTATTTGTCATTTCAAAACTTTTTGGGTACCAATTTATCTTTAAAACAAACTCTGGGTAGGTGTAAGTCGTTCTCCCTTTTTTAAACTAATATGGTTAATGAACTTGATTTGAACAATTCAATTGTTTGTTTATTTCACTTATTTAAGATTTTTTTTTTTTTTCTTTTCACTTTATGAAACATGTCTAAATAGTTTATGTAAATTATTTTGACAATCCTATCATTATTTAACAGCAGCAATTACCTAATTAAGTACTTTTTTTCATAGTTTGTATCATATGCCAATGTTTTGTAACTGTCAAGTCTACTTTTCTTAACATATTAAACTCTTTGAACAAACATCTTAATTCAATTATAACTTATATTTATATTTAAATTTTTATACTTAAGAAATTATCTAAATAATATCACATAAAAATTATTTAAGTAATAATAAATTTAACATCAAATGAACTTATATGCCAAAATGTAATTTTAAAATATTCTTACTTAACACTAGTATTCAAACTTTAAAAAAAATACAACAAATATACCATTTAAATTTTCTATTCATACTTTAAACTAATCCAGTTCTATTCAAATTTCAAATAATAAAAAAACACCACATAACTTAAAAAGAGAATGATAAAAGAGAAGGGTAAAATGATCCAATGTTATTGTGAGCTAGTTGAAAGGCTTGCGCATTATGCGGGTTGCTTATGAAATTGGTTTTGACACCAAGTTTGTTTGAATAACTGGAATTTAAATGGTGAATTTTTTAAAGATAATAACAATGGTTCGGAAATCAAATAGACATTTTATCTTTTACAGTTGTAGTGAAACCTATATTCGATAGAGGCTTATTACATTAATATATTATGAAATATGGTTCGACATAACTACAAAAGTAAGAATGCATAACAGTAATATATAAATTATAGTTCGGCAATGGCTTAACACAATTATTCACTCAAATTTATGGTTCGAAATATGGCATATCAAAAATCAGTAATAGAGAAATATGTGGATCGACTGTCAAACTGCGAACCAATTTATCTATTATAACCATGGATAAATTAAATTTCGATACATGGTTTATTACAATTCTATAGAACAATAATAGTTAACTTTAACTAATTTTTTCATATATTGGTGAAACTTATGAAAATCAAAGAACCTATCCAATATATTTTACTCATATTGATGATTCTTCAAAATTTCATTGAAATCAAATAGACATTTTATCTTTTACAATTGTAGTGAAACCTATGTTCGGCAAAGGCTTAAGTTATGGTTCGGCTAATGGCTTGCTACAATTCCATAGTAGTGAAATGGCATGGTTCGGCATATGCATTCACCTAACATAAATATTAGACAAAATATTGAATAATGGTTCGACATTGTTCGGCTATTGACTTCTTACAATTCAACAACCAAAATAATGAATTGCATGATTTTAAGAATCTACTTTTTAATGCATTTAATTTGATAGAAATATTATAATATATTGGTGAAACTTATGAAAATCAGAGTAGATATTTATTGAGCAAGGTATCACCATTTATTACTAACTGTTCAGTAGAACCCGAGAAACAAGGGAAACCAAAATGTTTGTGATGATAAAAACGAATGGTTTTCTCATAACTAAAATTGAATTTATTTTATGTGTATGATGATAAAATGAATGGTTCAACAGCAGTTCTATAGTTATCAAAATTCATCATATAATATATCAAAATAAAGTTATATCTATCTAGTTTCTAAAGATTTAGACCACTCATCAATTGGACTTTTATTGAGCAAGTTATTGCCAATTTACTACTGACTATTCAATGGAAATCAAGAAACAGGGGAAACCAAAATATGTGTGATGATAAAAGGAATGATTCGATAGTAGGGCTATAAGTATCCAAATTAAGCATATAATATATTAAATTAAAGCTCTATCTGTCTAGTTTCTAAAGATTTAAACCTCTCATCAATTAGATTTTTATTGAGCAAGTTATGGTCAATTTACTACTGATTGTTCAGTAGACACAAAAATATATGTGATGATATTTGTTCAACAGTAGGGTTACAATTATCCAAATTAAGCATATAATATATCAAATTAAAGCCGTGTCTGTCTAGTTTCTAAAGATTTAAACTCCTTCTTAATTATATTTTTATTGAGCAAGTTATGGTCAATTTACTAGTAACTGTTCAGTGGAAACTGAAATGTGTGTGATGATAAAAGGAATGGTTCGGCAATAGGGCTACAGTTATCCAAATTAAGCATATAATATATCAAACTAAAGTCCTATCTATCTAGTTTCTTAAATTCAAACCTCTCATCAATTGGATTCTTATTGAGCAAGTTATGGTCAATTTACTACTGATTGTTCAGTGGAAACCAAAATATGTGTGATAATAAAATGAATGGTTTACTAAAGCTACATGGTTCGACATCAAAAATCAGTTGATATTTGTTAAACAAATAAAGTTAGTTACATTCAACAACAACCTCTTTTCATGATATATGTATGTAACATAAAAAAAAATCAATAAAAAAAGATAGAATAATTACAATTAAAACTACATATCAATATTTGTTTTTCTTTAAGGATAATAATAATGGTTCGGCATATTACAAATGCTTTAATAAAGCTACATGGTTTGACAACAAACATCATATGATATTTGTGATACAAATAAAATTGGTTATATTCAGCAACAACATTTTTTCATGATATATGTATATATGTAACATAAAAAAAATATCAACAAAAAGAGATAGAAAAAATACAATTAAAACTACATATCAATATTTGTTTTCCTTTACCATCACTAAAGTTGAATTTGTTTTATGTGTGTGATGATAAAACGAATGGTTTAGCAGCAAGTCTATAGTTATCCAAATTTATCGTATAATATTTCAAATTAAAGCCCTATCTTTCTAGTTTCCAAAGATTCAAACCACTCATCAATTGGATTTTATTGAGCAAGTTATAACCAATTTATTACTGACTGTTCATGGAAATCGAGAAACAGGGGAAACCAAAATGCGTGTGATGATAAAAGGAATGGTTTGGCAGTGAGACTACAGTTATTCAAATTAAGCATATAATAAATCAAACTAAAACATTGTTTGTCTAGTTTCTAAAGATTCAGATCGCTCATCAATTGGATTTTTATTGAGCAAGTTATGTCAATTTACTACTGACTGTAGTGGAAATCGAGAAACAGGGGAAATCAAAATGTGTGTGATGATCAAAGAAATGGTTTGGCAGTGGGGCTATAGTTATCCAAATTAAGCATATAATATATCAAATTAAAGTCTTGTCTGTCTAGTTTCTAAAGATTCAAACCTCTCATCAATTAGATTTTTATTGAGCAAGTTATAGTTAATTTACTACTGATTGTTTAGTAGAAACTGAATATGTGTGATGATCAAAGGAATGGTTTGGCAGTGGGGCTACAGTTATTCAAATTAAGAGTATAATATATTAAATTAAAGCCCTGTCTATCGAGTTTCTAAAGTTTCAAACCCCTCATCAATTAGATTTTTATTGAGCAAGTTATGGTCAATTTACTACTGATTGTTCAGTGAAAACTGAAATGTGTGTGATGATAAAATGAATGGTTTACTAAAGCTATATGGTTCGGCATCAAAAATCAGTTGATATTTGTTAAACAAATAAAATTAGTTATATTCAACAACAATCTCTTTTCATGATATATGTATGTAACATAAAAAATATCAACAAAAAGAGATAGAACAATTACAATTAAAACACATATCAATATTTGTTTTCCTTTAAGGATAATAATAATGATTCGGCATATTACAAATGGTTTACTAAAGCTACATGGTTCAGCAACAAATATCAGATGATATTTGTGATACAAATAAAATTGATTATATTCAGCAACAACGTTTTTTCGTGATATATGTATGTAACATAAAAAAATATCAACAAAAAGAGATAGAACAAATACAATTAAAACTACATATCAATATTTGTTTTCCTTTGTCATCACTAGAGTTAAATTTGTTTTATGTGTGTGATGATAAAATGAATGGTTCGGAAACAGGTCTATAGTTATCCAAATTCATTGTATAATGTATCAAATTAAAGCTCTATCTTTCTAGTTTCGAAAGATTCAAACCGCTCATCAATTGGATTTTTATTGAGCAAGTTATGGCCAATTTACTATTGACTATTCAGTGAAAATCAAGAAATAAGGGGAACCAAAATGTATGTGATGATAAAAGGAATGGTTCAAAAGTGGGGCTACAGTTATCCAAATTAAGCATATAAATCAAATAAAAGCATTTTCTATCTAGTTTCTAAAAATTCAAACCTCTTATCAATTTGATTTTTATTGAGCAAGTTATGGTCAATTTACTACTGACTGTTCAGTGAAAACCAAAATGCGTATGATTATAAAAGGAATGGTTCAGTAGTGGGGCTAAAGTTATCCAAATTAAGCGTATAATATATTAAATTAAAGCCCTGTTTGTCTAGTTTCTAAATATTCAAACCTTTCATCAATTAGATGTTTATTGAGCAAGTTATGGTCAATTTACTACTGATTGTTCAGTGAAAATCGAAATGTGTGTGATGATAAAATGAATGGTTTACTAAAGCTACATGGTTCGGCATCAAATATCAGTTGATAATTTTTTAAACAAATAAAATTAGTTATATTCAACAACAACCTCTTTTTTCATGATATATGTATGTAACATAGGAAAATATCAACAAAAAGAGATAGAACAATTATAATTAAAACTACATATCAATATTTGTTTTCCTTTCTCATCACTGAAATTGAATTCATTTTTATGGCACAAATCCTCGCCTGTTCATCCTGAAATTGTCGAATGATACCAATCCTCGCAGGTCATCATCACTTGATTTTCTTGAAACATAAGAAAATGAAGATGGAAACGATGGAGACAATAATTAAAGGACAATTCCACTAAAAAATGAAAAATTCTAAACTAAACAAAGAAATACAATTAAATATTACGGAACAACATTACAAAACAATCAACAACCAAAAAAAAGGCACAACTACAATTAAATATCCAACATCACTTGATATTTGTGAAACATATGAAAATGATTCTCATTCGCAGGAACCACTAACTTTGCAAAACTATTGCTAAACAAATATTAACAAATGAAATATTTGTTTTCCTTTCTCATCTCTGCATTATAGCACCAATCCTCACATAAATAAATATATATAGATTTAAAAGTGAATGTAAAAAGTTTGCATTTAATTGATAAAGATTTAATTACACCTTTCATATGCCCAACATACAATGTATCAAAAATAAAACTTATCAAACCCTTCATATACACATAAATATCTCCAACCCTTCATATTAATATCAAATACATACAACGTATAAATCTCCTTACATTCACATAAATTTATTTCTATATGAATGAAAATATTTAATGTGAATTTTAAACAACAATGATTAAGGTTACTAATATTTGTCATTAATAAGACACATGTAACAAAGAATCCAACTCATCACACCATCACTAATAACATGCAGTCAAATGTAAAGAATCTACATTATCACCAATCAAATGTAGCTATATGTCGGACAATCTGCCTACGTGTCAAAATGAAGGAATTCCACATCTTAAAAATGGCCATCATATAGCCTATGCCTCAGGATTATATATATACTAGCTTAAAGGCCCATGCTTTGCGCGTGTTGCTTTTGAAATTGGATTTTGGACTTATTGTTTATCTTTTGGATCATGTTTATTTAGTTATGAATTTCATTTTGACATTATTCAATGTTCCATTAATGAATAATATTTTATTTTAATTGCATATTAATTTTATGTGAAAAATCAATATTTTATTGTAGGTATTTTTTTAGACACTGAATAAAAGAATTAATAATAGAAGCTTTTTTCATTACTACACATTTATATATACTTATTTAATCCAATTTGCTAAATTTAATTATAGTGGATATATATTACCAAATATATTTAATCCAAATAAATTTAAATATGAAATTGGTTTTGACACCACGTTTGTTTGAATCTGGATGTTTCAATTGGATGATATATACTATAGTGGTATGTACATTGTATAGGTAAAAAATATCTACTGAATCTCCTAATTATGTTAGTTACAAATTACTGAATATACTGATATAATTTGGATATTATACCAGATAAATAGTATTATAAGATTGACTAAAATAATAGATTAGAAAATATCTCATAATATTTAATTTAATGTTGAATTAACAATTATAGTAATAAATATTAAAGAAATTAAGAATAGTAATTTCTTATAAATATTACACGTCAATGTATACCCATTTAATCCAAATAAGTAATATTACATTGAAATGTTTTGTGAACTGAACAATTAATGTTCAACCAACGATCTAGAAGTTTTGCTTCTAAATTGGGTTATTATTTATTTAGGGTTAATGTTAAATTGTAATTTTTTGTTAACTGGACAATTAATTTTGAAACAATGGTCCGGCCAGTTTGATTGAAAATTCGGTTACTATTTTGTTAGGGTGTTTTTTTTTTTTTTTTTCTTTTACCATTTTCATCTTCTCGTTTATTTTGTTTTCTAGTATTGTTGTTGATTCGTTCGACTATGATTGTAAAATATTCAAAACAAATGTAATTGCAAAAAGTTTATCACAGCAAAAAGAATCAACCCATGATCACAAAAGATAAAGAATCATATTTCATCAAACAATCATATTAATTAATAAAAAAACTAATTAGATCCCATATTGTCAACCAAAAAAAGGCACCAGAAATCTAACTACAACCATAGGGTCAACTAGAGCTGGTCAAGGACCAGTCCCAAGTAGGCCCAGGCCTGGGCCCGTGAGTAATATTAGGACTCGGACCAGTCCCTAGTACTGGTCCTATGGGCCCAGGACCAGTCCTATGAGCCTGGATAATTTCTTTTCCCCCTTTGATCTTTTTTTTATATTTTAGGGGCGACATGAAATTTTATAGGGGGTTTTCAGTATTTTTTAGGGGTAGATTAGTAAGTTTCTAAAAATTTAATTAATTTTAAAAAATAATAAATTAACAAATTAATTAATAGTTAATTTTAATTTTTAACATAAATTCACATTTCACAAATTCACGCTTCACAAATAAACAATTAAATAATTTTTTATTTAATTATTCATTTCATAGTCAACAATATTTACATCATTCAAATCTGTATTCCTAAAAAGTTCAAGTAGTTCGGGATCTTCAAGATGTTGTTGTAGTCTTCTTTCTACATGAGTCCAATCCCGTAAATACGCTATCACTTCAATCATCTCATTGGTTAAAGAACATCTTCTGTCTTCAACAATTCGACCACTCGTTGAAAATGTTGACTCTGATGCAATTGTAGAAACCGTCACAGATAAAATGTCACGTGCCATTTGGGGTACAATGGGGAATCGAATTTCATGTTGGTTCCACCATTGAAGAATATCCATAACATGTTGCTCCTTCATCGTCATAAATGACAGGTCCACTTGTAGATATCAATTTAGCTCATTTGGTCCATATATGTACGAGCTGGAGCTGCTACTTCCACCATGTTCTACATACGTCCACTTGCTCGATCCTTGACGGAGGGCTGCATTAAGGTCTTGATCCCCTCTCCTGAACGTTCCACTTCCACTTCCACTTCCATTGTACCTGTTCTCATATAAAGAAAAAAGGCTATCCAATTTTTGTTTAAAGTTAGTCAAATAAGACGTATAATCATGTCCTAAATGCTGGCCTAACTTAGTAATTATACAGTTAACTACATGTAATTTAAACCTAGGATCTAGAACAAGGCCTAATCCATATAAGAATGGAATATCTAACCAATATCTCTCATATTTTTCTTCCATCTTTAAAACAATTTCCCTTAAAATGTTATTATATCTATGTTTAGCAAAAGTTTTAGCAATTTGAAGTAAAATATCTAACACTAAATTAGTAGTCGGATAATAAATATCACGTCGAACCGATGGGTCCTCTTGCTTACAATATTTGACGTACTCCTGCCATCTTTTATTGCTACCGCTGACGATAAATCTGATAGCCGCGCACACTCTCTCCATCTTCGAATGTATAACATCTAAACCTGCTTTAACTATCAAATTCATGATGTGGCAAGCACATCTTTGGTGAAAAAATTTGCCTTCACCATGCGGATCCAATCTCTTTTAAAATAAAGAGATTGTCGCAGTGTTAGCAACTGCATTATCAAGAGTTAGCACTACAACTCTATCAGTTAATAAATACTCTTGCAAAACTTCAAAAATTGTAAAATAAATAGTTTCAGCACTATGTTTTTCATATAATGGTTTAAAACCCATCAATTTTTGTTGTAAACCCCAATTATGATCTAAGAAATGTACTGTGACAGTTAAAAAATCGGTTTTTGATCTACAAGCCCATATGTCTGATGTAAGTGCAATAGATATATTCCTAAAATTTTGAAATTCGTTTTTAAGTTTATTATTTATTTTGTTATAAAGTTTTAGTATATCTCTTCTACTTGTACTTCTACTAACAGCGGTATATGCTGGACAAAATGCAGTTTTAATCATGTGAATAAAATACGGATTTTCAAATAAACAAATGGGAGAGTCCGTAGCAACTATGAATCTTGCTATTTCCTTTCGTGCAACATGTGCATTGTATTGCCATGTTGAGAGAGTTGAGGATTGTGAATTAAAATTAAGTTGAGTTTGAATTTGTCTACCTGGTCCGCTTGAAGATGTATTCGACAACTGTATTATTTGGAGGTGCTTCTTCTCCACGTGTCGTCGCATTGTCGAAGTCCCCTTCTCAGCGCCAATAATGGTTCCACACAAATTACATATCCCGCACGATTCTTCCCCTTCCCCATTTGTCTTTGGCCGTTTTGATTTGGTGAAGTGTCGCCATACATCGGACACGACCCTCTTTGATGGTCGGGGGGGTTAGGCTATGCCCGTGCCCATTGACTCGCAGCTCGCATGTGTTTGGCTACACCTCGTCCCGACCGAATGTGGTTGTGGAATTGCAGCTGCTGCCTCTGGAGGAAATGGTGAAAATGGATTGAACCCTTTCATTTCTTCTATGGATGGAACGTAAAACTCATTTGGGGATGATCCTCCGAATGCATCATTTCAGGAATCCATTATAAATTTATGATAAAATAATAAATAATTAAAATGAAAAGAAATTAAATAATAATATGAATAAGAGATGATATTGAAAAATAGAAAAAATTGAATAATATAAATAAAGAAATAAATTATATGAATAAATTATAAATATAAATATAAATTGAAAGAGAATTCGATTGGAGATTTGGATTAGAGAGATTGAGAGAATGAGAGATTGATTGGTGTGGAAAAAGTGAAACATTTTAGGGTTATTTATAGTGTAGTTGTTGTTGTTGGGGTGGGTGGGGGGGTGGGGGAATGAAAAAAAAAGGTTATAATAAAAATTATAATTGTTGGTTTATGTAATTGTACAGGGGACTAAACTAAAAATTTGTAAAAAAAATTTGGGCCCGGGCCTTGGAGGAGGGTCCAGTGGAGGGATCGGGCCCTCCTCCTTAGGCCTAGTCTCGTTTTAGGACTAGGCCTCCTAGAACCGGTCCTAGAATCAGGTTTTTGGGCTGGGTTTTTGGACCTAGTCCCAAATGCCCACCTCTATTGTCAACCATGAATAAAACTAAATACTTGTTACTGAGGGCCCGCACGTTGTATGGGTTGCTTAACAAAGTTGTTTTGACATCATGTTTGTTTGAATAATTGGATGTTTTAAACTTTCAATTGGTTGAGATCTATTATAGATGTGTAGACATTATATAGGTTGGAAATGATATACTAGATCACCTTATTATCTTTGTTATAAATTACATAATATACTAACATAATTTGTAAATTAGACAATATAAATAGTATTACAAGATTGACTCAAATAATAAATTAGAAAATATTTGTGGTAGTATTTAATTTAAGGTTCAATTAATAATTAAAGTACTAAATAATGAAGAAATCAAGAATAGGAATTTCATATAAATATTACATGTCAATGCATACCCATTAAATCCAAATAATTAATATTAAATTGTATAATTAATATTTTTTGAACCGGACAATTAATTAATGTATATCCCTGTCAATTGTCATTTCCCTTTTATTATTTCTTTGAAATTTCCATATTAGTTTCTCTCCTCGTTAGTTTTGTTTTCTGATGTTGTTGTTGATTCGTCCGATACACTATTTATAAATTTCTATATTTATATGTTGTTGGTTCGATACCATAACCAACAATATATATTTCAAATATTGTTGTTTGTATATAATGTAGTGTTATTTATGAAAGTAGCTTTGATACCATGTTTGTTTGAAGAATTGGATATTTTAATTAATTTAATAAAGATTTAGTTTTTCACAATATTTTTTTAATAAATATTAAACATGTAAATATTAATTTAATAAAGATGTGATAATTTTTATAAATACTAATTCAATTAGATCAAACAATTAGGAGAGTGATTTTGGTGTCATTTGATTGATTGTTCAACTAGTACAACTCACCTAGTTGATACATTAAGTATTTATATATATAGAGAGAGAGAGAGAGAGAGGGATATTTAAACAATCAATACTATTGTGTGTGATTTTTCCTTCAAGCTTGGAGAATTGCGAGGTTATAGCTCGATCCAGAATCAGCTCAACTCTACTGATTGTTCGACCCAACATAATCCCGTCAAGTTGAAGCTCGACCTAGCACAAGCTAGTTGCGACCAATCCTCACAGTAGGTCAACCAATTCACAGATAACTTCAGATCCCGAGTATCTTGAAAAAAAACAGAGTTGCGAGATACCAGCAATCACAGTGCTCAATCGTGAGAATATCAGAGTTGCATTTCAAACTTTATTGTAATCCCTTTATTTTTGCTATTTCCTTTGTACAAATTTATATATAAACCCCCTCCAATAATGAGAAAGGGGTTAGAAAATTATTCTATGACTGTCATTGTAAGCTCTCACAACAAATACAAAAATAGTGGACGTAGGCTCAAGAATTTAACTTGCTGAACCACTTCAAAAACTTTCTTACCATTTACTTTACTGCATTTTACTGTTAATTCATTGTTGGTTACTCGTAACCATGCACATATCTGTTTCGATCTCGTTAAGGTCGATCAGATCACTCTAGTTGGTATATTTTTGCATCAACATTTTGGCGCTAGAAGGAGGGTCTCCGCCAAAATCTCAAAATTTTCGACGAGCAATCCCATTGACCCGATCACTCTAGACCCACAATGGTGCCTACAAGATCGAAAACTACCACCAGAAACCATGACAACGTGGAAACCACCCACTAGAAGATGCAACAAGACGCCGCTAGGCATCGACCACTAGTGCCGCCAACTCAACAGGTCGCAAATAACCAGGGAGCAGAGACATCAAATCTTGAGAACGGTCAACTGGTGGAAATGGTCAGAACAATGGTGACATAGGCGGTGTAACAGAATGTGGCTGAGCTGAGAAATCAATAACCAACCGCACATAACCTTGACAAGCCATGCTTCATCAATATCACCCCGACATGTCAGAATTCAGCTAGCTATCAATTTGGTTCATTGGCATCGAGGGGTAATCGACACCCCCAACATCACAGAGTACACTCCGCTCATGAGCATGAGTCTTGCGGGCAAATAACCACGGGAAACGACCAGGAAAATAGCCAATGGGGGAGAATGATGGTAATGGTCACCCACGGAACGCTCAACCTGCCCGGTGGTATCCCCAGAGTCAGTGTGCCAGTTTTAACCTACGCCCATGGCAAGCTCAAACCTCACAAGCTCACAAGGCAAGTCACATGTGCTAATCTAGCAATGACCGACATTTCAGTTATAACCAACATCGCGAATATGCCACCAATGAGCATGATAGCACTTATGAACCTAGTCATCATGACTCAACCTCGCGCATCAATGCGCATAATGGAGGGGGCTCGCAAGCAATAGATTTGCAAACTCACTTGCTCGAGGTAAGACTGAATAGAGCCAACCATGGCAACCCTCACAATGAAGAGTTAGATCGGGTACAAAAAATACTCAACGATCTAAGAGCTCACCAAAACAATGCGGCAAAAGAGATAGTGAGCTCTCCCTTCACATAGGTTCATCAAGCCCCGCTTCCCCAAGGATTCAGGGCACCATAAAGTATGTTCGATGGGAAAGGAGATCCTAGAGATCACCTTGACACTTTCAACAAACTGATGGAACTGCACTAGGTTTATGATTTGGCAAAGTGTCGTTGCTTTGCGGTCACATTAGTAGGGGATGCTAGGAGGTGGTACAAAAGACTCAAGGTGAACTCCATTAGTTCTTGGCAATAATTCTCCTCGTTGTACCTATAGCAATTTGAAGTGAGGAGATAGTTCACAATGTTGCTCAACTACTTGAGCAACATTCATTAGTACAAAGATGAAACACTAACCTTGTATTTAATAAGGTTCCAGAACAAGCAAGCAAAGGTCGTAGATGCACCCGAAGAGTAAATCCAGACTTTGCTGATTACAGGCATCATGCCACAAATAGAGATGTGGAAAGAGCTTCAAAGTGAATATCATGTGAGTCTGGCAAAGTTTTACCAGATGGCTGCAAAGCACCAGCGAGTAGAAAGCTCGCTAGCCGTCTTAGCTAGAACCTCACCATGGAAAGCCCTAGACAGACAACAAGATCGTCCATCAGACAAGCGAAGGGACCAAGACTAAAATGATAGGGACCGAAATAAGTCCCAAAAGAGACAGAGAATAGATACCATGGGGACAGGTACTCTTTCCTGCGATATGTAGATTACACCCCCTTCACATAAGACATAGCTCACATATATGAAGTCTCCCGAAAGGCTAAGAGACTACCCGCTTTAGAATGAATAAGGGGGGCCTTAGGCAGAAGAGATCGACAAAAATATTGTCGATACCATCGGGACATCGGGAAAAACACCAATGAGTATCGGGCTTTAAAGGACGCCATCACAGATTTGATCCGAATGGGTCACTTAAAAGAATTTGTTTAGGTAGCACCAGCTCACGAAAGTACTGGCGAGCATAATAACTAGATCCAGCAGGCCTCGACCAACACCAACAATGAATTCTTGGTGGGCATGATCTACAGGGGTCCCGACATTTTAGGAAGCTCAAGGCGCTCTCACGAGCAATATGCTCGAGAGGCCAGGACAAACTCGATCCCTCGAGTGATGAACAATGAACAGAAGCCGTCGAAACTGCCCAAACAAGACCGAGGCGATAGGATTCATAGTGAAAGATTGTAAAGAATCTCCTCACCACCATCATGATGCAATTGTAATCACAGCCATCATCGGCAATGCTAGAGTACTAAGGGTGATGGTTGATAATGGTAGTGCAACAGACATTATCTTCTTGGGAGCTTTCCGAGAAATGAGGTTCACATAGAGAGACCTAGGGGCATGCCCATCGCCGCTTTATGGATTCATCGGGGACAGTCTGATCCCCAAGGGAACAATCGACCTGCCCATGACCCTAGGGGAAGAACCAAATATCAGGACGGTGATGGCATAATTCTTAGTGGTGGACTGTTTGACCACATACAGTGTCATCCTCGATAGACCGATCCTGGACGATCTGAGTGCAACCACTTTAGTACGCTGCCAAGCAATGAGGTTCTTGACTCTAGGTGAGATCGCAACAATCAGAAGTTGTAGAAAATAATCTCGGGAATGTTATAACCAAACCATTAATGCTTCACTAAAATGGCTGCTCCCGAGAACTATGGTCATTACAGAGTCTGAGCCATACCTCAGACCTCTCGAGGATACCATAAATCCTAACGTCCATAGGGAAGAGCCCACAGCTGAGCCAATAGAAGAGCTATGAGAAATATCAGTTAGTGAGGAAGACCCAACTCGAGTATTAAAGATCGGCAGTAGTCTGAGCAAAGAAATGGCCGACAATTTGGTAGTGTTCCTGAAGAAAAACCTTGATGTATTTGCATGGGTGCATGTAGATATGGTGGAGATCAGCCCCGAGGTAATATGCCACAGATTGAATATCGACCCAACAGCTCAACCAATCAGACAGAAGAGAAGGTCTATGAATGCAGAGCACTCTAAAGCACTCAAATATGAAGTTGACAAACTTCTAAACATCAACTTCATTAGGGAAGTGAAATACCCAGACTGGCTCGCCAACCTAGTCTTGGTGAAGAAGTTGAATGGCCAGTGGTGGACTTGCGTCGACTTCACAGATTTGAATAAAGCATGTCCCAAAGACAACTTTCTACTGCCCGAATTGACCAATTAGTATATGCAACAACTGGGAACGCACTGCTCAATTTCATGGATGCATACTCGGGATATAACTAAATCCCGATGTATCAGCCCGATAAAGAACACACCTCCTTTATTACTAGTAGGGATATTTACTGTTATAGGGTTATGCCGTTTGACTTGAAAAACACTAGAGCAGCCTACCAGCGTTTGGTTAACAAGAAGTTTGCCAACCAAATCGACAAGACAATGGAGGTGTATATCGACGATATGCTTGTCAAATCAAAGATCGTCGAAAGCCACATTGAGCACGTGGGGGAAATGTTTGACATCCTCAGAAAATACATAATGAAATTCAATCCTTTGAAATGTGCTTTCTAAGTAAGCTCGGGAAAGTTTTTGGGTTTCCTAGTCAATCAGGGAGGTGTCGAAGCCAACCTAGAAAAGATTCAAGCACTTTTGGACATGAAAAGCCCGACCAGCATAAGGCAGGATCAGAGCTTGACAGGGTGTGTGGCCACACTTAGTTGGTTCGTTTCCCAAGCCATAAACAGGTGCTTACCATTCTTTGAGACCCTAAAAGGGAAGAAGGGTTTCAAGTGGACAGAAGAGTGTGAGAAATCCTTCCAGCAATTGAAGAAACATATAGGACATTAATGCTATTATATTTATGGGTATCTAAGTCCGCGATCAATGCCGCTCTAGTACGCGAGGAAGAGGGAGTGTAGTGGCCAATATACTATGTGAGCAAGAGATTGCTCGACACAGAGAAAAGATACCCCGAGATGGAGAAGCTCGCCTATGCACTAGTCATCGCCGCTCGAAGACTGCGACCCTATTTTTAGGCGCACTCTATACACGTGCTGACAAACTTTTCATTGAGAAAGATAATGCAAAAGCCCGAAGCATCGGGCAGATTGATCTAGTAGACGATGGAAATGAGTTAGAATGATATCAAGTACATCCCGAGAACCACAATAAAAGGTCAGGCTTTAGCGCATTTCATTTCAGAATTCTCCTATCAGCCAGAAGGAAAAGTAAGCCTGCCAAGGGCAAGCACCTCAAAGGAGAGCGAACAACAGAAGCTAAAGTTTGACGATCTATGGTAGTGGACTCTGTATGTAGACAGGTCCTCAAATGAGAAGGGGGCAAAAGCTGGGTTCTTGCTCGAAAGTCCTAAATGAAGCCCAATCAGGGCCGTAGTCAAGTTCGAGTTTGCCACCTCAAACAACAAGGATGAGTACGAGGCATTGCGCGCAGGGATCCGCCTCGCCAAAGAGACTGGGGTAGAGTCTATCAAGATTCATAGTGACTCCCAGCTCATAGTCCGTCCGTTAGATTATTGGGGAATATCAAACAAAAGAGGATAGAATGACATCCTATCTCCAGCAAGTGAAATTCGAGTTTGAATAGTTCAAATCCTACACAATTCTTCAGATCCCAAGGGAGAAGAACTCAGTGGCCGATGCTCTAGCTTGCCTAGCTTCTGCAATGAACCAAGAGATGATTGATTCAATACCTAATAAGTTCCTCCCAAGTCCAAGCATCCTCGTTTCACAAGAATCAGTCTTAGTAACAAGGTAGAGATACAGCTGGACGGATAAAATAATTGCCTACTTAAGAGACAGAATAGTGCTTGAAGGAAGAAATGAAGCTAGAACACTCCAAGCAAAATTAGCTCGATACACGCTCATCAATGAGAAACTGTATAAGCGTGGGTACAATTCATCGCTCCTGTGGTGTGTTGTCCATAAAGACACGAACTATGTTCTAAGAGAGATCCATGAAGGCATCTGTGGGAACCATGTAGGGGGCAGATCTCTAGCATACAAAGTGCTTCGTTAGGGCTATTACTGGCCAACAGTTTTTTACGATACAGCAGACTATGTGCGTAGATGCTAGACATTCGCAGATGTCCCATGAGCTCCACCCCAAAAGTTGACTACTTTGACAAGCCCTTGGCCATTTGCAATTTGGGGAATCGACCTGATAGACTCTTTGCCTCACGAAAAACAAGGTGTTAAGTTCGTAGTGGTTGTTGTGGACTACTTCACTAAATGGGCAGAAGCCGAGCCTTTAGCTACCATCATGTCAAACAAGTTGAAAGATTTCATCTACAAAAACATTATTTGTAAATTCGGAATCCCCCACACAATAATAACCGACAACGAAAAATAGTTCAACAGTGAAGACTTCAAATCCTTCTCTGAATAGCTTGGTATCAAGAAGAGCTTCACCGCTATTTACCGGCCTCAAGCTAACGATCAAGTAGAGGATGTGAACAATATAATCAAGCACACTATCAAGAAAAAGCTTGACGCCTTAAAGGGAAGATGGGCCAAGGAGTTGCCCGAGGCCTTATGGTCTTACCGAACGACAACCAAGAGCTTGACAAGAGAAACCCTGTTCTTTCTATCATACAGGTGTGAAGCAATGGCCCCAGTTGAAGTGGGAATTAGTTCATTCCGAAAAGAAGTCTTCAACGAAGAAATAAACAAGGATCTTCTTTGCCTGAGGCTAGACCTAATCGAAGAACATCGAGTCAAGTCTCAACTAAGACTCGCCTCATATCACTAATGAGCCAGCCAATACTTTAACTCCAAAGTCAAAAACAAGGACTTTGAAGTGGGCGACCGAGTCCTCAAAAAGGTCATCCAGGGTACACAAAGCCTGAATCTAGGGGCACTTGGGCCCAAATGGGAAAGACCATATAGGATATCCGAAAAGCTCACACCAGGAACCTTTCACTTGGAATGCCTCAATGGCGAAGCCATACTGCGAGCTTGGAACGTCGAGAATTTGTGAAAGCATTACCAATAAGCTGCTCAAGTTCCAATCATGTTTTATTTTCTACTCAATATTCATTGCAAGGTCGTTTATGGCCAAAAAATTATTTTAATAAGAAGAGGTATTATTCACAAACTTTTCTTTGTTCGTCATTTTATGTTTATTATTTATCATCTATTGTTTCAAAATCGTGACCCACGCGATCACATCTAAAACTCAAAGTCAAGAGTTCAGAAAAAGGCAGCTTAGCTCGATAAGCCACGCAAAAATCCAACTCATTAAGGGTGAAATGTCCAGAACTGACAAAGTTACACTTGGGAAAATTCAAGTAAAATGTCAAAGGAAAATAGGTTATGAGCCAGCGACTAAAACTCGAGACGGTCAATCAGCCCAAACTAAGAGTTATCGCACAAGATTTTCTTATATGCATTCCAAAAGTTCCTCAAAAGCGAGCTACACATAACTTAGAGCAAATTCGAATTGTTCATGATAAGTCTGAATAGGATGATCAAAGCGACTCTACGGAAACTAAAATTTACTCGACAGATATATGCAAAAAATCTCTTTCATTGATTGAAAAGTTTAGTTGCAAACTAAACTAGAAAAAAGAGAGAAAAACTTCTAAACAGTTGGAGGAGCGAGGGCATAATTGCCAACAGGATCAGGGAGATCGTTGCCAATTTGGGTAGAAGGTTCCTTAACAACAGGAGTCTTGGTAGCCTCTTCGTGGGTAAGAGTTGAGACATCTTGCGTAGGCTCAACTAGAAGAAAATCGATAGCAACGGGCGGGAGTGTAGCCAAAGGGGTCGAATCCTCGACCTCTTGCTTAACACCTTCATTCCCGCCTCCCTTCTCGACTTCCTCTTCGCCTTTACCATCAGGCTCAGAGTCGTCCGAGTAAACATAGGCTATCCCTTGAGCCTCAATCTTCATACGATCAACCTCCCTCTCATAAGCCTGTGGGAGGAAAGAGACGTTGAACGAGGGATGAGCTTCCTATAACTTCTACACAAGGAAGACCGACATCTCCCAAGCTCGGTTTGTAAGGGCCTCATTCAGCTCTCCAACTTCAAGCCTAAGTTGCTTAGTTTCAGCCTTAGCTTTCTGTCGACCTTCTACCTCCTAGGCAATGTTGAGTGAGACCTGTTTGAACTTTGCCTCCAAATCCAAGGCAGTTTTTTGAGCCAAGGTGAGCTTGGAGTTCAGCTTATTATTGGCACCTCGCTGCTGTGCCAAACTCTTCTCAGCCTCAATCTCTTTGGCCTCAACTTTTGCCTGAGCAGCCTCAACCTTTGCTAGAGTGACCTCACTTGCCTTAACTTTGTCAAGGAATTCCCTTTCCTTAACCACGAAAGTTGCTATTTCTTCTTTAAGCCGCTCAAGCTCAGCCAGCTTCGGATCCTTCTCCTTCTCTGCAACCTCGCCCCTAGCCAAGACATCCTCCTTAAGCGTTTTCACTTCCTGCCATCCCTTAAGAGTGCCCTCCAATGTAGGATAGCACTCATTGTAGAGAAGCTTGCTCACCATGAAAGCCTAAAAAAGGAAAAATGAAAGGTAGCGAGGAATAAAGAAATCATATATAAAAAAGGGAGAATGAGGCTAACTACTGGTACCTTTGCCATATAGCTACACACCCACGCCAGCAGTTGTGGAGGAGACGAATCCCTAAAGCCCGCGAAAGTTTGCGGGGTGATGGCATCTTTGGTCTTCGTGGCCCTAATACTAATATGCTCGGGGAGTTGGTCAATTAGTTCATCGACCGTAGCTTGAGTTGCATTAACCATGACTTGAGCTACCTCGTCCATCTTTGCACCTCTCTGCTAAGGCGAGCTTGGTTTACTTCCCATGGGAATGACAGCTTTGCCCATGGGAATGGATTTTTTCTTGGCCAAGTCTTTGGCTGCAGACTTCTTTAGGCTGCCAGCCTGCCCTGCGGCTCTCTTGCCTGAGCCACCTTACTGCTTGGGGATCTTTTGCTTTCCCGAGCCCCCTGCTGCTCTGTTGAATTTTTCTTACCCGAGCTATCATGCTACTCAGGCACCTTCTGCTTCCCTAAGCCTCCAGTTGGCTCGAGAGTTTTCTTCGTCGACCCCTTTTGGGGCTCGAGGGCACCTTTCCCTCCAACTGCCTTGGAGGCAATCGTAGGCTTCTTTGCACTTAGGCCTTCCCCAACCTCTCCCCCGCTTTGCTTAAGGGTCAGATGCTAAGCACCTTGCTTGACTGTCCCAACAACACTGTTTCTTCGCTGGAGCGACCAACGGTTTCTTGGCAGCCCCAGGGGCTACTGTCTTCTTCTTCGGGCCCTTTGGTTTCTCAGCCACATTTTTACGGAAAGGAGAAGCAAACTATCAGCGACCTAACCAAAAAAGTAAGAAGCGAGCAAGTAAACACTTTTACCTTTTTCAAGAATAATGTTGAAAGTGGCTTTGTCCTCGCAAAAGTTGTATGCCCTCAAGCGAGTAAGAAAGATGATCTCGTTAACGTTGCACTCCCTTTCGGAAAGATTGCTAAAGTGTTGGATTAAGCTCGCTACGAGGAGAAAGTTCTACTCGACGTTAACTGCAAAGAAAAGAAATTTGGTCAGTTCGATCATCAAGCTTGAAAACACTCTTCGCACACACCGGAGTCAAAGTCTTACTAGCTTCTGAAGAAAAAACGCCGGTCTCCCCAACCTCATAAAAGAAAAACTGAGAGTCCCAATGCGGGACCTTCTTAGGAACATCAACCAGATCATTAAAATGTACCTTCCTCACCTTGGAGAAGTAGTCGTCTGGTCTTGACCCTTCTTTAATCTATACAAATGGATGAGCTCCTCAACAGATGGCTCGCCCAACTCAACTATTTGATATGCGATGTACAAACCTATGATTATGATATATGAGTTCGCAGATAGTTGGAGAAGGACGATGTTGAACCATCTCAAAATGTTGTCGATGAAATGGTGAGCGGGGATAAACATCCCGTACCCTAGAAGGGTCTCAGAAATCGCCACCTAGCTTGTGGGGGGATTCTTCCGAGAGAAACCTCCCAGAACTCTCAAGTTGAGTTGAGGCACATAAGTTTCATTTATGTGCCTAAAATCCTCAACGTCAATCAAAGATTGTGGTTCCTTGCGCGGCCTATGGACTGGGTATTTCCTTGACTAAGCGACCTCTACAGAAGCATGATCCAAAGAGCCTGCTGCATCAGGATCTAAACTCCATGCAACAATATCCTCGAAAACCTTAGGGAGTATGGCCCCAAGGACTATCGAGCCCGCTAAGGAGTTGAACATGTGATCAATAGTATGACTGCTCGAAGAAGACATGACGATAGCTCGCCTTTGGGTACCTAAAACAGAAGCAAACATGTGTTAGAGCTCGAAAAACTCAGCGACATATCCACACTTTGCTTTCAGTTCAAGCACCTAAGGTAGCTCACGTCAAGAAACAGACATAAGCGACCTACCAAGATTCCTGCAGCTACCGCTATAAACCCTCCTTAAACCTAAGATTGTCAGAGACACACTTAAAAACCCTAGCAAAACCCTGAAAAGCCCAATGTGGCCACAACAATGGCCACCATCAACCACAAAAAGTTGTAAAAACAAGTAAAAGAGGGAAAAGAAATCTTACTGGAGTAAAAGAATAGGATGAACACACCGGAAAAGCACTATGAAGCGAAAGAGTGGCGACAGTGCAAGCAAGAAAAGTCTGAGAGTTTTTGCAAAATGTGGAGGCCTTTTGATGAGTTCGCCCGCTTTTATAATGGTTTGCATGGGAGACGAAAGAGCGGGGTTGGATTGCAACCATCAATCTACAATGAATCTCTACCCTCCATTTGTCAAGCAATCTCGGCCTTGAACATGGCCACGTGTCAATCATCCATAAGAGGCGATCAATCGTCAGACTACCATAAACATAATCTTCGCTGCATGTCGCCTCAACTTCGTGCGTGGACAGCTGCAGTCACCCACACACGACAAAAAGGAATTGCCAAAGGCTGCCGCATTTAATGCGACATGTCCGCGTGGAATTTACACAAATACGCTTTCTTTTCAAATTTTGAGTTCGTCAAGAATGTCAAAAGGTCAAGTGTCGAGTACATCGACTGGGGATGAGTCCAACTCACGAAGCTTGACCGAATCAGCATGCAATGCCCTACCGATGAATACCGAGCTTGATATCAAATCGAGCAATAGTCTTCGAAGCTCAAAACGAGCACCGAACACTAGGGGGCAGACATTGTGTGTGATTTTTCCTTCAAGCTTGGAGAATTGCGAGGTTATAGCTCGATCCAGAATAAGCTCGACCGATTGTCTGACCCAACATAAACTTGTCGAGTTGAAGCTCGACCTAGCACAAACTAGTCGCGACCAATCCTCACAGTAGTTCAACCAATTCACAGATAACTTCAGATCCTGGGTATCTCAGAAAAGATTATATTGACAACAATCTTTGCGCAATCACAATGCTCAATTGCGAGAATATCGGAGGTGCATTTCAAACTTTATTATAATCCTTTTATTTTCGCTATTTCCTTTGTACAAAATTTGTATATAAACCCCCTCCAACGATGAGAATGGGTTAGAAATTTATTCTAGGACTGTCATTGTAAGCTCTCACAGCAAATACAAAAACAGTTGACGTAGGCTCAAGAGTTTAACTCGTCGAACCACTTTAAAAACTTTCTTGCCATTTACTTTACCACATTTTATCGTTAATTCATTGTTGGTTACCCGTAATCACGCACATATCCGTTCTGATCCCGTCAAGATCAATCATATCACTCTAGTTGGTGTATTTTTACATCAACGAATACATTAATTTAATAAAAAAGTGATAATTTTTATAAAGAAAGGACAAAGTCTATAATGTATTGTGTATATCATATTATTCATATATCAAGTCAATTTTTATATATGCATACATTATTTCTCATTCACCAATCTTAATTATCAATGTATATAATTTTTAAATAATTATGTATATATATAGAATGAAATCTCAAATTTATCCCATCAATAGTTTTAAAAACGATACTAACACCCTTGTAATTAAATAATATTTGTGAAAAGTAACTAAAATAAGGGTATATTAGTTCAAATTAACTTTTTACCAAGTGTTTGTCAACTATAAAGATAATAGTGTTCCATTCCGAAATTATAAGTGTGTAAATGTTAAAATCTGAAACTTGTGGGACTTTTTTGGCACAAAATCTCTGGGGTGTCCATTAAAGACCTATGCATAACAGTAACGAAATGTGATGCGCAAGATGAAGAGAAGGGCACATAATAAATAGTAATAAGAAAAGACAGAGATGGTCTTAGTGCAAAGAGGCCCATATTTGGGCAATAAATGTCAATTACACAATAAAGAGGACCCAAATGTTCTCACCCTTCTTCTTATCCATTCACACACATTAGTGGGACCACACAACACACAGACGATTCCATCTTGACCACTTCGTAATCAAAAGGCTCACCTTCACTCAGTCAACACATCATCAATACTCCTCTGGAACTTACCCAGCCACCCTCCCAAACAAAAAAAATAAATAAAAAAACATTACGCCTTTGCCTCAAAGCCCATCAAGGCCACGTTGAACCCAAATAAAAACACATACAATTTGACAACTCTTCCATTTCATTTGTTACATTGCACGTTGAGGATAGTGCTCTTCTTTCTCTCTACCAATGTTTTAAAACCCTAACTCTTATTATCAGATCGTCTTTTAACTTTACAATTTATTTTATCTCAATCCTTAATTTATCAAATCTATTCTCATCGACATCTGATTTCAATTTTGTCCCTTTGCTGATTTCAATTCCCATTCTCAACACTCATTGGGGTCTCCGCGGTAAGGCCAACATCCTTGAACCCCATTGCATTCAAAGCAGAGTGTACAAAATCAACCTGCATATATAAATTAAAAATAATTCAGTTGCTTCACCAAAAGGATGGTCATATTTGGTGGTCCCTGGTTCAACATTCACAATCAATTAGCCAACTTTTTTTTCCACAATATAAATCTGATATGTCCAATAACAACGGACTTATCTGTGATTATTCGAATGGCCAACCTGTCAGCAACCGCAATTAGTCACATCAAATTACTTCAATCCAGTGTCACCCATAATTTCATGAGACACCAATGTTAGTTTTACAAAGACACATAAAGAGGCATACAAAGATAATTTTTACTCTTAATTTTCATAATTTTTCTCTCTTTTTTTCTATTTTTTCTTCTGAATAATGTCATTTTATACCCTTCTTTATATGAGTATGTGTAAAGATAGCATTTTTCTTTCTTAAAAAAAAAAGGCAAGCAAGAAATTACAATGAAATTCCCGTTGAAGTAAAGCACCTGCTTTTCATTCTGGCCATTGCGGGAAGTGCCAACGACAATTACAGTGATAATCCCAATGGGTTTGTGCAAATAAATTCATGATGGTGGAAGACCCAATTTCTAACAATCAAAGACACTTAAAACAGAAACCAAACCATTATCAATAATAGCCTGAAGACCAGCATTATGATCTTGAAGATTCTTCTGGTGGCAAAGGGAAAAGACCAGCAACAAAGAGGCATTTGGAAGAAGACAAAATAATAAAGAATTACAATAAGGTTTGCTAAATAGAGATGGGAATAAATAGGTTATATATCAAGCAACCATAAATTGGACCCAACCAAACCGTTTCACATATCTCCTAAGATTCGAATACAATCTGAATCACCTCTCTACTATGTCACATGGCTTCTAAGACAAAAGTAACAATAACACTCTCCCACCCTGTCCCATGAACTGGAAAAAGTAGGTGCCGGAGACGGAGTTGGTTATGACACCGACCGCCTTAAAGTGGATGGTATAGGTGGAAACTTCCCCACCGACAACAAAGTCCCTGGGCACACCATGTTCGCATTCTGTGACTGGGGCGACTGAGGTGTTTGAGCTGCCATTTGTGTAGGGAGTGGGTCTCCGAGATCAGAAACGCAGCGTCGGAGTAAAGGATGGCTCGGAGATGTGTTAGGGGCCGGGACAGAGACGGAATGTGGGGGTGAGGGTGAGGGTGAGATGGTAAGAGGAATCTTGGAGAAGCCAAAGAGAGAGGTGGGTTTGATGTTAGGTTTCTTGGAACTGGGCTGGAGAGTGTTGGATTCAAAGGAGGGACGTTTGAGAGAGGCAGAGGACAAATTCCCCAAGTAAAGCACACTCCACTAATTTACAATAACAATATGCTTAAAGAACAAAAACAAAAATATGCTTTAATTAGATCCAAATGAATCCAAAATCACCCAGAAAACTAATAAAAAAATTCCAAACAAATGTTTGCAAGATCCAAAGAAAAAACAATATAAACAATCCCAAATCAACATTTCTCAACAAACCCAGTTGCGAAAACCACAAACACAGAAGTTGTGAAACTGGGACGAAATTT